>NC_136482.1:147727350-148227350 GCF_053919585.1 Euprymna scolopes | reverse complement strand
TAAAGCTTACTAACAATGCGTACACGGCTTTTTCGGATAATCATTTGTCGACATGACTAGATGACCTACCATTGTCGCGTCGCTTTCAGATGATTTTTATACATGACAATGTCCCATACCATTCTGATTGGGGCGACTTCATCCTTCCCTGAATCTTTGGAATTCGTTTGGGAAACTCTCATGACCTAAGCACCGTGTTCTCCAGACCTTAACTCCATTGAATATCTCTCGTCAATATTAAAAAGAGGAGTTTGAGGAGTTTATGAGGAGTGAGAGCAATTTACTATAAAGGATGCCTTTTGGAGGAACACAGTTGATGTTGCTAGAGCCATAACTCCTTTTAAGATCAAAGAATTTACTTCTTCGTGGGACAAAAGGTTGTTTTAAGTTATTTTAAAAGAAGTGTGGATATGTCGATAAATAATTGATTTATATGAGACCCATTCCTAGGATGAGTTTTTTTTTTATTCTTTGACAGAAAAATATAATAAAAAGTAAAGTTCGCAAGATAAGACATTGTATTTTAGTCCTAAAGTAACATTTTAAGAGACCTATAAGAAAGCGATGGGCAGTGGAATAAAGAATAAAATGGGTCCTGGATATGACCTTAAACTATATCCGATCGTGAGGCCCAGCTTGTGGGCTTTGGGGAGTGTGGAGCAATCCCTTAAATGCCATTGCTCCCAGGTCCACTCCGACCCGAAGTGGTAATACCTGTTAAATAGAAACCGACTTGAAAAAACAAATATATTCTATCAAAAACTTTTCTTCAAAATCACTGGATCCGGCATTAAATAACCTGAAAAGGGTTGATATGCCGTAAAACAAAATCCAACCAACCAAAAGAAAAAATGTCATAACTACTTCATTTGTGAATTAATTTTACGGAACAATACAATCGTTGTTGAAATAAAGTAAGGGAAGGGATGTTTGCCCCTACGAGAAAGTAAATGCAAATTATATTATCCCCTGAAACTTTGCACCCGAAATGTAGATTAATCAAAGGATAAAAATTGTTTCAATAATTACGTCCAGCATTACAATTTGGAAAAGGACTTGAAACTTTGGTGCGTCAAGAGTAGCATGGACTTCATACCTGAATAGGACCTGTTGGAAATCCATTTACATGGTTCGATGATGTTTGTATTCGTCCATTCATCCCAAGCCAGCTTTCACTTACAAATAGAAGACCCAAGAAACGTCATCATCAGATGAGGTGTCAAAATACCATGTAAAGTAATATAGAGAATAATAGAAAATACTACCTAACACTAGTCTAAAGTATAGACCAGTATAGACTAAGCACAACTTATAGGAAGAAAGCCCAAGAAGCCTATTATACCCTCAAATGTTATCAAATAGAGCGATGGATTTAAATAATGCCACTTTAATCAAGGAAGGAAATATCCAAAAAAATGTTATTGAATTATATTTTTTGCAATTATTAAATATTATTATTGTTAATATTTATATTACTTGTACTGATCGGACTGATCTGAATTTTTGCGATGAGGGCTGATTGTTTATATTACGTGTATTCATTGGACTATTGTTCTCATCTTGAGTTTTATTTGTGAAACGTTCCGGTCGGATTGTCCACCTTCAGGTATATTGGCGGTTGCTGGAAAAAGAAAAGAGAAAGGTTACTGACTTCGTTGATACTTTCGTATTCTGTGAGTTAGTCTCTATTTTGTCAAATAATTTTTTCACAAATTCGAAACTAAAACCATAAAATAGAGACTAACTCACAGAATACGAAAATATCTAAAGAGCCAGTAACTTTTCTCTTTTCTTTTCCAAACAACAGTCAACATGCCTGAAGACGGACGAAGGACAATCCGACCGAAAAGTTGCACAAATACCACTCAAGGTGAGAACAATAGTTCGATGAATACACGTAATACAAACAATCAGCCCTCATTTCAAGAATTCAGATTATTGAAGTTTAACAAACTAACATAATACGCGATTTGATAAACGTCTTAACAATACATTTAAAATCATTTACTCTATTTATCCTGAAGATATCCTTTGGTTACAATGAAAATTAGCAGGAATATCTCAAATTAACAGATTTTAATATTATTATGTACGGTTTGTTGAACGAAATAACACTGATTCGTGATGTTTTCTATTTCATTTTTATTCTGTATAAATAAACAGGGCGTCAGTGTTTTTAAGTAGTAACCATGAACGTGTGTATGGCAGTTGAATTAATGGAACGGATCATAATATTTCTTGGAATTTAGAAATAATCAATACCTGCAGTAAAACAAACGGCTATATACTAAGAATGAAAACATTAATCGATAGGATTGCGCTTCTCTATTCGAAGGTGTTTGGGTTGGCATCTTATTTATAGGGCAATGCATCTTATTTATAGGGCAACTGGCATTCAATTATTATAAAATTATTATAAAAAGTGAACTAAGCACTGCCGAAAAACACTGGGAGAATTTTTCTTTATAAAGACTTCTAATCCAGATAGAAGCTTACTTTTATTTTGTTGTTTAACGTTGTCTCCCGGCAATATCACGGACTTTTTCCATCTGTGAACCAACTTCTGCATTCTATATTAAAGTCACTTTTGTGTGTGTGAGTTCCTTCCTCATAGGTTCCGAAATGGCTGAGCCTATCTTTTGCAAATTTACCACAAAGATAATTTATAGTCCTGTCAGTGTTTTTAAATATGATTTGTATAGAAATTCATCCGAAAGGTATCGAAAATCGAAAAAAATCGATCGTTAATAGTCTTTCTTCTCTTATAGATAAAAAAAAAATACAGGGCAATATTTTATGTTACGCCGGTGTAACGTAAAATATTCCCTTGTAAAATTTCTTTAATTTCATCTATAAAAGAAGAAAAGCCTATTTTTAAGATCGTCAAGCCGAAATATCAGCTGACATGATATAAAGAGACACAGGCGGAATTTGATGAATGACATTATCATTGTGATTTTTTATTTATTTATTTTTATTTCATATTTTTATTTTTATCTTTATTCATTTTTTCCCCCGAATGAGTCCAGTGGGAAAATTATTCCTCGTAATATATAATAATTAATAAAAGGATTGATTCTATGATAATACATACGCAATTTGCATAAATTAAAATATCATGTTTAAGCCGGGCGTCCAGCTAGTATATATATGATTGCAACGTCTTGTCAGACGAGTGCCACTCCCTCAGACATTTCAAATTCATGAGCCCAAATGCCTGAGAGTGTATCTATACAAAGATGATGTTACAGAGTCTTAGCTTTGTACGACAGCTAAGTCTCTCCCTCGGTTCAAAATGTTGAGATCCAGCAACAAGCAAGAGCAAGACAGCCAGCAACAAATTAAACTGCAGACCAGCTTAATGTGGGTACTGGTCTTCTGCTTTATGGTTTTTTAAATAAGAGATTTGCTTCTCCTAGAAAGGTTGCCTTCACCACGGCTTACGGGAGCCCTCTCCACCCCAATACACATATACACACACACACAAATATACACGGTGCTAGTTGGCCGTTGACCCCGAAAAAGAGTTCATTCGCCCTTTGAAAGGTCTTGTTTTTAATCTTTCAGGAAGACTAGCCGCCCTCCTCACCAAACAAGTCTGGTGGGGGAACCAGTTTAGTCGCTGGTGACCCGAGCATGAGGCAGGTAGTACTGGGTTACATGGTACCAGTAGCATATGACATGACCTGACATAAGTATATATATATATATATATATATATATATATATATATATATATATATATATATATATCCAATCGTCGTTTTATTGTGATTGCATTTAACTGTGTTTACGCTATGTCGACCAGCGTCTGTTCAAAGTTTGTAGTTTCTTAATTGAAGGCCATCAGTCAGCCGTAAAAACTACCGAAAGGAAAATAAAATTCAAATAAAGGAATGGACATCGACGTGTTTTTGCTGAGAACAAATCAGTTCGAATCATCGGGAAGCGACACTGGATTCTTAATGTTTACAATGATTCATTTATCCAACTCCTTCTTTCCAAACCAATTCTCCACCAAGAAAAAAAAAAGAACTGAAAAACAAAAGAAGCGCCTAAATAAATGGAATCTGACATGTGCATAAAAACAATTCCGTTCTGTTGTTTACCAGTTCAGCTCAAATCAAACCGTATGTAAAAAAAAAAGTTTAGGATTTTTTTTTTTTTTTTTTTTTACTCTGTCTTCCATCAATAGTTAGCTCAATCGGCTCCATTGAATTCCTGCGATAACACTCTGCATTCTTGTCTTAATCTGAATCCCTATTCAGACCCTATAATTTTCGATAACCTTAATCAGAATTTTTAGACTAAGTAGATATTTGTAACATGGCCGTTACACTTTTCACTGGAACAAACAAATAAAACAAATACAAATGCATAAATAAAAATCAGGGTCGGCAATATATCTTTTTTAACAAACATTTTTTACTTGCGTTATGTTGATTGATCGAACTATTATTATTATCTTGGGTGTTATTAGCACAATGTTTCGGTCGCTGCAATCTGCGACCTTCTTCGGATGTTGAAATCATGTTTCTTTTTCTCCACTAAGGAAAAAAGGATTTGCTCTACATTACAAGAATTTGAACCGTGCGTTAGAGGGGTGGTCCCTAGATCATAAAGAAAGTCCAATCTTCAGGGGTCACTAATATTTCTTCCTATGACTCAGTTTTTCAGGACATCTATACTAATTGTTAATATTAGTGAAAAAATGTTTTACGAAACAGAGGATCGATACCCATGCGTATTTTTGTTTTCTTAAAAAACACAAAGCAAGGATGGGGAACTCTAAGGAAAAGAGACTTATTTATTTTTTGCATTCACATCTCATCTCAAAAATTTAGAATTGCAAAAGATTTTTATTACCGTTATAATTGTTTAAACACCTCTTTAAAAAAAAAAAAGCCTCTCGCTGCAATATATTTATTTTATCTGGCCGCAGTTCACCTCTGGCCGCATGCCGGGCACAGCCGGTTAATTCTCATCTGCGAGTTCAAACCGCCATTCTTTTTGACGCCGACTTCGTTTCTCTGCGAGCATGTGTTGCATTTTTCTCCTTTTTTTCTTTCCTTCTTCTTCTCGCACACACTTCCTAATCTGCATATGCGTCTTTTTTCTGCTACTGCTGCTGTTGCTGCTAATCTCTTTGCATGCTGGGCTTCCTTCGCTGCTGCTGGTAACAAGCACTATGTTATATGTTTACAAACTCTATTTTACACCAACGGTGTATGCCTCCGTACGCGTACCGAAGAGACAATTTAGGCGGATTGAGCTTACTTACTCCGAAGGAGGAAGTTTTATAGTAATCTCAAATTCACAAGCGATCCCTAGGCACTTATGAATCCCCGGCAGGGGAGATAACGGCATTAAGTTTTCGTATTTCTTACAGAGAGGTGTCGATGTCTTTATACATATCGCGCCTGGTATTTCCAAATAGTCACCTATTTTGTACTGTCTAGGCTCAACGTTGCTTATCTTCGGTGATCTAGCGAGAACCGATGTGTCCAATGTGGTTATGCTTCGTTGAAAATTGAAGAAAGAGATATGGCTAACTGAGGTAAATAAAGCAGGCTTGGGTTACGATTTTTAAAAAGCGATTATTAACCGATTACGTTGCTGGTAAATAATATCTTTAGCTAATTATGTACGACAATATAAATTACAACGATTTGAATTAACGCGGTACAAAATATACGTCGCGTGTTTTGTCCATGTTTTTCATGTGTCTCTTTTTTTTACCAATCTTATAAATCGTCTATATAACTACTATTCTTCCTAATTTTCTTTTTCATCTTTTTATTTCCGGTTGAACGGTTTTTCTTCTGTTATTTGGACAGTGCTTTGCGCTGCGATTACCAGTCTTTCTGTAATTTGAGACATGCAATTTTCCAGTTCTTTTATCGTATAAAGCACACGTCGTTCTATACTCTTTCTTTTTGTATTTTTATAGAGTCGATCAGTGTAATTTTTCGGGTGTATGCTTATTAGTTTTCGCGTTATTTAATTCAAGGACTTGTATTCTTATTTTATCTAGTCTATGAAGCGTCCAGAATATGTTACTAAATTATTGTCACTAGTTTTTTTTCATTTAATTATTACTAGCCGGACGCCCGGCTTTGCCTGGTCGAACAATACGCGTAAACATTATATTATAATGTATACAGATTGCGTATGTATTATTATAGATCCATATTCTATTGAATATTATATATTACGAGGAATTATTTTCCCGGTGGACTAATTTGCATTTTTTTTAAGTAATGATAATGTCGTTCATTAATTTTAAATAATGATAATGTCGTTCATCAAATTCCGTCATGTAAGATGATATAAAAAGCTTTACGTTGAATGCTCAGGAAAAGTTATGATCAATGTTTAGTTTTAAAATATGCAAGCAAAGAAATGATTTGCAGCGATTTTAAATGGTCTCTTGTTTATCGTAAATTGGACTAATTAATAAGAAAAAATTAAAATAAATTGGTGAGGTACACACGGGATCGTTTGATTCCAGTCGAATGCTCAACCACTGGTCTGTATCTCCAAGTGACAACAATTACGTTTTTTTATTTAAAGAAACGCTTTCCTGAGATTTTATTATATCCCCTGGTCGGGGTAACATAAAATATTCTCTTGTGAAAATTCCTTTTCATCTGTAAGAAAAAACGACTTTTAGGATCGGATTTTTCTGTTGCTTTCATGGTGTCTGCTTCCAAAACTCCCAAGTATTTGTAGCTTCATGTTCTCGTTGTGTCCTCATCTCCGTTTGATTGGATAGTACCATACCTTCTGTTGCTTCCAGTTTTCCCCTACTCATGATCAGGAGTGCACACTTTTCCATACCAAATTCCATTCGGATATCCTGGCTGAAGTTATGGTTGTGTTTATTAGTGTCTCGAGTTCCTTTTTGATTTTTTTCAATCAGTTTCAGGTCATCTATTACAATGTGCATTACATCCATTACAATGTACATTAGGTTGTTCATTTTTCATCTGTATAATTGAACTTGTATCCGGCTTTGCATTTTCTTACTATACTGTTCAGAGGCGTCATGGTTATGATGAACAGTAGTGGTGATAGGGAAGCATCTTCGAATATACCTCTTTGAATTTTAATCTCAGTTATGCATTGTCCATCGGCTGTCAGTATAAGTCTCCATGTTCTCATTACATTTTCTATCAAATTCTTACATTTTCAGGTATTCTATTATACATGCTTGTGAGATCCGGTCATGCGCTTTCTTGTAGTCGATCCATGCCATGATTATATTCTTTTTTTTTAATTTTACCTCCTTTAGGGTCCTTTGGTTTATGTATAATAGGTAGTGTGTTCATCTTTATTGTTTCTGGCATTAGTTATATTCCTTGGGGAGTAATCCGCGATTATAAAAGGAATGTTAAATTTGTTCCCTCAGTTGTGTTTTCCACATTGAAGGTATACATGTTATTGGTCTGTATTTACTGGGAATGTTTTCTTTTGCCTAGGTCTTTTTGTATTACCTTTGGTTACCCATTCTGGCACGTTTGTTTTGTAAATACATCAAGATCAAAGTGTAGTATCTGTTCTTCAGATGCTGCACTTCTATTTCTTGTTCTCTTTCGGTGGAGGAGAAATCCTTCACGACTGAGACAATTTTTATTTTTGTACCTTTTCTCCACGTTAAAAAACGACCCTGGTGTCTAACTCTGTCCCGTGGGGAGGCATAGTAAATAGGTACATCTTTTCGGGTTCTGAACTAGTATTTCATGTAATGGTGTGAAGTTTTTAAACCAGTACGCATGTATTCCCTTATGGCTTGGTACTCTCCAGCTTACCATTTTTCGGAGAGTTATCTTGAAGGTTTCCTTGCGGATTTCCTACTCTGTCCCTTTTTCGATTTGCTGTGACTCTTCCTTCATATCTTTCAGCCATTCGGCATTTCTATTATTATCCTGCCGCTCTTTCCATATCTGTTTCGAATAGCGTTTTGTTTCTGTCGGGTCAGGTTGTTCTCTTCTTGTTTTTCATCCATTTTGTTAGAATTGGCTTTCGTTGTTTTCAAAGATACTATTTTGCTTGCACTGAACATATTTGTATTTGCATCTTCGTAATCTCCTTTCTTTTGCTGATATTTTTTTACTTCAATTTTTCCTATTTCTTGTTCAACCACTCCTTTCTAGTCACATTTCTTCTTTCCCACCCTCTTCTAGTCATTTTCATCTTGTTTATCTCCTTCGACTTTTTTTTAAGTTTGTTGATCTGGGTTTCCAATCTCGCTTGCCATCCGTTTTTCTTTGTTTTTTCTGCTTTAAACTTTATACTTACTATCTTGGCACCAGCATAAATTAAATTGTTTAGATCTGTAATAATATATGTTGGGATGCGTGGAAGAAACTTGTTCACTTTCTTTGTTTCAGTTTCTAATTTCTTCCATTCTTAATTCCTTAGGGACAAGAGCTTTGTTTTTTTCTTCATTCCTAAGTTGCTACTTCATTATCAGCTTCAGGTACTTCAGCTGCAACTTCAGCTACTTCATTCTCGTACGGTCAGATCTCGGTCTGCATGTTTCTTGTGTCTAAGTTTCTAGGTGTGGGATTCCAGCGGTGTTCCTTGATTCGTTCTATCACTTGTCTTTTTTGTTGTATTTCAATCAGTTCTAGATTTGAAAGCAAGCCTCTCTTAAGTTTCGCTTGGTTCGCAATTATTTGTTCTGACGTATGGCAATCACTGGACATGGTCCCACAAGTCTTTCATCCGTTTGCGATATCCTCAACCTCTGAGGTGACTTCTGTAATAACATTCCATTACCAGTCTATTCTCTTTTGTTGATCATTTCTTCCTTCGGGTTTTTTATCTTTGTCGGTTACTTTAGTTCTCCTGTGTTTGATCTGTACTGTTTTTGTATCTGAAATCAGAGGAGACACTTACGTGTTCTGTGTCTGTGATATTCTTGTTCCTGAAATTAGAAGAGGAGCCAACATTCACAGAATGACGACCGAGTCCCCCATGCTGGCTATCGAGCGAGCACCTGCCGTTCATGACACTCAGATCTTTCTTTTGGTTCCCACGTTTCGTATTTTTTATATAGTTGCATATTTTATGTTGTCGTGATTGTGGCAACACCAAGCCCATAATGCTTACATATGGTTCTGTCACAGGTATAGTGTTTACTTCTCACGTAGACGATAAGCAGTGTGCACTATCACGCGCACATAAAGGACATAAACAGATATATACAAACGTATGCGAAAAAAAAAGTGGCATATTATTATCTACTTAATATAAGTTGGTTACTTTATTCCGGCCTTGAGAGAATGTTGCGTAGTGGGGTGTTTGTACATAACGGAGGATGAAACATTTATAAAACGGTTTACACGGCGATGACTACGATGACGACAAATACTTTTTGAGTTCATTATTTGTAGTAGAAGGAATACAGATGTGAGAGAGATGTGAAATGGACAGTTCTTTTTTTTACGCACGAAGGAGATTCATTATTTATGAGGAGAGACCGTTAATACTTTGGAAGGGGGTTCATACAAGTTCATATACAAAGACGATAGACAAAATCGCATTATCTTTCAGGTTGAATGATGAAAAACGAAGGCTTACAAATAGCATGATGATCGTTATCCATTCCATCTGGATGAGATGATCAGGGATCCAATTGCCTTACAAAATTACATTGTCTTTTTTCACTTTTCTGGTCGCTTCCAAAAGGGTTCGGCCAACTGTCAACTCAACTCGGACTTCTCTCTCCGACTTACTCTCTCGCTACTCTAACTCTGACTCGACTTCTGAATATATTGTAAATCTATCTTTCTTTACATATGCCTCCACACACTTTCGGCCACACAAAGAAAATTGCTAAATTGAATTGGTCATTCTCTTAACTCTGACATAATTAATATATTTGGTTATTCCTACGTACAATGGACAATTGCTCCAGAGTCCTAGGATTGAAATGTGTATTCTTTTCAATTTCTGATTACTGGGTTCGGTTCTAGCCTTTTCCTTTAATAAATATAATTTCAAACCTTATTTACTTTGTTTCCCCAATCACCCGGATCTGTCCACTTCCATATGTAACAAGAATATTCGACAATAGATTCCCCTTCCATATTTATATGGGACATTGTAATGTGGAGTAAAGAGAACACTGTTAATTAGTTCTAAACCTTTAAACCTAAAAAAATAAATATTTACCACTGACTCCGACAAACTAAAGAGCGTACAGTAAACCGCAAATTTTTGCATCAGAGTTATCCTTCTCTTAGATGAATGTCTTAACAAAAACTGGGGGTGCATCTCTCTCACGAAATTAATTAGCCTCCAGAGACAAACCTAGAATATTCTATTTCTATATAAATAATCACTCTCCTTCTCATTTTTTTATAATTTCTATAATTCGGTGCCGTACATAAAGCGTATAGCCTTCACAAATGGTATTTATGAGCTTGGTATTTGCCAGGCTCATAAATAAGACGACTGGAAACAATGCCGAAATAAACGGAGAGCACACACAGCACCTGGAAGTCCCAAATGGTCACCCATCTTGTACTGGCCAGGCTCATGTTTGCTTAACTTCGGTGATCTGCGAGAACCGGTGTGTTCTGATTTGGTTGGCTTTTTGTATTAACACGCATGCGCTTTTATGATTTGACTGAATTTATCCCTCCAAAGGTGTCACAAAACTTTGAATCCGTCATATTTTAAAAACGTTCTAGAAATAAACTTGCACCAATTTAAATTTTAATGCCATCTCTTCCGTATTCCCAGGAATCTACATTGAAACCGATTGAAGTTCGTAAGTTTTACAGACACTTTGCATTTTAAAAATATATGAGAGTCTTAGCCAAAGAGCATTGGAATTAATTAGTAACACCTGGTCTCACGTGTTACGGAAGTCAATAAGAAACACAAAGAGTTTTCCGGCGTTTATCGATTGGCATACATCGTGAAAAGGAAGTTGTTATAATTAGGGCTATTCTATTGTATATTCTTTTCATTATTTTGGCTTTCGAGTGTATACCCGACGCAGTTAGACGCAGTTAATCAATCCAAAACCACACCACTCTATCTAAAAACATATAAGATATTAACTGATATATACTCGATAGTCAAAATAATGAAAAGAATATTCTGTTGCCATAGCCCTTGTTATAATACATTGCAGCAAGCTGCAAAAGAAATCAAATGAAAACGTGTCATCCAATATTAGTATACTAGTAATAATTGAAGACCGTTAATTTATAAATCTCTGAATATGTTCTGGATTGCCCTAGTAAACAGAATAAATGGGTAGATGTGATATCTTCGAGTGGATTATTAGTTGGTGATTTCCGGTCGCTATGGCACCGAAATAATTCTCATGAATAATTACCAGCGAGACACGTCGCATGACGTGTATCAAACAATTGGGACGTCAAATTTTACAAAACGAACAAGATCAAACGGTCATATAAGTATCAATATATCAGTCAGCAAAGTGCAGATGTTTCTTTCACTTTCCAAACTTCTGCATCATAAGCACAGAAGTTTCAGCCGAAAATGTTTCCCCATTAACGGCATCCAAAATTAACGACTTGCCACTTTCAAATTGGAAAACAGTCATTTCTATACAATCGCATGGTCGATGTTTACAGGTTCGTTTTCAGAATAGAATAGACGTTTCCAGCTATATTCTAATAATATCATTTTACGCTGCATGTTTAAGAAAGCCATTTTGACGACAAAATAATAAGTACAAACAAAGATCATCAATGTTAGTTCGAGTTTACATTTACGACATACAAAATCGGAGTCAAAAAAAAAAAACTAAAGCTATATATAATATCTATATACTAATACGATAGTGTGTGTGTTATTTTCTGTGTCACGCTTACATCCGGGTCGTTTAATTGTTATGTACTTCCATTTCTTGTAATAAACAATTTTACCAAGAATTCTTCATAGGTTTTGGTTTCGGTTTCGATTATAGCTAATAGCACCCAAATCATTTAATTTTTTTATAAATAATTTTACTAGGAATTCTTCATAATTTTGGTTTCGGTTTCGATTATAGCCGATTACACTTACGTCATCTATTTTTTAATAAATAATTTTACCAAGAATCCATCATAAGTCTTGGTTTCGGTCTCGATTATAGCAAATGGTACTTCAATAATCTTTTTTTTTTTTAATAATTTTATCAAGAATTCTTCATGAGTCTTGGTTTCGGTTTCGATTTTAGCTGATGGCACCTTAATAATCTATTTTTTATAAATAATTTTATCAAGAATTATTCATAAGTTTTGGTTTCGATTTCGATTATTGCTATATATAAGTTTGGGATTCGGTTTCGATTCAAGCTGATGAACCCAAGTCATATAAGATATATTTTTATTTTTGAAATCCCAACTTTATTATATACTAGCGGGGGGGGTACCCGGCGTTTCCCGGGTGTTTGTAGGTGTGTGTATGGAGGGGGGGGGTAATTAATAATCCTGCTTAAATATTATAAAAAAGACGATGTAAAAAAAAAAATCCAAAGCCAAAACGGAAAAAAATGGCATAAATAAACCTGTGTATGGGGGGTGGGAGTAAACTAAAGAATAAGCGAAGTAATGAATAAAAAAACGTTTGGTCGGGAGGAGGGATTGAACACGGAAGCTTTGACGCGGAGGTGGAAACCAATGCCAACTACTTAATGGTCTCGACCACGAGTGAAAGTAATTGAATAGCGTGTTAAGTTAAAGCTTATAAAGCTAAAAGAGGTTTGATTGACAGGACGACGCTAAATGAGGTCATCGCGCGATCGTTATTTTTAGTTTTCACTTCACCCCAGATTATGGTGGGAAGGGGGGGAGCAGAGCAAAAGCCGAGAACCCAACGTTTTTCACTGTATTTATACAAAAATGCAGGACGAACCGGGGACAAAGTGAAATAGCGCGAATCTCATAAAAGTCGACGTAAATAAATCTAGAGACGACCCGCGTTCCCAAATCCTACATATTATGATATAGGACCCATATAAACAGTTGTAAGCGATAGTAACGAACCCGGGAGCGTGTGCTCGAAAAGCCTTTTGAAGACATACACGAAATGGTCACACACATGTTGTCTTTTATATATATAGATAAAAATCGATAGAACATTAACTCTATAATAATATATATGAAATCTGCAAGAATAAAAATACCATATTTAAGTTATTTGTTTATAATGGCGAAGGGTTTGTGTAGAACCAACCACATGTTTTGGTATTACTACTAATCTTTTTTCGGTGCAGATGACTGCCATAAGACAGAGCGTACAGTAAACTGCAAATTTTTGCATCAGAGTTATCCTTCTCTTAGATGCATGTCTTAACGAAAACTGGGGATGCATCTTTCCCAGGAACTTAATTCGCCTCCAGAGACCAACCTGGAATATTCTATTTCTATATAAATAATCACTCTCCTTCTCATTTTTTTATAATTTCTATAATTCGGTGCCGTACATAAAGCGTATAGCCTTCACAAATTGTATTTATGAGCCTTCTACTGGCCAGGCGCATCATATCTTAACTTCGGTGATCTGCGAGAACCGGTCTGTCAATGTGATTGTGTCTCTGAGTCTCTCAAAAGATGTTTACAACACACACACACACACACACACACACACAGACACACACACACACACACACACATATATATATATATATATATATATATATATATATAAACTCAAACCTAGCTATTCCTGCTGTCCCTCAGTCGGCTCTATCCTGACATCTAAACCACCAATCCCAATAACCCCCCCTAACCCCGCTGCTCGTGTAGGGGAGGAGATACCTGTCCTCGGGTGTGTGTGTGGGGGGGGGCTGCACAATCAAACCTATTGTTTACCAGGCCATAGTCATTCATAAAAATAACCCAGTTAAAGAAGAAATTTACATTGGAATGACTCAGGGTACCTTCAAGCAGAGGCTGTATGCACACAACAACACCTTTAAATACCCTGAAAAGAGACTTGGCACATCTTTAGCCACCAAGATTTGATCACTTAAAGAATCTAACACGTCATATAAAATAAAATGGTCAATCATTGATGTTAAAAAATCTTACGATCCAAACTCCAAGACCTGCCCTCTTTGCGCTACCGAAAAATATAGGATTCTTCAGGCTATCAATAGCCCATCCATAGCTTGTATGAACATTAAAAATGAGATCTTCAGACAATGTCCCCACAAAAGGAAATTCCTCCTTGCCAAATGGCCTAACAACAACATAACTTAACCTACACGCCCTAATTAACACAAAGACCCCTAATTAACACAAAGACGCCTAAATACCGCATTCACCTCTCATTCTAAACTCCAAACCATACCTCTTCTAAATCATATCTCAGCCTTCCTCGCTACCTAACCTTTTTACCTTAACCATATAAAGCCCCCCCCCGATAATAAGGATAACCCTTTATGGAGCTGTTACTTCATCCTCCCCTCCAGCCCTCCACCCCCCCCCGCACAAGCTTTCCATTTCTCTTACCAGACTACGTAATTTCACCCGCTTTCTTAACCTTTTCAGTACCATTATACCTTGAAATCAATCCATTCCTTCTCCCTCCACCCTAGTTTATTTATACGTAAATTTATTGCTAATAATGTTGTTGTAACTATTGTTATTATATTGATATTAATGATAATAATATTATTATTTTTACTTGATTTATATTTCTTACTTTTTTAATTTTTTACTTTATTACCTTTTTTACCTCTATATTTATATTTACTTGTTTTTATTTTATTATTTTATTATCAATATTTTTGTTGTTATTGTTATTTTTAATATTTTATCATTATTATTATTATTATTATTATTATTATTATTATTATTATTAATAATAATAATAATATTATTATTATTATTATTAATAGTGATGAATGGATTGGTAATAATATAATTGGTAGGGATGGCGAGTGTGTAAATTTTGTGAAGGTAGTAGGACTGTCTTACCATAGATATCTATGTATTACTTTTTTTATATTTTATATATATATGTATATATGTGTATATATGTGTATATATGTGTGTGTATATGTATGTATATGTATATATATGTATATATATATGTGTATATGTGTATATGTGTGTATATATATGTATGTGTGTGTGTGCTGATAGTCCTTAAGTGTCATTCACTATTAGATAAGTTATTAAAACTTACCTTAATTATTTTTAATTATCTTTAATTTCTCCCTTCACGTTTATTCTATTATTTTTAAAATTTAATAATTTAAAAAAATTTGATAGTTTTAAAAAATTCAATAATTTTTAAAAATTTAATAATTAAAAAAAATAATTCTCTTAAATTTTTATTTATTTTATATTTATTTAATTTTTATCGTTAAATTTTATTTTTACCCTTATTTAATTTTAATTAATTTTATTGTAAATAAAATTAACATATTCATGCTTTATTTCATTATATATTTATTGCCGCTAATTGTCGTACCTTTATTTATATGGGTTTATGTGTTCGTTTAAACAGGGCATTTACTTATCAGAGAAGTTTTTTTCCATACCCCCGCCTCGCTAAACATACATATATACACACGCGTGGGCGCACACACATACACATACATACATACACACACACTCTCCTTCTTTCTCTCGCTTTCTCTATCACACACACACACACACACACACACACACACTCATACGCTTACACACACACGCGCTTTCTTTCTTCCATATTCATAATATATTGGCGTCGATTATTATGCTTTTAAAATTTGAAATTCTGAATCTTAAACGCTCGTTTAACTATTTTTTTTTTTCCTCTATTTGTTCACTTTGCTTTGTTTTCATTTTTTCAATGTCGCTGATGAATTTACGCTGATTTTTCCAACATCTTATGGTTGATTCGGCGTAATGCAACCAAAGGTACGACCTTGAAATTTGTATATATAGTGTCGTAATATATATATATATATATATATATATATATATATATATATATATATATATATATATATATATATATGAACAAATGATTAATAAAATATGTTAAAAGACATCTTGAAAAAGAGCTAAAAACATATTTAATTTTAAAAAAGGAAGCGCAAGATAAGTGGATAGTCCTTAATCCGCGGACTTTCGAAGAAATACTCTCCTTCTCATCAGAGGGCAGGAATTAGCAAAATGCGGGATCGGATTTTGCATATAAAAGTATTTAATGAAACTACAAGTAAGTTACAGATCTTACTTGGTTAAAAAAAAGGGGGTGAGGTAAGGGGAATAGGAGGTAAAAGAAAAATGATAAAAAGATTTCACATGAATGGATAGTCCGGTGAAGGGTAAAAAATCCAAGAATGGTAAAATCCAAAACGGTCGAATTAAAAATTTCCATTCCAATAGGTAAATTCCAAATGGTTTATATATATATATATATATATATATATATATATATATATATATATGTGTGTGTGTGTGTGTGTGTGTATATGTATATATATTTGTATATATATATATATATATATATATATATATATATATATATATATATATAAAACTATCACTATCATAATAAACACTTTACTATATTTATCTATTAATATTTTTGTTTAAACTATTACCATTATCATTATGATAACTATTAATAATCTTTGTTTCAGTTTCTAACCGTTTATTATACATATTGAAATCAAGTGCGTCTTTTTTCTTGGGGGGGGGTATTTGAAATAAACGCTTATACGTTGAAAAGAATTTTTAAATAAAAATACAATATGGTTCTTCCCCAAATGTCTAAAATAATTCACGTAGACCCTTTCGAACATTGTTGCAAGAAATGGACGCTGTCCAAAATAGAATTTTCCAGTTTTTTTTTTCAACGTCTTTCATTTTCATTTAAATTCTTTCTTGTGACCAAGAACAGAGGACCACTTGAAATATAAAAAATAAAATATTAAATACAAAAAAAAAATAACATCACTTTCATGCTTCAAAAAACTCTCATAACCTTGGAATTAATATTCTTGAAGCATACGTAGCCTTTTAACATTATATATATATATATATATATATATATATATATATATATATATATATATATATATATATTAAAAGTTCACGTATGGTTCTAGAATGGTAATTTTAAGGTTATGGGTTTTTTTTTAAGCATGAGAGCGATGTCAGTAGATAATTATATTTTAAAATCATATATATATATATGCATATACATATATATGCATATATATACATATATATACACACACACACACACACACACACACACATATATATATATATATATATACATATATATATATATATATATATATATATATATATATATATATATATATATATATGTATACAAATGAGTTACACCCTTCAAGTAATATAATAATGAATCAAAAATTTAAAAAGTAAAAATTATCCATGAGTTACTTCTCTTAAATACACCAAGAATAACTGATAATAACCGGAAGTCAGGGGGACTGAGAGCAGAATAGGGCTAAATAAATTAAACAGATAATTACAAAAAAATATATTAATTAAATAAATAATTGATAAACTGATATTAAAATAAAACACATAGAAATAGGGGCATACAAGTTATAATTAAATAAACAATAGACTTTATTAAGTATAATGTATGCGGCCCTTTTTTGTCACGGTAAGGAAAAAACGGAAAATAATGGCTGACGAGAGCCTAACATTATTTACCATTAACGACGTTACCAATGTTTTTCTGATCTCCTGTACAGTTTTTATAAATAAATATACGAACACACAGGCACGCTCACGCACGCGCGCACACGCGCACAAGCACACACACACACATATATATATATATATATATATATATATATATATATATATATATATATATATATATATATATACTGTTGTGTTAAATAACGATTTGCCGTTCATTGTCTGAGGAGCAAGCATATATATATATACACACACATATATATATATATATATATATATATATATATATATATATATATATATATATATATATAAGAGGAGGTCACCAACAATGTATATTTTTAACATTATTTGATTACTCCGTGTCTTGGTTTTTCATTGAAAATTATGTGTAAATCATTGTAATAATGTTTTTAAATCATTGAAATCGTTTTTAACGCGTTTCAGACGTTCTGTGAAGCGTCCTCTTCAGAAAGTATTTAAAATGTAAGATATTTAGAATATACTCAAGATGTGTTTAAAATGTAAAAGATCATTTTCGTAGTTCATTTGAAATGTACCGAGCGGTGGAAACATGTGTGAATGATTCTACTTTTCATTCGTATGTTCATTTTTTATTACTGGTTCGTTGGGGTGGATTGTTGTCACTGCTGTCTTATGTCTCTCTCTCTCTCTCTCTCTCTCTCTCTCTCTCTCTCTCTCTCTCTCTCTCTCGCTCTCTCTCTGCTTGTGTTTCTATTTATCTTTCTTTGTTTTTTCTCATTTTTTTCCTTTTTTTACTCTTACTTGAGTGGAGGTGACGAGCCCATTGGTATTAAATATACATCTTTCTCTCGTGGGAATTTCTTAACCTATTATATATATATATATATATATATATATATATGTGTGTGTGTGTGTGTGTGTGTGTGTGTGTGTGTGCGCGTGTGTGTGTGTGTGTGTGTGTGTTTGACGTAAACCAATCAACTGCGGATGCATGTATAAAGATATCTTGTTTTTTTACATGGTCCAGAAGCCACTCGGAGATAAGGGTTATTGCGTGTACAGTAACCAATGGGATAGTGTTGTAGTATTCGTTAGCATTAGAGATTTGATAAAGAGTCATTACTATATATATATTATCCATCCCAACAAGGTGACGTGTTAAGGTGGAAACACCTAAACCGAATCTTCAAATCCGTCATAATTGCTCGCTTTTTCATCACTCTTGCTTATAATTTAATGTAAATAAATAAATAAACAAGTAAATAAATAAATACACACACACACACACACATATATATATATATATATATATATATATATATATACATATATACGAGCAAATAGTTAATAAAACATGTTAAAAAACACTTTGAAATGAGTTAAAAACATATTTAATCTGAAAAGGAAACACTAGATAAATGAAAAGTCCTTAATCCGCGGAGTTTCGAAGAAATACTTTCCTTCTCATCAGAGGGTAGGAATTAGCAAAATGCGGGATCGGATTTTGCATGCAAAAGTATTTGATGAAACAACAAGTAAGTCAAAGATCTTACTTGAAAGCAAAAAAAGTGAAGCAGAGGGAATATGGTGAGGAAAAAGGTGATAGGTGATTACACATGAATGGATAGTCTGGTGGAAGATAAATAATCCAGTGACGGTAAAATCCAAATGTATAACTTCAAGAAAGTTAAAACTAAGACTATCCATTCGTGTGTAATCACCTTTTTCTTTACCATATTCCCTCTGCTTCACTTTTTTTTGTTATCAAGTAAGATCGTTGACTTACTTGTTGTTTCATCAAATACTTTTGCATGCAAAATCTGATCCCGCATTTTGCTAATTCCTACCCTCTGATGAGAAGGAAAGTATTTCTTCAAAACTCCGCGGATTAAGGACTATCCATTTATCTAGTGTTTCCTTTTCAGATTAAATATGTTTTTAACTCATTTCAAAGTGTTTTTGTAACATATTTTATTAACAGTTTGCTCATATTATAAGCTCTATTTCTTATTTGGTTCTGTCGAGCTTTTACATCTGGCTGAGATAATTTTATAAATATTAATTCTTTAATATTTATAATATACTTTAATTTTACCATCTTGGATCATTTTGGTAAATTTAATTGTCATTTTTATTTTATATATATATATATATATATATATATATATAAACCACATATATATATATATATATATATATATATATATATATATATATATATATATATATATATATATATATATATAGAATGTCATCCAGAGACAGTGCTGTTTCTTTTTTATTGCTGATAAGTCCGGATGGATAAGTGCTTCAAAGCAAGATCGAAAATTAACTGTTGAGTTTGTAGTCTGCATATCTACTCCTGCGCTATCATCCACCACCGGCCAAATGTAAGCGAAATCCAGATTCCAACAATGTAAACATCTTTTGAGCGACTCAGAGAGCTCAAACTCGTTTTAGTTCATGAGCAATGCATTTAGCTTAGTGGCTCGATGGCGATTTTGTTACGAGAACTTTCCCACGAAGGAAGTACATAATGATTCACTGAAAAATCTGCTATCGAATTTATATAATAAAAATCTAACATTTATGTCTAGTTTTGAAAAACTAACGCAAAAATTGGAAGCTCCCATAGAAAATTTAATAATTTAATAAATAAGGAATACAAGTTTAGTTATTGAACATGCATATACTATTTTTAACTGATTGATGTAAATATTTGCAAACTGGTGTTATGATAGGAGACTGCAAAATTGAGACAAAGTTCCGTCAAATGTTTATTTCAAAGAACTTTGATCAATTAATAAAACCCGGAGTGCCTACAATCTGGATCAGGGCCACAAACCCCCGAACAATAGAGTTGACCATCTGCTCTTCATGAATGACCTCAAACTGTACGTCAGTTAAGACGCTGACTTAAGTCGACTCTTGCAGGTTCTGCATACCTTCTCCAGAACTATGGTGTTACGTAGTCCGGGAACCGACATGTTGTAACTTCTGTCGCAAAATAAACAAAGAATAGAAAAAAACTTTTTTTTACATAGGAGTCACCATTTATTAAGGCCCTGAGGTCACTCAAGGATAAGGGTCATTGAGTGTACAGTAATGGTATAATATCGTAGTAGTCCTTATTAATGAAAATTTGGTAGATTGGTTTACTTAAGGGGGCGGATCATCAAGAATTTGTTCATGTTGGACTTGAAGACAACCAAGTTGTATTCAGTTGGGAAACAGGCAAACGGAAAAGCATTGTTCATGGAATCTACGTTTTGATTTAAATCGTGACGTTATCCAGGTGATCGTCTGCTCGAGCGTTATCCACGCCTTTCACGTGATCTCGCATGGGCTCCACGTCTCTAACGTAATCGTTCTCTTTCTCATTTTTATAGTCTGTTTTCTTTACGGGTGACATCATTTCGCATGTATGTGCATACGTGCGTCCGCGCTACGTCACAATTGGAATTAAGTTTGGTCTGGACAAATGTGACAAGTGCCCCATTACGCCAAATAAGGAACATCTGCAAAAACAGAGCTTGTAAACAAAAACAAATCAAAAGACCTCAGCGCAAGCCCAGAAAACGTTTTCGTGATAACATCAAGGAAAGTTTGGTGAGCTTCCCTGTTCCTGTTGAGTTGGGAGTCCCTAGCGTATGATCGCAAGCAGTGGAGGGCACTGATATACAGGGGTACAAAACACTTTGAAACAGCCAAGATAGACCGAGTGAAGCTCAAGAGAGCATGTAGTAAACGCCAAACCTTGCCGCCCAATCATTAAGCTCTTTGGATCTGTGAGGTGCGTGATCGGACTCTGTTATCCGAGGCAGGTCTTCTTAATCACATTAAAGCGCACGATGATTCAGGTTCCATTGCTTTTAGTATCATCCAAACTAATTACCGTCTTTCTGAAGACGTCTGCTTTAGGGTGTGGCTGAAAAGTCATCTTCGGGCACATGGACTTTTTGTGACTGAGGGAGTAGCACTCGTCTGACAAGACGTAGCAATTATCACACACAAACACACACACACACACACACACATATATATACACATATATATATACACACACACACACACATATATATATATATATATATATATATATATATATATATATATATATATATATATATATATATATATATAGGGTGTCCCAAAAGACGCTGATGGTTAAAAAAAATTCATAACTTTCTTCATTTTTCACATTTTACTTTTATTTTTTGATATCATCTTGAGTAACCTTTTCAAGGTCATCATGATTTGTTGCACTACCAAGGAGCAGATATTTATCGTAAAGTCGTATTTTCAGTTGAATTAGTCAATATCAGAAACTCAAAAAGAATTTCGACGAAACTTAAACACAAGAAATTTCACAACTTCCAATGCCATAAAACCAGCCACAATAAATACTTTTAAAAACAATATAGCGGAGGTAATTAGGGCCATAAGCCCTTAAACAGTAAGTGATGTGTTATATCTGAAAATACTAGGGAGAGTCTCATCTACTGAAATATGAAAATTGGTAAGCATAACTTAAAGATTGAGTAAGTTAATCCAATTTAAAATCTGTCAGCTTCTTTTAGGACATCCTGTATGCTTAATTTCCAGAGTAAATGTGGTATTGTGGTGACTAATCTCTATTAACTCCCATAACTCCCTTACTGTGCTTCGAATAGGTACCATAATATTTAGTCCGCTTTACCTTATCATGACAAAGGTTCGTGCAAAATTTTATCCAAACGGCCCTAGAAGTTTCTTTTAAAAAGTGGAACAGAGAGACAGACA
Source organism: Euprymna scolopes (assembly GCF_053919585.1). Taxonomy (NCBI): domain Eukaryota; kingdom Metazoa; phylum Mollusca; class Cephalopoda; order Sepiida; family Sepiolidae; genus Euprymna; species Euprymna scolopes. The sequence continues at coordinate 148,204,923 of NC_136482.1, read as the reverse complement.
GACAAATTAAGAGAAATATAGATATGAATGCAATGATTATTCGTTCAAGTACTGATGGGGTTTGAACGATAGTAGAAACGCGAACGTTCAAGCGAAAATGCTAATAGAGCAACTACTTGTGAATCACTGTATGTACAATCAAATAAACTGTTGGGGATGATTACATTTGGTGATAGCAGGAATTTATTAAATTAAAATAATGTGGTTAGCATAAATTGCACGCGGAACGGATTCACGCGAGAATATTGATAACTTAAATATTAGTTTAAAAGCTGATATTTCGATATATATTTATTGATATAGTGCATATAGACGTTATCATCATCAAATATTCACACAAGATAGGAAAACGAAACTTGTGGATACGCAGTAGAAATGTAATTTTTTTTTTTTGGGGGGGGGGGTTCTCTACTACTTTATAATACATCCCGTTCTGTAATGAAATGTGTGACCTTTTAAAAGTTTTACTATTTAATTTAAATTTTATTTTTGTTTCTGATATTTCAAATTTTTTTAATTACATTTTCACCCCAAACAGGGCACAGTGCCACTTTGATGTAGGGGGCTTCTTACAAGGACATAAGTTGTAGGGATACTATTTAGGGAATTGAGCAGCAAGATGTCGGTTCACATTACACTTGAACTTCTGCATATTACTACAGTTGGGGAAGCAGGAAACCGGAAAGGAATTCCAAAGTCTAGCAGTACTGGGAAGAAACTATTAGAGTAGAAGGCTTTCTTACAGCTAGGGATCTCTACTGTGTAGGGGTGGGACCTTGCTGCTTATCGGGTTCATCGGGGGTACTTACGTCGAGGGGATACAAGTGATTGTAGTTCGTCGGAGTATCCACCATTAAAATACTTTTAAAACATTTCGTCGATGGGACAGGAGTTGAAGCTTAAATGACTGTTCAGGACCTATCGAGTTGGTGACTCTCTTTTGAACGCTGTCCAGAAGCGAGATATTTTTAATTCTTTAAGTAAGGACATATTACAAATTTGTAACATTAAAGATATACTGTTATGTAGAGTAGCCATAACAAGGTTTTATTATTTAATTTGAACTTCATTATATTTCCAATATGATGCATGCATGACGCAACCATATTTTCCTATCAATCTTTATTAAAATTATAAATATTTGATTTCTCTTAAATAATTCAACAATTAATATGATTAATCATTAATTTTAAAGTGTAAAACAATATTAAGCGTATCTTTCTCCTTCTCCCTCTCTCCCGCTCACTATGTATAGGAGGACGTTTAAAACAAGAAATGGAATTTCAGACAAAACGAAATGCTTAGTTTATGGCATATTGTATAAGCATGTCAACAGATAGTCATCCACATACAGTATTGCTTCGTTGTACTACAACTCATCAGTGCGGCTAGACTAGTACCTTTCCCCAGCCGTGAATCGAACCTACAACCACCGAGTTGACGGTCGGCAGCTCTACCCACAAAAAACACGAACCGGTGCCGGCAATAAACACGCGACTATCTATAACCACTATATACGATAGCCCTTAGTCTCTATCTGTACCTAAATCTAAATGCAGATTCTTTCCCATAACTACCCACCTGTGGAACACTGTTCCGCTAGTCTGCTTCCCGACTGAATACAACGTGATAGCGTTTAAATCCAATGTAAACAAGTTTTTGCTGAGTCGTCTCCATAAACAATTAAATTCCACCCAATTTACACCAATAACGATTATTGCACTAGGACCTTACATTCATTAACCCTTATCCTCAAGTGGCCTTCGGGCCTTGATAAGTGGTGACTCTCAAGTAAAAATTGTCGCTCGAGGTTAGTAATTTAAGTGTTTCTTTGCAGTAATGTCATTTCTTTTGTAATTGAAATTTTTCACTTTTATCTGTCCTTATGTGTTTTTTTTTTCTTTTTTTTATCTGTCCTTATGTGTTTTTTTTTCTTTTTTTTATCTGTCCTTATGTGTTTTTTTTTCTTTTTTTATCTGTCCTTATGTGTTTTTTTTTCTTTTTTTTATCTGCCCTTATCTGTTTTTTTTTTCTTTTTTTATCTGTCCTTATGTGTTTTTTTTCTTTTTTTATCTGTCCTTATGTGATTTTTTTCTTTTTTTATCTGTCCTTATGTGTTTTTTTTTCTTTTTTTATCTGTCCTTATGTGTTTTTTTTTCTTTTTTTATCTGTCCTTATGTGTTTTTTTTTTCTTTTTTTATCTGTCCTTATGTGTTTTTTTTCTTTTTTTATCTGTCCTTATGTGTTTTTTTTCTTTTTTTATCTGTCCTTATGTGTTTTTTTTTCTTTTTTTATCTGTCCTTATGTGTTTTTTTTTCTTTTTTTATCTGTCCTTATGTGTTTTTTTTTCTTTTTTTATCTGTCCTTATGTGTTTTTTTTCTTTTTTTATCTGTCCTTATGTGTTTTTTTTTCTTTTTTTATCTGTCCTTATGTGTTTTTTTCTTTTTTTATCTGTCCTTATGTGTTTTTTTTTCTTTTTTTATCTGTCCTTATGTGTTTTCTTTTCTTTTTTTATCTGTCCTTATGTGTTTTTTTTTCTTTTTTTATCTGTCCTTATGTGTTTTTTTTCTTTTTTTATCTGTCCTTATGTGTTTTTTTTTCTTTTTTTATCTGTCCTTATGTGTTTTTTTTTCTTTTTTTATCTGTCCTTATGTGTTTTTTTTTCTTTTTTTATCTGTCCTTATGTGTTTTTTTTTCTTTTTTTATCTGCCCTTATCTGTTTTTTTTTTCTTTTTTTATCTGTCCTTATGTGTTTTTTTTCTTTTTTTATCTGTCCTTATGTGATTTTTTTCTTTTTTTATCTGTCCTTATGTGTTTTTTTTTCTTTTTTTATCTGTCCTTATGTGTTTTTTTTTCTTTTTTTATCTGTCCTTATGTGTTTTTTTTCTTTTTTTATCTGTCCTTATGTGTTTTTTTTTCTTTTTTTATCTGTCCTTATGTGTTTTTTTTTTCTTTTTTTATCTGTCCTTATGTGTTTTTTTTCTTTTTTTATCTGTCCTTATGTGTTTTTTTTTCTTTTTTTATCTGTCCTTATGTGTTTTTTTTTTTTTTTATCTGTCCTTATGTGTTTTTTTTTCTTTTTTTATCTGTCCTTATGTGTTTTCTTTTCTTTTTTTATCTGTCCTTATGTGTTTTTTTTCTTTTTTTATCTGTCCTTATGTGTTTTTTTTCTTTTTTTATCTGTCCTTATGTGTTTTTTTTTTTTTTTTATCTGTCCTTATGTGTTTTTTTTTCTTTTTTTATCTGTCCTCATGTGTTTTTTTTTCTTTTTTTATCTGTCCTTATGTGTTTTTTTTTTCTTTTTTTATCTGTCCTTATGTGTTTTTTTTTCTTTTTTTATCTGCCCTTATCTGTTTTTTTTTCTTTTTTTATCTGTCCTTATGTGTTTTTTTTTCTTTTTTTACCTGTCCTTATGTGTTTTCTTGTCTTTTTTTATCTGTCCTTGTGTGTTTTTTTTCTTTTTTTATCTGTCCTTATGTGTTTTTTTTTCTTTTTTTATCTGTCCTTATGTGTTTTTTTTTTCTTTTTTTATCTGTCCTTATGTGTTTTCTTTTCTTTTTTTATCTGTCCTTATGTGTTTTTTTTCTTTTTTTATCTGTCCTTATGTGTTTTTTTTTCTTTTTTTATCTGTCCTTATGTGTTTTCTTTTTTTTTTTATCTGTCCTTATGTGTTTTTTTCTTTTTTTATCTGTCCTTATGTGTTTTTTTTTCTTTTTTTATCTGTCCTTATGTGTTTTTTTTTCTTTTTTTATCCGTCCTTATGTGTTTTTTTTTTCTTTTTTTTTTCTGTCCTTATGTGTTTTTTTTTTCTTTTTTTATCTGTCCTTATGTGTTTTTTTTTCTTTTTTTATCTGTCCTTATGTGTTTTTTTTTCTTTTTTTATCTGTCCTTATGTGTTTTTTTTTCTTTTTTATCTGTCCTTATGTGTTTTTTTTCTTTTTTTTCTGTCCTTATGTGTTTGTTTTTTCTTTTTTTATCTGTCCTTATGTGTTTTTTTTTCTTTTTTTATCTGTCCTTATGTGTTTGTTTTTTCTTTTTTTATCTGTCCTTATGTGTTTTTTTTTCTTTTTTTATCTGTCCTTATGTGTTTTTTTTTCTGTCCTTATGTGTTTTTTTGTTTCTTTTTTTATCTGTCCTTATGTTTTTTTTTCTTTTTTTATCTGTCCTTATGTGTTTTTTTTTCTTTTTTTTTCTGTCCTTATGTGTTTGGTTTTTTCTTTTTTTATCTGTCCTTATGTGTTTTTTTTTCTTTTTTTATCTGTCCTTATGTGTTTTTTTTTCTTTTTTTATCTGTCCTTATGTGTTTGTTTTTTCTTTTTTTATCTGTCCTGATGTGTTTTTTTTTCTTTTTTTATCTGTCCTTATGTGTTTTTTTTTCTTTTTTTATCTGTCCTTATGTGTTTTTTTTTCTTTTTTTTTCTGTCCTTATGTGTTTTTTTTTTCTTTTTTTATCTGTCCTTATGTGTTTTTTTTTTCTTTTTTTATCTGTCCTTATGTGTTTTTTTTTCTTTTTTTATCTGTCCTTATGTGTTTTTTTTTCTTTTTTTATCTGTCCTTATGTGTTTTTTTTTCTTTTTTTATCTGTCCTTATGTGTTTTTTTTTTCTTTTTTTATCTGTCCTTATGTGTTTTTTTTTCTTTTTTTATCTGCCCTTATCTGTTTTTTTTTCTTTTTTTATCTGTCCTTATGTGTTTTTTTTCTTTTTTTATCTGTCCTTATGTGATTTTTTTCTTTTTTTATCTGTCCTTATGTGTTTTTTTTTCTTTTTTTATCTGTCCTTATGTGTTTTTTTTTCTTTTTTTATCTGTCCTTATGTGTTTTTTTTCTTTTTTTATCTGTCCTTATGTGTTTTTTTTTCTTTTTTTATCTGTCCTTATGTGTTTTTTTTTCTTTTTTTATCTGTCCTTATGTGTTTTTTTTCTTTTTTTATCTGTCCTTATGTGTTTTTTTTTCTTTTTTATCTGTCCTTATGTGTTTTTTTTTTTATCTGTCCTTATGTGTTTTTTTTTCTTTTTTTATCTGTCCTTATGTGTTTTCTTTTCTTTTTTTATCTGTCCTTATGTGTTTTTTTTTCTTTTTTTATCTGTCCTTATGTGTTTTTTTTCTTTTTTTATCTGTCCTTATGTGTTTTTTTTTTTTTATCTGTCCTTATGTGTTTTTTTTTCTTTTTTTATCTGTCCTCATGTGTTTTTTTTTCTTTTTTTATCTGTCCTTATGTGTTTTTTTTTCTTTTTTTATCTGCCCTTATCTGTTTTTTTTTCTTTTTTTATCCGTCCTTATGTGTTTTTTTTTCTTTTTTTATCTGTCCTTATGTGTTTTTTTTTTCTTTTTTTTCTGTCCTTATGTGTTTTCTTTTCTTTTTTTATCTGTCCTTATGTGTTTTTTTTCTTTTTTTATCTGTCCTTATGTGTTTTTTTTTCTTTTTTTATCTGTTCTTATGTGTTTTCTTTTTTTTTTATCTGTCCTTATGTGTTTTTTTCTTTTTTTATCTGTCCTTATGTGTTTTTTTTTCTTTTTTATCTGTCCTTATCTGTTTTTTTTTCTTTTTTTATCCGTCCTTATGTGTTTTTTTTTCTTTTGTTTTTCTCTCCTTATGTGTTTTTTTTTCTTTTTTTATCTGTCCTTATGTGTTTTTTTTTCTTTTTTTATCTGTCCTTATGTGTTTTTTTTTCTTTTTTTATCTGTCCTTATGTGTTTTTTTTTCTTTTTTATCTGTCCTTATGTGTTTTTTTTCTTTTTTTTCTGTCCTTATGTGTTTGTTTTTTCTTTTTTTATCTGTCCTTATGTGTTTTTTTTTCTTTTTTTATCTGTCCTTATGTGTTTGTTTTTTCTTTTTTTATCTGTCCTTATGTGTTTTTTTTTCTTTTTTTATCTGTCCTTATGTGTTTTTTTTTCTGTCCTTATGTGTTTTTTTGTTTCTTTTTTTATCTGTCCTTATGTTTTTTTTTCTTTTTTTATCTGTCCTTATGTGTTTTTTTTTCTTTTTTTTTCTGTCCTTATGTGTTTGGTTTTTTCTTTTTTTATCTGTCCTTATGTGTTTTTTTTCTTTTTTTATCTGTCCTTATGTGTTTTTTTTTCTTTTTTTATCTGTCCTTATGTGTTTGTTTTTTCTTTTTTTATCTGTCCTGATGTGTTTTTTTTTCTTTTTTTATCTGTCCTTATGTGTTTTTTTTTCTTTTTTTATCTGTCCTTATGTGTTTTTTTTTCTTTTTTTTCTGTCCTCATGTGTTTTTTTTTTCTTTTTTTATCTGTCCTTATGTGTTTTTTTTTTCTTTTTTTATCTGTCCTTATGTGTTTTTTTTTCTTTTTTTATCTGTCCTTGTGTGTTTTTTTTTCTTTTTTTATCTGTCCTTGTGTGTTTTTTTTTCTTTTTTTATCTGTCCTTATGTGTTTTTTTTTCTTTTTTTATCTGTCCTTATGTGTTTTTTTTTCTTTTTTTATCTGTCCTTATGTGTTTTCTTTTCTTTTTTTATCTGTCCTTATGTGTTTTTTTTCTTTTTTTATCTGTCCTTATGTTTTTTTTTCTTTTTTTATCTGTCCTTATGTGTTTTCTTTTCTTTTTTTATCTGTCCTTATGTGTTTTTTTCTTTTTTTATCTGTCCTTATGTTTTTTTTTCTTTTTTTATCTGTTGTTATGTGTTTTTTTTTCTTTTTTTATCTGTCCTTATGTTTTTTTTCTTTTTTTATCTGTCCTTATGTTTTCTTTTCTTTTTTTATCTGTCCTTATGTTTTTTTTTCTTTTTTTATCTGTCCTTATGTTTTTTTTTTCTTTTTTTATCTGTCCTTATGTGTTTTTTTTTCTTTTTTTATCTGTCCTTATGTGTTTTCTTTTCTTTTTTTATCTGTCCTTATGTGTTTTTTTTTCTTTTTTTATCTGTCCTTATGTGTTTTTTTTTCTTTTTTTATCTGTCCTTATGTGTTTTTTTTTCTTTTTTTTCTGTCCTTATGTGTTTGTTTTTTTCTTTTTTTATCCGTCCTTATGTGTTTTTTTTCTTTTTTTTTCTGTCCTTATGTGTTTGTTTTTTTCTTTTTTTATCTGTCCTTATGTGTTTTTTTTCTTTTTTTTTCTGTCCTTATGTGTTTGTTTTTTTCTTTTTTTATCTGTCCTTATGTGTTTTTTTTTCTTTTTTTTTTCTGTCCTTATGTGTTTGTTTTTTTCTTTTTTTATCTGTCCTTATGTGTTTTCTTTTCTTTTTTTATCTGTCCTTATGTGTTTTTTTTCTTTTTTTATCTGTCCTTATGTGTTTTTTTTTCTTTTTTTATCCGTCCTTATGTTTTTTTTTCTTTTTTTATCTGTCCTCATGTGTTTGCTTTTCTTTTTTTATCTGTCCTTATGTGTTTTTTTTTTCTTTTTTTATCTGTCCCTATGTGTTTTTTTTTTTCTTTTTTTATCTGTCCTTATGTGTTTTTTTTGTCTTTTTTTATCTGTTCTTATGTGTTTTTTTTTTCTTTTTTTATCTGTCCTTATGTGTTTTTTTTTCTTTTTTTATCTGTCCTTATGTGTTGTTTTTTTCTTTTTTTATCTGTCCTTATGTGTTTTTTTTCTTCTTTTATCTGTCCTTATGTGTTTTTTTTTCTTTTTTTTTCTGTCCTTATGTGTTTGTTTTTTTCTTTTTTTATCTGTCCTTATGTGTTTTTTTTTCTTTTTTTTCTGTCCTTATGTGTTTTTTTTTCTTTTTTTATCAGTCCTTATGTGTTTGTTTTTTCTTTTTTTATCTGTCCTTATGTGTTTTTTTTTCTTTTTTATCTGTCCTTATGTGTTTTTTTTTTCTTTTTTTTCTGTCCTTATGTGTTTTTTTTCTTTTTTTATCTGTCCTTATGTGTTTTTTTTCTTTTTTTATCTGTCCTTATGTGTTTTTTTTTCTTTTTTTTTCTGTCCTTATGTGTTTGTTTTTTTCTTTTTTTATCTGTCCTTATGTGTTTTTTTTTTCTTTTTTTTTCTGTCCTTATGTGTTTGTTTTTTTCTTTTTTTATCTGTCCTTATGTGTTTTTTTCTTTTTTTATCTTAGCTGATGCTGCCTAATTATTTATTGGGTTTAAACTAGTGATGGGACGATTACTATATTTTCCCCGATTCCGATGCTATTCCCGATTCTGATCAAATTGCCGATTCTGATTCTTTATAAATCTTTAAATATTTACCTATAGAGTTGTTATCTTTCCCGAATACCGTAAAAACACTAATATGTAAATATTTTCTCAAACGTAAAAACACTAACATGTAAATATTTTCTCAAACGTAAAAACACTAAGATGTAAATATTTTCTCAAACGTAAAAACACTAATATGTAAATATTTTCTCAAACGTAAAAACACTAATATGTAAATATTTTCTCAAACATAAAAACACTAATATGTAAATAATTTTCTCAAATGTAAAAACACTAATATGTAAATATTTTCTCAAATGTAAAAACACTAATATGTAAATATTTTCTCAAATGTAAAAACACTAATATGTAAATAATTTTCTCAAATGTAAAAACACTAATATGTAAATATTTTCTCAAATGTAAAAACACTAATATGTAAATAATTTTCTCAAATGTAAAAACACTAATATGTAAATATTTTCTCAAACGTAAAAACACTAATATGTAAATATTTTCTTAAATGTAAAAACACTAATATGTAAATATTTTCTCAAATGTAAAAACACTAATATGTAAATATTTTCTCAAACGTAAAAACACTAATATGTAAATATTTTCTCAAATGTAAAAACACTAATATGTAAATAATTTTCTCAAATGTAAAAACACTAATATGTAAATATTTTCTCAAACGTAAAAACACTAATATGTAAATATTTTCTCAAACGTAAAAACACTAATATGTAAATATTTTCTCAAACGTAAAAACACTAATATGTAAATATTTTCTCAAACGTAAAAACACTAATATGTAAACATTTTCTCAAACGTAAAAACACTAATATGTAAATATTTTCTCAAACGTAAAAACACTAATATGTAAATATTTTCTCAAACGTAAAAACACTAATATGTAAATATTTTCTCAAACGTAAAAACACTAATATGTAAATATTTTCTCAAACGTAAAAACACTAAGATGTAAATATTTTCTCAAACATAAAAACACTAATATGTAAATATTTTCTCAAACGTAAAAACACTAAGATGTAAATAATTTTTCAAACATAAAAACACTAATATGTAAATATTTTCTCAAACGTAAAAACACTAATATGTAAATATTTTCTCAAACGTAAAAACACTAATATGTAAATATTTTCTCAAACGTAAAAACACTAAGATGTAAATAATTTTTCAAACGTAAAAACACTAATATGTAAATATTTTCTCAAACGTAAAAACACTAATATGTAAATATTTTCTCAAATGTAAAAACACTAATATGTAAATATTTTCTCAAACGTAAAAACACTAATATGTAAATATTTTCTCAAATGTAAAAACACTAATATGTAAATAATTTCTCAAATGTAAAAACACTAATATGTAAATATTTTCTCAAATGTAAAAACACTAATATGTAAATATTTTCTCAAATATAAAAACACTAATATGTAAACATTTTCTCAAACGTAAAAACACTAATATGTAAATATTTTCTCAAACGTAAAAACACTAATATGTAAATATTTTCTCAAACATAAAAACACTAATATGTAAATAATTTTCTCAAATGTAAAAACACTAATATGTAAATATTTTCTCAAACGTAAAAACACTAAGATGTAAATATTTTCTCAAACATAAAAACACTAATATGTAAATATTTTCTCAAACGTAAAAACACTAAGATGTAAATAATTTTTCAAACATAAAAACACTAATATGTAAATATTTTCTCAAACGTAAAAACACTAATATGTAAATATTTTCTCAAACGTAAAAACACTAATATGTAAATATTTTCTCAAACGTAAAAACACTAAGATGTAAATAATTTTTCAAACGTAAAAACACTAATATGTAAATATTTTCTCAAACGTAAAAACACTAATATGTAAATATTTTCTCAAACGTAAAAACACTAATATGTAAATATTTTCTCAAACGTAAAAACACTAATATGTAAATATTTTCTCAAATGTAAAAACACTAATATGTAAATATTTTCTCAAATGTAAAAACACTAATATGTAAATATTTTCTCAAATGTAAAAACACTAATATGTAAATAATTTTCTCAAATGTAAAAACACTAATATGTAAATATTTTCTCAAACGTAAAAACACTAATATGTAAATATTTTCTCAAATGTAAAAACACTAATATGTAAATATTTTCTCAAATGTAAAAACACTAATATGTAAATATTTTCTCAAATGTAAAAACACTAATATGTAAATATTTTCTCAAACATAAAAACACTAATATGTAAATATTTTCTCAAATGTAAAAACACTAATATGTAAATATTTTCTCAAACGTAAAAACACTAATATGTAAATATTTTCTCAAATGTAAAAACATTAATATGTAAATATTTTCTCAAATGTAAAAACAATAATATGTAAATATTTTCTCAAACGTAAAAACAAACTTGTGGGAGGGGGGTAAATCATGGATTTTTTAAAAAACTTTTACTGGTTGTTTCAAACCATTAAATATTTATGTTATTAATATTACTACCAAAAACCGAACATTCTGTTTTAAAGAAAATCAAATAAAACAAGATAATTAAAATAATCGCTTTTGGTATTGGAAAATAAGCACAATTTTTTCCGATTCTGACACCGAATTCGGTAGCCCAAAAGTTTCGATTTTTTCCGATGCCCGATTCCAATTAATCGTCCCAAAACTAGTTAAAACATCTGTTCATCTGTATATCAAAATATATTTGTGTATCAAAATATATTTGTGTATCAAAATATATTTGCATCAATAAAAATAATTTAAAATACAGTGTTTTTTTTTTTTAATCATCAAAGATTTTATTGACAATGAGATAATTTTTTCGTCAATTTATTCAAAAAGGTTTGTCACTTTATAAAGTGAAGTGTGTGTCACGATGTGTTTCTAATAATTTGGACAGAGTCTTTCTAATATTATGGGCAACTTTAATAACATCTGGTATTTCTGCGCCATCCTGTATGCATAAAATTAAAGAAGCTACAGTTGACAGACATCATATTTAATTTGGCTAGGTTGCATAAGTGATAAATGTGTTATTTTGCATTGAATCCATGTGTTGCTTTTTTTTTCACTGAACCCATTTTGTCTTCTATTAGAAAAGATTGTTTTCCTGGTGCTCCACCATAATAATTCAATTGTTTATTCATTTAAATGTAGTTTCGATTCGCACTACGTCGGGCAGAGGTCGCAAAGATTGGACTTCCGGGACAAACAACACATTCCATCAAACATTCGATATGCAAATTATTCACCGTTTGGTGATCTACGATTCGGCAATCTGCGATCATCTTATAAATAACCGTGTTTGTACCTCGAACTTCAGTGTTGACTTGCTCTCCATTTTTCGCAAGTCGGCTCGGCTTTTCACTTGAAAATTCTAGAAAGCATTTACATTAAGTCTTTGAGAATTTCTCTTTGTGAGTGAAATGAAGATAAGATGGTTTCTATTTGCTTATTTCTCCTCTCTTTTTTTTATATTTTCCTCTTGTCATATTTTTCATTTTCATTATATGTTTTCAATCATAATTTCCTACCCTCGATTTAGCTCTATTGAACGAGGTTTGAAACCGGTTAGCTAACCCTGTCATTTTATTACTCTTTTTAATTTCATTATGTTAAATATATAGCCATTATTAAATTCTGTTCACCCAAAAAGATATGTCTGTGTATATATATCTTTTTGGGTGTACAGAATTTAATAATGGCTATATATTTCACACACACACACACACACATACACACACACCCACACACACACACACACACATATATATATATATATATATATATATATATATATATATATATATATATATATATATATATATATATATATATATATAGGAAATTTATTACTGTGAGTCCAGAATGAGTTTACAAATTGTTTCAGCTAGCGGAAAATCCTCAAAGAGGAAAAATCCAACTAGCATCGTCAGAATTCATAGATGGACTAAGTTATAAAATCAAATAAGAATGGAAAAATCGTAGATGAAGGGGAGTTAGAAAAGAAGGGGGAGTGGTAGGGAGAGGACGTTGGAATTTGAAGTAGTAGGAGTGTATACAATAAGAGAGGGGTTTATAATTAAATATTAATTATGTGTAAATTCTTATATACGTTTTTTTTTAGTTTATAACGGTTTAAAATTAAAAGACGCTACTCTTATTTATAACGGCATAAGTAACAGTTAATTTAAAGGGTCACCATGGCAACAGGTTGGAGAGTTAATGTTACTGAAGGAATGGGTTGAAAATGGGGTTTAAAGTGATAAACGTAAAAGTAATAAATTTCCTATATACTGCTCTGACTACACATTGAGCACTCTAGTCCGGTTTTTTCACCACTGGTAAATAAATAAATATATATATATATATATATATATATATATATATATGTATATATATATATATATTCATCCATGTGCAGTACTGTTTCGCTGTTAAATATTTGCTATAATAATTATTAAATATCTTAAGATATTAGTGTTTCATCCTTTCGGGAATCATCAGTGCTGGGTATCACGATTAACGCCAGTCGAGATATTCAAATCCGGCAACGAAGCCATCTCTGACCCCATTAGCAAGGAACAAATCAATTCGGCCACCGTTAACCGCGAGAAATATCGTTGAAATTTAAATATTGATATTTTTAAATGTTTATATATATATATATATATATATATATACATATATATATATATATATATATATATATATATATATATATATATATATATACATATATATATATATAAAGAAAAAAAACAAAGAAAAACTCATCCACTTTAGCAGTATGGATTAAGGAATTAAAGGAACATAAAACTGAATATAAATTAAGATGGTATATAATTGGTAAGGGGGAAAAATATAAGCCTAGCAAATCGAAAAGATGCAACCTATGTATATTAGAATCTTACCATATATTAATATCAAAAGAAAAATTATTAAACAAAAGACTAGATGTAATCCACTGGTGTTTGCACAGAAACAGATATTTAATTTCACGCACTAGAGCAGATTAGGAAAAAAATGCAAGGGAGGTAACCCTAGATATAAAAATGATTCCACGAGAGTGACCTCCCCTGCATCGGGTAATATAATATGTATTCAAACACCAAGCAAAAAAACAATATTAAAATAAACATGCATAAATATAGGAATAAAATTATATGGTAATTGGAAAAAACAAATAGGAAAAAGGGGAAAATTAAAACAAAAATAAATAATTAATAAATTAAAAAAAAATACGAACGTACGGGTTAAAACGGAAAACTATCTTTACATAACACCAAAAGATGGAGGAAGTGAGGAAGCATGGCTGTGGAAATCCTTTTACCTGAATACGATGTCCAGTATGTTAAAAATATACCCTTTATTGTAAAAATCTAATGGATAAACATCTGAAGAAGTTGGTGAGGAGAGGATATTTTTATGGAAACATAAATCGTAAAATTGCCAACTCATCAATGAAACAGCTGTAATGGAAAAATCCAGGAAATAAACCCTATTAAATAGACACATTGAGCTTAACTCAAAAGTAACGGTGACAGGTTTTTAAAATAACAATCTAGACCCGTTAAACGAAAACGGTATATATTGAAAGTAATGACATTTCCAAAACAAACTTAAATATATATATATATATATATATATATATATATATATATATATATATATATATATATATATATATATATAAGCCTGAAGAGTCCTAGAGTGGATGAAACGCGGAATATTCAGTGTAGCTTAATCGCCATATATATTTTATAAATTACTAACTAGCTCTACCTACGTATTGAGCACTTTTATATATATATATATGTTTCAGTTTTCAAAGGATATTTATCTGTCTCGGAACTAGTTATCCGCTTATTATTAGGAAAATGAAAAGATTTTTTTTAATTTATTCTTGATCGTTTAATCGTGTTTATATTCTATGTTAATTTCTCTCATCATTTCAGCAGTTATTCGGGAAAAAAAATGTGTTTCATCCAAATGGTATGACGTCACATCCGTCTTGCGTTGAATTAAAAACATCCATACGTAAGTGTGATAAAGCGTGTATACACATAGCTTAGATGTTGTATGGAATACAAAGTATATTGTCGCAACAATTTGAGAAGTTTGTAGAGAAGTGTTAACTTAGAATATTATATAAAACATTCTTACAACGCAAGAGAGCGGGTAAAATGTGGCGCCACTTTCTAGCGACATAAATCGATAATTTCTCTGGTGAGAAAATCAATAGTGAAAATTCATATATTGTAACATCGTTTAAATTAGTGAAGATGCAGAGTATAGAACTGGTGACATCAACGTCGACCAGGACAAATATACGGAATGGACGCTCCAAAAGTAATACCTCCTATTTTTTTGTTCCGATCGAATGTATCAGACGAGATTGAACATTACAGTGATATCATGACTGTACTTATGCAGTCATTACCTGAACGCTTCGACTCTCTATTGCAGACATTGACAGTGTTAGACTCTAAGAAAACAACCCCTGTCAAGAACGTGCGTCAGAAGCAGAGATGTGTCATTGAATTCCTCCATGCAAAACAAAGTAAACCGATCAATATTCACTGGCGTCTGTTGAACGTTATCGAACTCGATGTAGTTGATGTCGGCACAGTTAGGAGATGGGTTCGTCGATTTCCGTGGCGACAGAGATGTGAGTAACAAAGCTCGCTCTGGGCTTTTACGACCAGAGCATAAAAAGAGGCAAAAATGTATTGAGAATGATGGTGACTATGTAGAAAAATAACTTCTAGAGTAAAAAAGATCGCTCGTTTTAATGGCATTATTCCCGTCTTCCTGTATCTTCAACGTTTTAGTTTTTGTAATTAAAAACTCAGGGTTTACACTTTGGGGACGACATTCGTAAATAGATGGAAACGGTTCCAGGACCAACTGATAATAGTGTTCTACAAGGTACACATGTGCGTTTTTCGTATGTGTTGAAGTAATACGTTCAGTCGACTTGCGCCTTCCAAGTTTCGTATTTATATTAAATTTTATTCCCTTAGAAAGATAGGTGACGTTTAAGAGCCCTAGCCGATTGTCAGCCTACCAACTCCCATCTTGTCTGGTGACCCCTACATTCTAACGATTTTCAGATCAATTCCGATTTCAACGCACCCATGTACGCTATAGATCAATGATCTTAATTTAGAGATTTATTTATCAGATCGGGTTAGGTTTGTGTTGTATTTTTTCTTTCAATCACACACACACACAAACACACACACACACACACACATATATATATATATATATATATATATATATATATATATATATATATATATATATATATACATATATATAATTATTTACTATAATAATTAAATATCTACAGACACTAGTGTTTCATCCTTTCGAGAATATTCAGTACAGGGTGTCAGATTAACACCATTCGATAGATTTTGAACCCGGTGACACAAGTCATCTCTGGCTTGATTAGCAAGGACCGCATCCATTCAGCTAATATATATATATATATATATATATATATATATATATATATATATATAACTACTTAATTTACTCACATAAAATTAGTATACGAAAGTATAGATTTATAGATTTATGCGTAAACTTTAAGTATTTACTTCAAAAGTACTCAATACGTAGGTAGAGCTAGTTAGTAATTTATAAAATATATATAGCGATTAAGCTACACTGAATATTCGGCGTTTCATCCACTCAAGGACTCCTCAGGCTTATGCGCGAATTCTGTGGTTGTTTATCGTTTTTATATGCTCCTCTTCTATTAAGATTTTAGTTAGCCAATCAGCTTTCTAGTATCCACCGCGCCCCTTCCTATCAGCCAATGGGCATGCATTTTATCGGACAAAGGATCTGTTTTAAAACTAGGTTAGTGTTTTTTTATTAGTTTATATATAAATATATTTATATGTACATACATATATGCAGATATATATACATATATATATACATACATATATGTGTGATCGTTCATGTATATTCATGTTTATTTAATTTATCTATTTGTTTATTTTCTATTGTTTTTGTCAGTTTTAAAACTATTTTGTATCGCTATTCTAGAGTAAATTTTATTTTGTGAACACAGTTGTTTGCTATTTCTCTTTTACAGTTTAATAGATGTAGGCACATATACGACCCATGTAGATTATGCCTTCATGAAAAATTTGTTATCCTGTACTTTAAAGAACCCTAACATCTATTAAACTGTAGAAGAAAAATAGCAAATAACTGTGTCCACAAAATTAATTACTTTTAATGCATATAAAACCGAGCTTCATCATCAACGCTCAGACCACTGTATGTCATTAATTGAAACGAATGGTCTCTCGTTTTGGAGCAGCTCCATGTTTAGACAAGATCTAGCCTTTAATCCTGATCTGAGATGGAACATGTACATCAAATCCGTTGCCAAGGTAGCTGGAGAAATGGTGGTATCATTCTACCGCTCCAGTAGATATCTCATTGCCAATGCAGTTCTTTACGTCTATAAGAGCCAAGCTGTTACAAGTCTATAGAGAAATAACTTTCACACATAGACACACATACAAAGTACCTTTTATAAACGCCAAATAAGTACAGCATTAGAAAACCATTAATGGGAGCTCAAAGAAAGTAGACACTTGCCGATAGTCGTGGAAAATATCATGCCAAACCAGTATATGTGGGAATTTGGGTGAATCGTGTAGTTTATGTATGAATGAGAAATGCGAAATGTTTAACTTTAAGGACTCAAAAATTTTGTAAACTGTAAAAGCGAAATACCAAATGGCTGCATGAACAGAATAAACTTTACTCGATGATAATAAATCAAGAAATATGTATATATTATATATTTTTTCTTGCATAGTTATTCTAAGTTAAAGTTTATTTAATTACTAAATAAATAAATAAATATAACATACAGCAAACAATAAATAAGAAAACGTATCTATGCACAACCCAGTTTAAATAAGGTCACCTTTAATATAAAACTTAATTGCCATATATATATATATATATATATATATATATATATATATATATATATATATATATATATATATAATAACTGGAATGTAAAGTCGAGTTTCGCCCGACGGATAAATGCCAATCCATATTTTTTAAGCAACTAAGAACTCAAACCGATGTTCATCGTATATTCCCCTGTGCGATTTTACAACTTCCATTGATTCTAACCGATTGTGGCAGTGAACACTCACCGGAAAAAATATAGAATTGTACGAATATCAAGGAACTGTAAGGGTAGTAGACCTATAGCACACCTCAGATCCTGTGCTGAAGTGCGAGGACATTACATTTGAATGTAATGTGATTTTTAATCCCATTAAGGTCAAACTCACACGGGAAAAATGAGTTCATTTATATATATATATATATATATATATATATATTACATGAAAAGTATGAAAAGTAATATGGTTAAGATTAAGCTTAGAAAAGTAAACGGACTAGTTGTTAAAACTGGAAAAGAAAAAGACAAGATATTCTGGTTATAAATATAATAAATTTATAACTTTAAATACTACAGCATTAAAAGTAATTAATTCAATTCATCATTATATATAATTTCTTAATGCTGCAATATTTTATTAGATTTTTTACTAGAGTATTTTTATCTTTTTAGTTCAAACAACTAGTCCTTTTACTTTTCTACGCTTAGTTTTTACCATATTATTTTCATGATCGCATTTTTCTATATAATCCATGATTTTTCAAGGCTTTTTTTTAATAATTTATTTTCTTTCAATATCATATGCATTGTCAACAATCCATAAAACAATTTATAACCAACTTCTTAAATTGACTAAATAAAAAAAAAACAAATAAAATACCTAATTAAGTAAATAAATAGAAAGAAGGGGAAAAAATGAGAGAAAAAAGAACTAACGGGCGACGTCGTAAGCAAAATATTATCAACCCTAGCATATCAAAGAGAATCACTTTTGTTAACTCTTTCTTTATATAAGCCAAATAAGATGGCATACGAGCGACATTCCTGCTATGATTAATGAAGATGTCGACGACGGAAAAGTTGCTATGGTAACCAACAGCCAATCAGAAAAAAACGGCTCTCACGTTCCTTAATAATTCTGAGGACTTTTGAAAATCAATAATTTTACTGTGACTTTTGTTTTAATGAACGAAAATTGAAAATTTTTATTTCAAAATATAGCTGAGAAGGTGTCCTACAAACTGTAAAAATTGTTAGAACTTTGGTCGCAAAATGAGTAAGCTTAAAGCAGTTCTAAATGAGTAAAACTAACACTTAACCATATATTTAAACACGGTAGTGTTTGAATTATATATATATATATATATATATATATATATATATATATATATATATATATATATATATATATAAACTGAACTTTAGAGAGAGAGAGAGAGATTACAATCACGCGTGATAAAATTGTATAGAACTGATGTACTCTTTCACGGCTAATTTTAAAATGTTCAAGAGTTTAAGTCCCAAAATACTTATCTAAAATGTACCGCCATCACGAAATATACATGAAAATGCTGTGTGGAGACTTAAGTTAAAATCGATCAAAATTTGCTCTTTGAAGTTATTTTTGTTAAGTTTTTTGCTGATTAATAAATGGCTTAATGGTCACGCAAAAATATAAAATGGCTTATTAAAAAGAACGTAAGAATAATGATTTACAGTAAAGAGTTTTACCAGGTGTCTGAATGCTATTAGGTTAGTGCAAAAATAATGTCGTTTTTGACGAGTATATCTATCTAAAATATCTATATAAGTGAACGTGTCTGTGTGTCTGTGTGTCTGCGTGTGTACATTTCCCTACGCAATAACTCTGTCAATTTTTAGTCTACAGACTCGAAATTTGATATACAGGGTACTGAGATTTGGGAAAATCGATGTGATCGGTTTTTGGACAGAAATTTGGCGATTAAGGGGTAAAAGTTCAACGATTTGACCCTTGAGAACTCTACCAAACTCCTCCGACAATTTTGGGTCTACGCACTTGAAATTTTATATATAGGTTCCTTGAACATGGATCTAACTTAATAACTTGATTTGAGCCCAAAACAATAAACTTTAAGGGGTCATCATAGGAGTGAAATTTTTAAAAAAAATTGACCTCTGCGGTCTCTACGAAATTATCAGACAATTTCTGGTCTAAACATTTGAAATTTTACATAAAAGGTATTCAGAGATAGGGCAAGCTTTTTAATCGGTTTGAGTCGAAAATTTTAGTTACGAATATATAAATGTATGTATGTATGTATGTATGTATGTATGTATGTATGTATGTATGTATGTATGTATTTATGTTTGCATGTCTGCCTGAAACGTTCGACAGAGGCGACGGATTTTACCAACATCAGTATCGTTTTAAAGTTCAACCTTTCATGCGACGAATATCGAAACATTGGTTAAAAACATTGATAACTTCACCTTCAACTAGGCACTTTTCTATAGGGGTGGGGTCGCTTATTTCGCCGAGATTTTTGAAGGATATCCTCTTCTTTCGATTGTCTAGCTTTTATGTTTGGCGGTGGTCGTAACAGCAAAGACATCAGGTTTTCCCCCCGTTCTTTTCGTCTTTCGAGGTTCGGATTCGAGCCTGCCTTCCTACTACCACTTTTTTTTTTGCTCAACACACACATTCAAACACCCGGGCAACGCCGGGCTAAAATGCTAGTATATCTATAAAAGTGAACGTGTCTGTCTCTCTGTCTGTGTGTGTCTGTCTGTGTAAATTTTCCTACGCAATAACTCTGTCAATTTTCAGTCTACAGACTCGAAATTTGATATACAGGGTATTGAGATTTGGGAAAATCTTTGTGATTCGTTTTCAGCCAGAAATTTGACTGTTAAGGGGTCAAAGTTTAAAGATTTATACTTTGAGAACTCTACCAAACACTTCCGGCAATTTTGGGTAGAAACAATTGAAATCTTAGATATAGGTTCCTTGGACATGGATCTAACTTAATAACTTGATTAGAGCCCACAACAATAAATGTTAAGGGGTCATAATAGGGGTCAAATTTAAAAAACATTTGACGTTTGAAGTCCCCACCAAATTACTCAGACAATTTCTGGTCTAAACATTGGAAATTTTACATAAAGGGTATTCAGAGATAGGGCAAGCTTTTTAATCGCTTTTTGGTCGAAAATTTTTATTTACCAATATATAAATGTATGTATGTATGTATGTCTGCCTTAAACGTTCGACAGAGGCGACGGATTTTACCAAGATCGGTATCGTTTTGAAGTTCGACCCTTCAGACGAAAAATATTCGAAAAATTAGGTAAAAACATTAATTTCTT
This sequence comes from Euprymna scolopes, assembly GCF_053919585.1. Lineage (NCBI taxonomy): Eukaryota > Metazoa > Mollusca > Cephalopoda > Sepiida > Sepiolidae > Euprymna > Euprymna scolopes. Next base: position 148,184,487 of record NC_136482.1, on the reverse strand, counting down.
TACCCTCAATGAGCAATTTTCTACAGGGAGGGGTCGCTTTTTTCGCTGATATTTTCGAAAGTCATCCCCTCTTTTCGATTGTCTAGCCTTAATTTAAACCAACGTCAGTTCGGGTTTTACGGTGGTCGTAACAGCAAAGACGTCAGGTTTTTCCCCCCGTTCTTTTTCTCCTTCACGGTACGAGTTCGAGCCTGCATTCCTACTACCCCCCCTTTTTTTTGGCTCAAAACATACCTCCAAACACGCGAGTAACGCCGGGCATCCATGCTAGTATCTGATAAAAAAAAATTTTTTGCACCAACCTAATAGTAAACAAATATACTAAAACTATACAGAAAATTATTAAATACACAACGGAGTGGTCCATTGAAAAAGTTGTTCTTTTACAAAAACTATTTTATTTATATAATGTAATTGTAGTCGTAGTCACATCGAAATCATTTTGTAGTTTTTTTACTCTAACATAGTTTTTTCAAGTTATAGAAGGGTATATTTAGGGTGTATTTTAGCTTTATAAATTATATTTTTGCAAGGAAATTATTTTATAGCTATATTTTTGCTAGGAAATTATTTTATAGCTATATTTTTGCTAGGAAATTATTTTATAGAGGGTAATTAATCCTTATTTTACAGCTATATTTTTGCAGTTTTACATTTCATAGTTGATCTTAATCATTGCTATTTCTATCTGGATCTTTATCATTTATTATTATTATTATTATTATTATTATTATTATTATTATTATTATTATTATTATTATTAATGTTATTATTATTGTTATTATTAATGTTATTATTACTATTATTGTTATTATTAATGTTATTATTATTATTAATATTATTATTATTATTACTACTACTACTACTACTATTATTATTATTATTATTATTAATCTTATTATTATTGTTATTATTAATGTTATTATTATTATTATTGTTATTATTAATGTTATTATTATTATTAATAATAATATTATTATTATTACTACTACTACTACTACTATTATTATTATTTTTATTATTATTATTATTATTATTATTTACTCACTAGGAGTAGTCACAGAAGCCATCATCAAATATTGCTCTTTGAGAACAACTTCTGGTGTTCTCTGGAGGTTGGCTGGCCACAAGTCTCTCCAGATTTCCAGTGCTCTCCACTTCTTTTGATAACTTTAGAATTTGCATTATTGCAACAGTCCCTTACCATTGATTTCCTGTTGGCAGCGACTATTGGTCTTCACTGGAATTTGGATAGCAATAAGGTCCCAGTCCTGAACTTTTGAAAGACAATAAAGACAGACATATAGTAGGACTTCTATTTACAAATGTTTATGTTATGAATTTTAAAAAAAAGATGGCTACCACATGATATAGTGCTTTTGTTGATTAGGGATCTTTTAAATCTACGCATTTCAGATGAAAACATTATTACCTACTTGGATGACATGGCGAAGGTATTATAAAGCAATTAGTACAAAGTAGTTTTCTGAAAATATGGAAAACCGTACATGTGTAGTCCAATATGTTCTTAAATAATAAACAACTTGGGGCCATCATAACTTACATAAAATCAACCTGACTTAATATCACGTGTGTATCATGCACATCTAACTGGAATTTTGAAAGACGTTAAAGACAGACATGTACTAAGATTTCTATTTAAAAATGTTTATGTTATTGAATTTCAAAAAGAAAAAGATGGCTACCATACCGCCACATGATCATAATGTTGCGAGATAAAAATAAGATCAGGACAGTTCATCAAAATGATGCAATTACCAGCCGATATACCAGAACCTGAAAATCCAGAGCTTCGTGATTTAGTTCCGTCCAACCTCAATGTAATTGATTGATTAGGTGATAAGATGTTTTTTACTGATGTCTTTTTTTTTAATTTTTGACTACCGTAGAATTCTGCTATTATTATTATTATTATTATTATTATTATTATTATTATTATTATTATTATTATTATTATTATTATTGCATGTGTCACGTAGTCAATTTTGTTTCACTACTTTATTTTGTGAGCCATAATAATAATCTCTAGATTCTTACAATCCACACAGTTCATATTTATTTACTTTTATCAAATGTTTCATATGCATTGCAATTTACTAGAAAAATAAATAACAACCAGACTTTAGAAATGCATTTCCTAGTTTGGTTTGCAGCATCTGATGAAAATAATCTTTATATGTCTTCTATTTTTATTATTTTTATTATTTATTATTTATTTTTATTATTTATGGAATCTTCTTTTTTTATATATTTAACTAGCATGGACAGCCGACGTTACTCGAAATATCTCTACCTCAACCCATCTCTTTCTCCTTCTCTTTCTCCCTCTTCCTATCTCATCTTTACTCCCCTTCGCTTATTCACCCTCTGCTTTATCCACTCTCTATCACCTTCTCTCTATTTTTGTCTATGAAAACTGGCTCAATGTGCAAAGAAATATAAATATAATACAAGTCCATAATATAAAAGATTACATTTATAAACATTAAAAAGTATATTACGTTTTCAAATCTCAAGACAAAAAAATTATTTTCATATTAATGGTCGATTGAAGTAAAAAGAAAAAAATTAATGTCAATCCCACTTAATTATTTATGTTGCTGTTAACTCCAAAGAGAATGAATATCACAAGACGGCGTGTCTTCTGTAGCTTTTTTATTATTATATAGACAAACATACACAAAGAGGCAGCTGATCTTCAAATAATAAATTTCAATGTTGACGTACGTACTATGTTAAGTGATATGTTATAGACATTACATTTATAATCTTCTATAATTTAAAAGGCAAAATGTGTGTGTGTTTGTATGTCTGCAAAAACCTTTCGACACACGTGACGCATGCTGACGAGATCAGTATCGTTTTGTAAGATCGACATCTCGGACGACAAATATCGAAAACTCGGTCGTATTTTACAAGGCGCTTTTTTCGTCAACATTTTCGCAAGTCATCGTCTCTTTTTGATTGACTACCCTTCATTCCAACGCTCATGACTTCCGGTTGCGCGATGGACGCATCAGCTAAGATGGACTAGGGTGTTTACCTTCTTTTCCTCCTTCGCGTTACAGGTTCGAGCCCGCCTGCCTACTACCACTTTTTAACACCTCTCTTCCCACCCCCAATCCCGAGGTTGCTTACTACACCATTTCGACACACCCGAGCAACGCCGGTACCCCCGTTAGTATATTATAAAACGAATTTTCGTTATTTAACTCTACACTTGATAAAACTAGACATATCTGCTTAATATACAGGGTGGTCTAATTTGAGGCTTACGCGTAATTGTGTCGGTATCATCTTGTAAATCCAGCTTATCTAAGTTGAAGTTGATATCCAGGAAGTTTCCTGATTTAATATTGCTAATACCTCAACGCTTAGGATGTTCATGTTTTTACATATAATCATTTTAGGTTTTCAATTTGTTTGCGTCCGTTATTGCAGTTTCATATAAACCGATATCGTTACTGTGAAATATATTTGTACAGAGTGTAAAGAATACAAATACTAGGAGAAATGAGAATTAAGAGTAGGATTAATATTAATACAATCGCATTTAACTGGAGAAAACACCCAAAATGTTTAAAAAAAAAAAAATTGGTTGCGGAAACCAACTCCCATAACGTGATTACGGCGGTTAATCAGAGAAAAACTAAAATTGGATTACCTCCGTGTAAAAACAACTCGAGCCTAAGAAGATACATGACGCGAACTCCATGGAACTGGATACGAAACATCACAAAATCTCACACTCCGCTAAAACCGTGGCTTAATCAACATCGGTTAATGATACCAGCATATGGAAAGAAAAAAATACAAAGACCAATGAGATAGAACAGCATTCGTAACTCTATCTTGGTGACGTCATTAAACTCTACCACTAATACCTGGTTATTCTGATCATAGTGCGGTTGTGCTTTTTCATCATCGAGAAGGCAACTTCACCAAATTCATTGATGCTAACATTTTGACTCGATCCATATCAAGTCGAAATTAGACAATAGAATTCATATTCTTTGGATTCTTTAGACTACTGTTCTCATTGGCCTTTTTGGTCAAGATCAAAGTGTAGTCACAGGGGCCAAGATAAACCGCAACAAGTCGGTAGGACTGCGGTTGGGCGCATGGAGTGGCAACGCAAACCTCCCTGCGCCTTTTAGCTGGACAGATGGCCCGGTCCGGATCCTCGGCGTGTGGTTCGGACCGGGTCTCCAGCTTGACAAGAATTGGTTGGAGGTACGGCCAAAGGTGGAGGCTGCAGTCAATTCGTGGCTTCCTAGGAAACTTTCCTTAAAGGGTAGAGCTGAGGCGTGCGCCACTTACATCTTTCCTCTCATACTTTACCGACTGGCCGTACTTCCCCTGCCTGCACAACACCTAAAAGCTCTTGCCGAACTCTTGTTCTCGCTCCTTTGGGACAGAGGAAGACACTGTGTGAGCAGACAGGTCTGTATTCAACGTCCGTGTGAGGGAGGCTTGGGAATGCCGGACTTGAAGTGTCATCGAGATGCTGAGAGGCTGGCCTTCCTGAGCCACTATATGCAGGATGACCAACCGTGGCACCCCGTGGTTACTGCCGCCTTCCCCGACCTCGTTCTCGACCCTTCCATCGAGAGCCGTCGCAGGCCGCGGGGAGAATCTGCCTACATGAAAGAGTGCCGAGCCGCGCTAAAACGACTACCAAGGTCCAGTGACCTTGTGACTGCTACTCGTAGGGAACTCCACAGGGATCTAGTGAAGGGGGCCGCTGACGACCTGCTATGCGCGCGTTTGGGGTGGCAGCAGAGTGGGATCCGCTCCGCGTGGAGCTGGGCGCCAGGTTCGAGTCATCTGAACAATTCGGAGTTCTCTCTGACCTGGCGATTGGCCCGAAATGCACTTCCACTCAACAACATACAATGCAGTTCTGGGTTTTTGGAGTCGCCTGATTGTCCCCGTTGTGGGACAACGGCCGTAGAAACTACAGATCACGCTTTCTTCAATTGCCGCGAACTCCGCCAGTACTGGTCGTATGTCAGCGGAGTGACGGGTCGCATCGATCCTGAGCATCCTCGCCCAATTACTGTATCCAATGTTGTGGACAACGTGAGGCCGCCATGGGACCTGGAAAGACAAATGGTCTACGTTACGATCCTGGCCGTGGCGAGAATGGTGATTTGGACGTCGCGTCTGCAAGGTTGCCGGGGGGTGTTGTCTTTTTCTGATCAAGATCTGATCGCGTTCTTTAAACACCAACTACGGGTGAATATCAGATGTGATAGAAGAAGGCTGCATCGCGCGGCATTTGACAGAAGATGGATACATGTGACAAGTCTGTGTGTACGAAGAGGAGCCAAATTTGAATACGGGTTCCCCGCCTAGGTGTGGAACGCGCATTTCTGTAAAGTAAAATTAAACAAGTAGTCTCTCAGCTAGCTGAGTGTGTGTTCCATCCCTCCCCGATTAGGAAGCCTCCAAGATCCCCATCCCCTCTTACCTGCAATTTTTGTTTTCACCCCTTCCTCTAAATTTTACCCATCTTGGAGAAAAAGAAATGCAAACTAACCTCCATCCCTTACCCACAAAAATTTTCTTTTCTCCATTCACCCCCATCTAGAGGGCATCCCCACCTAGAGACTGGCCCGCAGAAGCGAGGTACCTTTTACAAACCTAGTGGAACGGGCAGTCTATCAACTAGACGGGGTTGGGAGGGTCCTACTAATCACCTTTTGTTTTTTCTTCCCCCGCCCTCGACACAAATGAATTATTGTTACCATTTTATTGTTATCTTTTTTGTTTTTACACGTCAATAAAAAATGTTTTAAAAATTGGGAGTTACTAGGACGTCCCCCAATATGAAAGGGTGAATGCGGTATTATGGTGAAAGAAGATATTAGCTGGGAGAAACTTGTGACTTTGTTTAGTTCTGGAGTGACAAGGATGACCAACGACCCCCAAAATCCCCCCCCCTTTGAGTTGGCCATGTGCCTAAGTTTGTTGTTCATCGTTGATTTTTTTCTGTATTTTTTAACATGAATAAAAGATTTAATATCTCAAAGTGTAGTATCTGTTCCGGCGGATACTGCAAGCTATGACTAGCTATGACTAGCTATGACTAGCAAAGACCAGATGTGGGGGCAACCCCACATGCCTGACCATTAACCAGCTTCCATTTCCCACCTCTCGGGAGCTGGTCCCCTTTTTCCCTTCCCCCTCCCTTCACTCCTCACATTAAAAATCGGCCTTGTGCCTAATTTGCTCGGTGGGGGAGCAAATAAATACCATCTGTTCTTCAGATGCTGCAAGCTATGACTAGCTATGACTAGCAAAGACCACATGTGGGGGCAACCCCACATGCCTGACCTTTAACCAGCTCCCATTTCTCACCTCTCGGGAGCTGGTCCCTTTTTTCCCTTCCCCCTCCCTTCACTCCTCACATTAAAAATCGGCCTTGTGCCTAATTTGCTCGGTGGGGGAGCAAATAAATACCATCTGTTCTTCAGATGCCGCACTTCCATTTCTTGTTCTCTTTCGGTGGAGGAGAAATCCTTCACGACTGAGACAATTTTTATTTTTGTACCTTTTCTCCACGTTAAAAAACGACCCTGGTGTCTAACTCTGTCCCGTGGGGAGGCATAGTAAATAGGCTCTTTCGGTGGAGAATCGGCCCTTCACGACTGAGACAATTTTTTTTTATTTTTGTACCTTTTCTCCACGTTAAAAAACGACCCTGGTGTCTAACTCTGTCCCGTGGGGAGGCATAGTAAATAGGTACTGTTCTCATCTTGAGTGTTATTTTCACGACGTTTCGGGCGATGTAACCGATTTTCTTCGGGTGTATCTTGTCGATCCCGGAAATGTTTCTGTCGAACTCGGGAATCCCTCTACACGTTGATGTTAATATTTATATCTTTACTGTCGAGGCCGTCTTCCTTGGTTATTAGATTAATTCTATCTCTGGTTGTTCAAGGTCTGTCAATCTGGTCCAAACGATGATTCGCCTCCAGTGGCGTTCAAACTCCTACTGTTCACCCGTCGATAAACGTTGTCCGCTGCTAACTCAGTACCTGGCGTTGCTATCTCAAGTCCCCTACTCCTGCTACCCGGAAGCTGCCCTTCCCTCTCTAAGCATCTCATTCATACCTCCGTCAACTCTTTGATTCTTTGTTATATGTTCTGTAGGTTTCATTGTTTGTTACTTCCTCTTTCTTTGTTTCTTTGTTTATTCTAAGCCATTTCCTATCTCTTTGTCTATTGCCCCCTTCCTCTCAGCACTTGGTGACCATAGGTCATCTTCATAGTATCAAATTATTCTCTTAATGAAACTATACACAGAAATAACTTTTTTTTAGTTTTTTATTTAACAGATAGTTGGTGATCATATTAAAAATTGTATATATGTTTTCATTTTGTGCTGAAGATTGTCTTTGTCCATTTGTGTTACATATATGAATGCCTACGATCGTCTTGGTTTTATAAACGGGCAGTTATTTCGTTTTAAAATGAATACGAGACACTTATTGTTTATAATACACATTTGTTTAATTTACAATTTACACTTCAAAAGTAACAGTGATAATTATCATCATCGCGGTAGAGGGTGAGTCGCAGAACTCTATGTCAACCTGTATTTTTGCTTTGTGTCTTTTCCTTATTTTCTCTCTGTTCTTTTATTTATATCACTTTGACATGTTGACCTTTTTCTCGCCAGCTTGTTTATTGTTTTGCAACTCTCTGGGTCATAGTTCCTATTGAATGACCTATTAACCTTATTTTCGCTAGTATTTGTTTATTGTACTTTTTGCTGTTTTTGGTCTAACCCATTTAATATCGGTTAGCTTTCCTGGCCGATTAATGCCATGGATATAGGTCGTTTTAAATCCCGGGATTGCCAATTGTGTTCTTTTGTTTGCCCGGATACGCTCCATAACACTATTATAGGGCACCTTTCCTGGGATTGACTTATTGTGTTCTTTGATCATCCGGTCACCTCTCCCTAACATTTGTAACAGAGTGCGTTTGGGGGCATGTGAGAAGATCAGCAGAACCGATGGATGCATGGATGGATGGCTAGCCACGATATTAGCAGCATCCGTTAAAGCACGTCTGCAAATTAGCAGGTGTGCGGGATTTCGTTTCATAAGAAAACGAGAATAAAATACACCACGTGGTCGAAGAGAGAAGCAAGTTGCGTGCCGGGAAGATGGCTGTGTAAATATGAGAGTAAGAACGCGCTAGCTAGCGCCAGCGCGAGGTGGCGAAGAGAATAACTTCTAAAAAGTATATGCGTATGGAAAAACTTTGGAAATATAACGAAGTGTGTTGTTTTGGGGTATGAATAAATGCATTTCATTTGCACTTAAAAATAAGTTCTGAGTCGGATTTTTATTTCATTTGTTTGTTTGTGTTCTTATTTTTCCTCCGATGTTACATTTTTTTATTATATAATGGCCGACATTTGAAATGGTGACAATGTTATAGAAATAACAAAGTGTTTTGATAACGGAAGAATGTTTTGAAATAGGACTGAAATTTAATGTAGAAATAATTAAGCCAAAAATATGTAAAACAATAAAATGTTTAGAAGGATTAAAATAGGATTGGAATGTTTGGTTTCAAAGATACGTGACAAAAACTAGGCAAGAATCTTTGGTTACGTAGATACATGACGTAACGAGTTTAGAGAAACCTTAGAAAGTTAGTGGAGTCGGTAATGGGCGACGGAGGTGATGGCACCCAGTAGAGGCAAGATCGATAATTAAGAGGTAGACAAGGCTGAATCAGTGTTCGACCTTTCTAGGATAGGAACAATATTCTAGAATAAAGCTTGCCGAGAAGAACCTCGAGGTCTGTTGTTCATGGTAGAATTTTCGTTGCAGCTTTCCGTCCAGCAAGACCAAAGATGGGTCAAATGTGTCCCCTAATTGACCAAATGTTGCAACCCCATAGAATGGTATTCGTCTCTTTTATTGAAGAGATGTCTTCCTTTGTCTGGCAAGAGACAAAGATGTTGATTCCGTCCCTTATTTGTCTCTATATGTAAACATACACTGGATAAGTTGTTTTGGGACATTTTGAAAACCAGACGATCACACGTAAATACATGTATGATGAACAGACGCACATTAAATAAGACAAATGCGGGAATGCAACAATTTAAATATTACAAATAATACACGCTCCTCTTTCGTATGTCCAAACAAAAACGGCACTAATCTTGAGGACTTGGAAAACCTGGCCGAAATAAAAAATAAAATAATAATTTCAAAACTGATTTGAAATCTTCGGAATATTTTAAAGGCTTGTGGTGAATATTAACTTCTTGATAAATGTCATTACCTTGCGTGGCGTTTGCTGGAAATATCTGAATGCAGAAACATAATTTACACAAACTATAAAATCAATAAATTTCGTTCGATTCAAGCGAATTATGTAAAATTTGCATTAATCCAAGTAATGTGTCTTATTGAATCACTAAAGCCTCATATTTAAATACTTATTTACACTTATTTAGTATAAATCAAATATATTTAAATACTTATATTTATACTTATTTAGTATAAATAAAATACATTTAAATACGTATTTATATTTATTTAATATAAATCAAATACATTTAAATACGTATTTATATTTATTTAATATAAATCGAATACATTTAAATACTTTTTTTAACTTATTCAATATGAGACAAATACATTTAAATACTTATTTACACTTATTTAATATAAGACAAATACATGTAAATACTGATTTGTACTTATTTCATATGAATCAAATCCATTAAAATACTTATTTATATTTATTTACATGACATCTAAATACTCTCAATGCAAATGTATTTGAGTACTACTAGTATAATACATGTTATTTTTCGTGTCTTTTCTCATTTAAAACCAAGATAAAAACATAATATAATTCTTTTGGAAAAAGGTTTTTTGGACGGTTTTTTTACATGGTGATCACCAATTATCAAGGCCCGGAAGCCACTCGGAAATAAGGGTTATTGTGTGTACAGTAATCCTTTGGATAGTATTGTAGTAATCGTTAGTATTGGACATTTGATAAAGTGTCTCACTTAGGGGGGCGGTTCATCAGTAATTTGTTTATGTTGGACTTGAAGACATCCAAGTTGTAGACAGGTGGGAAGCAGGCAAACAGAGGAGAGTTCCACAGGCGTTCACTTCTAAGAAAGAAGCTTTGTTCATGGAATCTAAGTTTTGATTAAGGCACAGATAAAGACTGGGGAAAATTATTGACAGTGGTTTCAGTGGGTGTTTATCGTGAAAGATTGGCGAGGGGGAAAAGAGATTGGAGCGCAGACGAGCACTTGCCATGAAAATTACGATAAAACAAATACAGGCTCGCAACGTCTCTTTTGTGGGAGAGAGGCTGCAGGGAAGAGAAAAGGGCATCCCCCACTAAGCCACGAAGTCTATTTTGTACTCTGTCAAGTCAGGATAAGCTGTTTTTAGCAGCTCCTGCCCAGATGTGACAGCAGTATTCCATCCTTGGACGTACTTGGCTTTTATACAGATAGCGAATTGCATCAGTAGTGAGATATCTTTTGGAGCGGTAGAAGGATCCCACCATTTTCCCATCGATCTTGGCAACAGACTTGATGTACGTGTTCCATTTCAGATCAGAAGTAAAGGTCAACCTCAGAAGCTTGTCAAAACATGGAGGCTCCCCAAGACGAGAGCCATCCATTTCAATTGATGCCAGATGGGGATCGAAACGTATGATGATGTAAAGATAGAAGCTTGGTTTTAGATGCATTAAAAGTAATCAGCCACCTCTTCCGCCACCGTACCAAACGCTCAAGATCAGAGGAGAGAGAATCAGAGAGAACTTTGTCATTTATGGCCTTTGATATGTTGCCATAGATGGTCGTGTCATCAGCATAGATGTCAACGAATGATTTAAGTATGAGTTTTGGGAGATCATTGATGTAGATCAGGAAGAGAGTTGGGCCCAGGATGGACCCTTGAGGGAAACCAGCATTAATACTGTGGGCCTCTGGTTTCTGCCCATCAACCACTACTCTTATGAGCCTATCAGAGAGAAATGATTTAATAATTGAGAAAATATTTCCAGTTATACCATAGCTGGAAATCTTGTGAAGTAGGCCCTTATGCCATACGATATCGAAGGCCTTTGATATGTCAAAAGCAATTGCCCTAGAAAGGAAGCCTTTGTCAAGAGATTCACTAATCCTATGAGATATAACCGATAGCACATCTGCTGTAGATCTAGCAGAACGGAAACCATATTGCATGTCACTAAGAAGGTTATTTCTGCTGAGGTGGTTAACTACTTCTCTATCTAATATGGATTCTAGCAGCTTACTCATGACACACAGGAGACTGATTGGTCTGTACTGAGAGGGAGATGACTTATCACCTGAATTCTTAAATACAGTGCATACTGATGAGGTTTTCCAGGGTGTTGGATATCACTTCTCCTTAAGGCAACGCTTAAACAGTTTTGTAAGTATGGGGGCAAGTTCTGGTTGAAGCTTTTTCAACACTATAATTGGAATATATAATTGGAAGGTTTGACGACCATACCAAATATATCCCTGAAATTGACGTAATGGAATAACTGGAAATTAATATCCGATGAAAATATAGCTATTCCTAATCGTTAGTTTGCTTATGTGTTAATATGCGTTATAAAATATATGACATAATCACTTTGACACACCGGTTCTTTTTAGATTCCCTATGTGAGTCGGTGAGCCTGGTCGGTATAAGATGGCTGCCTATTTGGGAATACCAGGCGCTGTATGTAGAAGAAGCTCGACACATGCCTGCAAGAACTACAAAACTCTTACGTGTCACTTTCTCTGGACAGGATACACATGCGACTGGGGACTGCTTATAAGTTTAATATTCCTATGACATTCCTCCTTCAAAGGAAGTCAGGTCAACCCGCCTAAAGCGAATGCCGTGTTTTTTATGCGTTAATGTCATTGTGAGTTATATCTCTATTGCTTTATTATAAACTAGCAGAGAGACCCGATGTTGTTCAGGATTGAATGATGATCAATGAATGTATATTATTTAATTGGAATTATTGAGATGAGTATTATTTATTAATTTATTTATTGTGGACTATTATCCTCATGAAGATAGCGGTTTCAATCCTACCCAAAGCCGGCCAGAGGTTTACTTGGCCAAAACGTGGTGAGACGAACAACTATGGATGGCAGTAATTGCTGAGAATGCAGTTGATAGATTCAGAGTTCCTATCCTTTCGCGGTTACCACTTGACGAAGGCCAGCGGAATAGTTGGACGAAACGTCGTGAGACAACAACTAAGAATGATAAGAATAATAGTCCGCAATAAATAAATAAATATAAATAATACTCATCTCAATAATGAATTCCAATTAAATAATATATATACCATTCGGTACGGACCCGACCATGGAAGATCAGATAATAAATAAACATGGATTTATAAGACCCAAAAAATCCAACCTTCATCTCCCTTCGGGGCTCGTGACGCAGTTGATAGAGACGTTGAATCTCTACGGTTCCTGGTGAGAATTGTCTGAAGATAGTGGTTTCAATCCTGCTTAAAGCCGGCCAGTGGCTGACTAGGCCAAAACGTGGTGAGACGAACAACAACTATGGATGATAGCAATTACTGAGAATGGGGTTAGGAGATTCGGAGTTCTTATCCCGTCGCGGTTACCACCTGACGAAGGTCAGAGGAATAGTTGGCCGAAACGTCGTGAAACAACAACTAAAGAAAGATGAGGATCATAGTCTGCAATCAATAAATTGATCAATGAATGCTTCACATTTCCAATACGTTTACTATAATCGAAATCAGTGAAATCGCACATTTTTTAATCAAATCGATTGATTATCTGCTCTAGTTAGGACCTCATGGCAGTGTACAGATACGACGCTTCACATCTCTCCGTGCAGCCCACATTGCACTGTAAACAATGTGGTGTTAATCTTATAAAAGTATCTGTAAATAAATAATATCTTCACTTAAAGTTTAAAATGCACAAGTCAATTGTGCCCTAAATAGAAACATCCACTTCGAACGCGCCCCTGTGTTATCAAGGAACCAATTGTTACTTTTATGAAATTATTTTTACATAATCACTTGAATTAAAGTTTAACGTACAAAAGTCAAGTAACATGGTTCAATGGTGCTCTAAAAAGAAACATTCATTTTGAACGGGTCTCTGTCTTATAAAAGAATCTAGAGTTGTTTTTATACGCCAGACCTTCCTGCTTGTGCGATGATGAAACTTCTCAAATACACTTGTAATGTTAGGTTGTATAAACGTGTTAACATTGGTGAAAATGGGACTTCCTTTTTTAATCGAATTTTTATTTATCGATTTTTTATACTTACCGGAGGCATTCCGTTACAAAACCTACGTAAGAACACTCCCAGACACATCACGTACTCTTGTATGAAATTTCAAAAAAATCGGCCCGGCCGTTTCCTAGTCTATAAGGAACTAACACCCATACACAGAGACACAATTCCTCATATTTAATAGTAGATAGATTATATTTAGCGTAATAGTATACACACAAACACACACACACACACACACACACATATAGTAAGTTATGAAAAGATATATGACAATTAAGCTAACTTAAATAACTTACTACCTAGCTCTACCTATATATTGAGCACTGTTGAAGTAAATACTGAAAATTTACGCATAAAATTATATCGTCGTGTATCAATTTATGTGATTCAATGAAGTAATCATATGTAAATATATATATATATATATATATATTATAATTAATAATAATAATAATAATAATAATAATAATAATAATAATAATAATAATTAATTACTTGTTTTAAAACAATACAAAAAAAGATGGATGGATTTTATGTATTCATTTTGTCGTTGTTCTGAGAGCAATATATGACGAAAGCCGAATTAACTGCGGATGCGTGTATAAATATATCCATCACAACAATTCAATTGACAAACATGAAAATAACATATTTTCAAATCCGTCATAATTGCTCATTTCTTCATCACTCCAGCTTCTAATTTAATGTACTTTACTTCACTCTGTTATTGCTCTCTCCATTAATAATTCCATTCAGCACAGTAATATTAGGTTTTTGAAATCGTAATTTCATTTTCCCAAAGGAATTTGCATAAACACGTGTACGTGTGTGTAATGTATGAGTTACGTGGGCATAAATGCGACGTCAACACAAACAGAAAAAAAGAAGAGGAAAAGCATTACGGAAGAAAATCGACATAAACAAGTGTGAAGGAAAAGCTTGAAGCGAAACCGAGTGAAGAGAGTAGTTGTAGATCGCTCGAAGAGCCTCGGATGTTCTGCATTTACCGACCGCGATTTCCACGAAGTTAGCTCGGGTTTGCTGACAAAAATAACCGGAAAAGGCCAGCCGAGCGTTCCTCAATTTTTAACTGTTTTTAGCTAATACGAATCTATGAAGGCTATTTTTTATATACAAAATGGAACAAATAAAAAAGTTAATTTTACTCGCACAGGTTAAGATTAGGATTAGGGTTGCGTTAGGGTTAGGGGTTAGGGTTAGGTTAGGGTTAGGGTTGGATACCTGTTGTGCTTTTATTTATGACATTTCCATGTTTTTCCTGTTTTTTTATAATTTTTTCGTGGCGGTTTAACGTTTCGTGATCGGCTAGTTCTGATTATTCCCGTCAGCGGCCGAACACACCTGAGAAACTTCGTGGAAACCGCGGGTCGGTAAATGGAGAAGTACCGAGCAGGAGCAGCGTCTGAAACAAAGACGCCTTAAGCGTCTTATCCGGAAGAGTTTGATAATTAACCATTATTCCATGCTTAATCTTTCCAGAAAGCTTCGGCATATGATTAATAACAGATCTACAACCAAGGGGGTACCGTTTTGTTAATTGAAATAATTGCTGAAGTCATCTACGTTTTATTTTAGAGGATGAAGCATTTGGGGAGGGAGGGTATTCTCGTCTTCCGACAGAGACTTTCATTTAACCTTGTCAGTGCCAAATGTGTGACACATTTGGCACTGATAAGGGTAATCATCTTTGGAATATTGTTGCCACATCTTTGTTTGGTACTAAATAAATCAATAGGAAAATGGATTCTGTTTTATGTCATATAAATCCTTACCATTTGGCCATGCATGGAGCATTGTTGCCACATCTAGGCTGGTTCATCTACTATCACTAGTCTCCCCCTCTTGGATAGGGTCCAAAAAAGTGTCTCCAATCTAATAGGTCCCACGTTGTCAACTAGGCTCCAACCTCTGTCCCATCGCCGCAATGTTGCATCCCTGTGCCTGTTTTACAATTATTTTCATGGAATATGCTCTGATGAACTCATTGAACTTGTGCCGCCTCGACTCACATATCACCGACAAACTCCCTTAGCAACAAAATCACACCCCATTCACTGTTGAGGTCTTTAAATATCAGAAAGTTTTCTACTTAATTAGCTTCTTCCCTAGAGCAACTAGACTTTGGAATTCTTCCTGCTACCTACTTCCCAAACTATACTGATATGTGACACGACCGTCCTAGAGAGCAATTGGGCTCCCCATTGGGGAAGGCTGAGGCTCCCGAATAACTGGAGAATGCCGGGCATATATGATTGTTTTATTCGTTAAGTATTATTGTATGCCCGGACGACGGAATCCAACCCTGTTGAAAGAAAGATTTGAGCTAAAATGTTATTGTTTGGTGAAAACGACAACGTGATGTCACTTTGAGAGACATAACGAAATATGATTTCGTTTACGATGCCAACGAGCGCTGACTCAGGGTTATCTGGCCTCTGAGTGCAGTACTAGATCGAGAGGTCACGGGGTTAACCTTTCGATCGTGAGAAACAGGCCTGAGAGAGTTTGCAGAATCGCACGTGCGTACAGAGAATAGAGGATTTCCCTGAGGTGACGTAATTACTTGCGATTGGTCCAGGAAGCGGCCTCGACCCACTCCGTCACCTCACTGCATAAGCGAGTCTCCGTGTCAAAATCGTCAGTTGGAGCTGAGATTTGAAAGAAATCAAATATCATCGAAGATTCGTCACAAATTTCTTTTCCCCGCAATCCTTCCACTGCCCTTTCGAGAGAGAAGAATCAATCTATTGTTAGTTTTGGGAGCTCAGTGGAGTCTGCTAAAATACAGGCAATTGTATATATAAGTAAATATTGTGTATATCTATCTTGAATTAACCAGTAGAATAGTTAACTGAGTCGGTCTTTCTTTTGTGTACATGAGATTTATTCACTTCCAGCGTGACAGCGGCATATCAACCCGAAGGTGAAATCGACTCTGACCAAATCGATCAACGGGTACCACTATACTGAGATACCTTGCGAAGGATGCCCAGCGAAGGACGAGCACGTCACATTGGGCCCGTGACCCAGCATAGGCCACAGATATGCTGAAGTTCAAATGTTAAACCAATATTTTAATTTTTCTTCGGCATGGTCTCAATTAGTAGTCCCTTACGTCCAATATGCCTTGTTTCGGGTGAAGGTGAATAAAAAAAAACTTTGGCGATCTAACGAGAATCCGTGTAAAAACGTGATTGGACAAGAAGATGGATGCACATAATCTAAGTGTAATCAAAAATATAAAGAGTGGGTTCTGTTAACGAGTATGTACATAGCAATTTTATTTATTGTATTTCCATGTCTTTCCTGTTTATCATTATAATTTTCGGTACTTGTGTACTGTTCTTACATAAGCATCACAGCTTATCGAGGCCCAGATGCCACTCGAGGATAAGAGTCAAAGAGTGTACAGTAGTCAATTGGACAATATAGTAATCGTTAGTAATGGAAATTTAGTAAAATTGTTAACTTAAGTGGAACGGTTCATTAAGAACTTGTTTACGTTGGACTTGAAGTCAGTTGGAAAGCAAGCAAACGGAAGACAGTTCTAAGGAAGAAGCTTTGTTCATGGAATCTACGTTTAGGTTTAGGCACAGATAAAGAGTGGATCGAATTATTGATAGTGTTTTCAGCTAGACGGGTGTTTTTTCGTGAAAGTTTGGCGGGAGGGACCATAGATTGGAGCTCAGTCCAGCACATGCCATGAAAATAACGATAAAATAAGACAAACTCGCAAAATCTTTTCTGTGAGAAAGAGGTTGCAGAGAAGAGAAAAGGGCATCCCCTACAAGGCTACAAAATCTATTTTGAACTCTATCAAGGCAGGATAAGTCCTTTCTAGCAGATGTGGGAACAGTACTCCATCCTTGGACGTACCTGGCTCTTATATAGATAGAGAATTGCATCAGCAGTGAGATTTTGTCACCGTTCTGAAATAATAACGTTATCATTTTGAAAGTCATTCTTAACATGGGGAGGAGAGGGTGTTTTGTAACTATGATGTGCTTCCACCTAACAATTTAATCAAAAAGATATCGTGAAGCTTGAATTTAACCTGAAAAACTATTTAAAAATAGCGCGGTGGCAGTTTAATTTTCTCGTAGCAGTTTAACGTTTCGCGATTGGCCGTTGCGAAATGTTTGAGGAAGGCTCAGCTGACCTTTTCCGGTTATTTCCGTCAACTGCCGACCGAGCCAACCGAACTACGTGGAAATAGCGGGTTAGTAACTCTTTTCCGCTGGTTTGCTTTCCAGCTGACTACAATATGGTCCTCTTCACGTTCAATAACGATTACTATATATAGTAACAAGTCTTTTCTGAGCCATCTCCTAAAATAATCAAATCATATCGAATTCCCACTACTAACGATTACTATATATAGGCTCCTACAGTCTTTGACTGACTATAGATACCCACGTAGGGGTTACTGCGCGTGAAATTTTTGTGGCAGGAGGTGTGCAATCCAACCACACTTCTCCTAAGTTAACATTATTAAATACCAGTAGCAAATGAAGTGTATGTACAGGCCGACTGGAAATAAATGCCGAGATAAGCGGAGAGCACATACAGCGCCTAGAATTCCCAAATGGTCATCCATCTGGTACTAACCAGGTTCAACGTTGCTTAACTTCGGTGATCTGACAAGAACCGGTATGTCAACGCAATTATGCTGCATGCTAACGATTACTACATTATATGCAACCCATATAAACCATAAAGCATCCAAAATGTTTCTAATCGTGAGACAACTTCGTGGTGGGCAATAAGGTCTTTAAAACTATCTCTAGACTAAAGGTACAAATTGTTTTAAATAGGAAACAAATCTCCAAAGAATACGCCATGAATGCCATGAAAACGACGATATTTATTTGTCACGTCATATAAAACACGCTAGAAAGTTAGATGCACAGCCTAGCATTGAGAGTTTGGTCTGGCTGTGCAAGGAGTCCAGAAGAACAAAAAGCTCTAAGATAACATCAATTCTATTTGCTTATCTCGGTGTTGTTTCTTGTCATCCTGAACTTTGCCAGCTTTTTCTCAAGCAACGCGGATTTTGCAAATGTGTGAGTGGAGACGGCGCAAGCTTTATTTCATTACACAGACCTAATGTAGATACCCATACATGAGGTATCCATTGTCTCTTGAGACTGAAAGAAGGCATTTCTCCACCACCACCACCACCCCCTCTCTCTCTCTCTCTCTCTCTCTCTCTTTCTGTAGAAATATTTTTAATGATATTTATTCATAAAAATAAATCATATTAGAACAATTCAATTGTTAATCCCCCGAAAAAAGGAGGGTGGACCTCTAAATTCACCCTTGTCCGTTCGTCGGTTCGTCTGTCCGCACTTTTCTCAATAACTACGCCTTAGAATTTTTTTGAAATCTTGCACAAACATTAAACATGATATGAGTAAAAGATAACAGAACATATTTTCCGGGAAAAAATGCCTTTCAGGTTAAAATGGCTAAAATTAACACTTTTGTGCTTATTAAGAAAAATTGATGACTTGGATTTTTATAAAACTTTCTGAAAAGTTGCAACTAACTGATTTCTATATATAATTGTGTTTGTCTATACTTCGCGTTAACTCTAGGGTGCCCCAGCGCCTCTTTTAGGGCTAATAAAAGCACTCCATTTTTGTCCGAAATTTTCTGTTTGTTTATTTAGCAGTTTTGCATGGTACTGAACTCAAATTTAAATATGTTAAGGCATTGATGACTTTTGGAGCTAAATAGGGGGGGGGGCAAATGATGGACTTAGCCATTTCTTTTTTTGCATGGTGCAGAACTCAAATTTATATATGTTACGCACTGTTTGTTAATTTATATATGTTATGCACTGTTTGTTAATTTTCATCAGGATTTGACGTCCCCTGGGGACTTTGGGGGCTGAATGGGGAGGCGGAGCAGAGCAAATGCTTAACTTAGTCATTTTTCTCATGCTTCGTTCACTGTGCACTCACGAGAGACCAGGCATGCTTCACTTGTTAGTCTAATATTCACTGAAACAAATATACACGTGTAGTCTAAAGAAATTCTTTTATTTTGTAGCAAAAGTAACTCAAGTCGTTATATTGGCGGTGGCAAACACACAGACACAAGGACAAATGTGCGTTTTACAACATGGGAAAGGTGCGAACACACAGACACACAAATGATCATTAATATTATGGCTAATGTTTCAGTGTCCCTTTAAAACACTATAAATGATTTTGCACACACGTTTACGCACTCAATAAGTTCCGGGCCTAAGGAGAATTCTGCAATAATGCGAGGAGGAGTAATGAGACATCGAAAATGGGGGCGAGTTGGAAATAGAGACGGGGAATGGAAACAGGAAGAGAGAGGTAAGAGGGATAAAATATAAAAGAGAGAAGAGGAACAGTGAAAGTGTTATATAATAGTCTTATTATTATCGTTTTTGTTATTCTTGTTGTTTGTTATTGTTCGTTTTGTTGTTAGGACTTTTTAAAAGCGCAGTCTTTTTAAAAGTGTATCTTAGAGAGAGATGATGTTGTTGAGAGAGATGTTCGTGTTATGAAGAGATTCATATATATAAAATGTTCATACTTAGAAGTGTAGAAGCTCTTTGAGTGAGGAGATATTGTGTATGTAAAGATATTTTAAACGACATGATATAGAAGACATATAATGACAATTTCCACTTTACTTTTTGGTAGAATTACAACACAAAGACGACGTTTATAAAAACAAATGATGGGTTTATTTCTTTTTCGACCGGCCGTGGTTTTCATAGTCAAGAATTCAAGTTTCACATTCTAAGTTTCAAAGGTGACCGTCTCGCTTCTAGACGTTCGAATGTCCATGTCTGGACTCCAGACTCTCGTCTCTCCCCTCCGGCTCTCTCTCAGACTCTCCCTCAGTTTTTCCTGCCTTACTCTAAAGTTTCTAACTATATCGAGAACTTCCCATTTTCCATGACGTCATACACACGTTAAAACATGTGTCTTCTTTCACGTGTTCTGGAAATGCGTGTCCAAAACTTTTTCCTTTGTTTACAAAAGAAATTTTAACCTATATTCCCAGTAACCTATATTTCCAATATGTTAAAAACATGTTTATTAAATTATCTTTTAATTGTATTCTTCAATTTAATTTTCATAACAGAATTGACAATGCACATTCTTTTCTTAAAACTATTTTATCTCTAAGCTTAACAATGGTTTGTTTTACATTACATTTGCTAATTCTCTCTCGTAATCTATTTCTAAACCTAAATTACGAGGTTCGAATTTCGTCTATTCTATTTCATTTTCATTTTAACTAAATCTCTCTATTTTTATACTTACATGAAAAGGGGACAGCCCTTATCATGTAACAAAAGAAAGAAAGGCAGAAAGAAAGAAATAGAAAAAGATAGCGCAGAGAGTTCTTATTAATTTATCTTATTTTGGGTCACTTCTATATTTAAAATACAATGGACATTATTTTCATAGAAATCTTAATAAACTAATATTTTCTGCGTGTTACTGGTTTTGTCCGTCCAAAAAAACTAATCTTTGGAGCTGCTGAGAAAAATATCAGTTTTGTAAAAAATATATTTGTTGATTCAATACATTTCTCGTTGCGTGGAATTTCTACGGGTCCTGCTAGTTAAGATTACGCAGACTATTATTCTAATCTTTCTTTGTATTTTCACAACGTTTTTGCCGATTTAATATCCGACCTTCTTCGTGTGTGTGTCTAGACTCGTAACGCAACGGACAGAGTAATAAGTAATAAACAGCTCTAAGTAGTAGTCTCTTGGAGGTTGAAGGTTCAATCCTCAGTCTAGGTAATACTAAGAATATAGTTAATGAATATTTATAATTTCTACTCAGCAGATGATACAAGCAATCTACCCGTGGATTAAACAAGTAGTTCTATCCAGAATCGCGTATAGATTCAGGAATTTTACATAAAGATTTACGAGTTCAACAAGATAGAACTGAAGAAGGTCGTGGTTTACATCGGCTGCAAGCTTATGTGAATAACAACAAAGATTAGAAACAGTTTGTACGAATAATCTAAATAATGCAAAAACGTTTTGGTTTCGTTTTCAGCAATCTGATAAAATCTAGCGTACGTATACGCTGTCAAAGTCAATCTCTTCTCTTTTAAGATATTCATGAAAATTTTAGCAAACCGATCGGTCATTAAAATATTTTCACGCTTTTAGCGTGTTTGATTTTGTGCACGGTCAGAGGTCAATCTTTTGTTTCCTTTATATATCCGTTTTCCTTTTGTGCCAGAGCGTCTACTTAATTTTATTACCTTATCGTATAACAGACACGGTTGAATGTCTCGAGAATTGGAACTCATTGAATTAACTTAATGTTTTAATTTATCCTCGCGTATATATATATATATATATATATATATATATATATATATATATATATATATATATATATATATACTAGCATTGGCGCCCGGCGTTACCCGGATGTTTGGATGTGTATGTTTAGCAAAATAAAAAAGTGGTAGTAGGAAGGCAGGCTCGAACCTGTACGGCAAAGGAGGAAAAGAACGGGGTAAAACCTTACGTTTATGCTGTTACGACCACCGCCAAACAGGAAGCGACATTGTTTTAAATTAAGGCGAGACAATCTGAAGGAGAGAATAACTTCCAAAAATATCGGCGAAAAAAGTGCCCCCTCCTGTAGAAAAGTGCCTAGTTGAAGGGGAAGATATTAATTTTTTTAGCCAATTTTTCGATATTTGTCGTATGCAAGATCGAACTTTAAAACGATACTGATCTTGATAAAATCTATCGCCTCTATTGAAAGTTTAAGGCAGACATGCAAACAGACATACATACATACATTTATATATTGGTAACTAAAAATTTTCGACCCAAACTGATGAAAAAGCTTGCCTTATGTCTAAATACCCTTTATGTAAAATTTCAAATATTTAGACCAGAATTTGTCTGAGTAATTTGGAAGAGACCGCAGAGGTCAATTTTTTTAAAACTTTGACCACTATTATGACCTCTTAAAATTTACTGTTTTGGGCTAAAATTTATTAAGTTATTAAGTTAGATCCATCCCCAAGGAACCTATATCTAAAATTTCAAGTGCGTAGACCCAAAATTGTCGGAGGAGTTTGGTAGAGTTCTCAAAGATCAAATCGTTGAACTTTTACCCCTTAATCGCCAAATTTCTGGCCAAAAACCGATCACATCGATTTTCCCAAATCTCAGTAACCTGTATATCAAATTTCGAGTCTGTAGACTAAAAACGGACAGAGTTATTGCGTAGGGAAATGTACACAGACACACAGATACACATACACACACAGACACTTTCACTTTTATATATATATATATATATATATATATATACATATACATATATATATATATATATATATATATATATATATATATATATATATATATATGATGATGATGAAAATAATGGAAATAGTATTCCGACAAAATAAAGAAATAAAAAGGAACAAACCGGGTTATGTGTTTGTCAACGTTTCGTCTTTATTTATTCATCTAGAATTTATATCTCGGCAGTAGAGTGAAAAGCATATCTTATTTTTCTTTTATTAATATTATTGGAATTTTTTTCCTTTTTTTCCCTGTACACATTTTGTGAATTTTTCCACTGATTTCTGCCTTTGGATTATTATGGACCATCTTCTTCCAATTACGGGATTTCCTTGGATTTTACTTGAAGTTATATATTTGGATTTTACCGTCACTGGATTATTTATCTTCCACCAGACTATCCATTCACGTGTAATCACCTTTTTCTTTACCATATTCCCTCTGCTTCACTTTTTTGTTTTCAAGTAAGATCTTTGACTTACTCGTTGTTTCATCAAATACTTTTGCATGCAAAATCCGATCCTGCATTTTGCTAATTCCTACCCTCTGATTAGAAGGAAAGTATTTCTTCGAAACTCCGCGGATTAAGGACTATCCACTTATTTAGTGTTTCCCTTTATTATTAAATATGCTTTTAACTCATTTCAAAGTGATTTTTAACATGTTTTATTAACTGTTTGCTCGTAAATATATATATATATATATATATATATATATATATATATATATATATATATATATATATATATATATGGCTCCTTCAGTCTTTGACAGACTATGGATACCCACAAAGGGATGCCTGCGCGTGAAATTTTTGTGACAGGAAGTGTGCAATCCCCAACCACACCTCTCTTAGTCGACATTGTTTTAATACCAGTGGCCAGTGAAAGTGTGTACAGGAGACTGAAAACAAATGCCGAGATAAGCGGAAAGCTCATACAGCGCCTAGAGTTCTCAAATGGTCACCCAACTTAACGTCGGTGATCTGACGAGAAACGGTGTGTTAACACGATTATGCCGAATTATATATATATATATATATATATATATATATATATAAACATAAACTGCATGAATCGCTTTATTGCAAATTAGTAAAATTTCAATATTTCACTAAATATATGTCATAAAAAAATACAAATTGTATAATCAAATGACTGTTCCAAGGTTAGTTATTTTCCTAACAGTGTACTTACATTCTGGAATCCAAGTTTATTTATACTCTGTTGCTATATTTAACATACATTGACCTTTTAAACAAAAAGGATTGGTATACCCTAAGAGTGAAATATAACTGAAAACCCATACTTTACGAAAACAACATATATATGTTTTTAGTGTGTACCGTACTTTGGGGTAATTGCGCCAGGTTCGGGGTAATTGCGCCAACTAGCTAAAAGTTTTCTTTTGGCAACCACGCATATAAAGAACATTTTCTTTTAGTTGGCGCAATTACCCCAAAGTACAGTATGTATATTTCTCTCTTTCTCTTTCTATCTTTCGCTTTCTCTTTTTCCTTTTCTTTCGTTCTTCTCTCTTTTTTATCGCTCTCTTTCTCTTTAAGAGAGAAAAGAATCCTATTAAACAATTGAACTTGAGACAACCAATTAGACGGGTCGAGTGTTATTGACGCTCCTAGCTGTTTGGGCCGTGATCCAGAGTGGGTTTACAATCACGCCTTTTATTTGGTAATAATAAAATAATTTTTGTTTTATAAAAAAAAAACTAGCATGGGTGCCCGGCGTTGCCTGGGTGTTTGTAGGTGTATGTTGAGCAAAAAAAAGCTGTCAGTTTTTTTTAACTTTGACCCCTATTATGACCCCTTAAAATTTATTGTTTGGGGCTTAAACCAGGTTATTAAGTTAGATCCATGTCTAAGGAACCTATATCTAAAATTTCAAGTGTTATACTGAAAATTGTCGGAGGAGTTTGGTAGAGTTCTCAAGGGTCAAATCGTTGAACTTAGACCCCTTAATCGCTAAATTTCTCGCCAAAACCCGATCACATCGATTTTTCCAAATCTCAGTAACCTGTATTTCAAATTTCAAGTCTGTAGACTTAAAATTCACAGAGTTATTGCGTAGGGAAATGTACACACACAGACGGACACACAGATACACAGACACACAGATACACAGACACGTTCACTTTTATAGATATATAGAAAATCGCTTTGTTAACTGTTTTGTACAAGCGTTCAATTTCAGCAAGTGGCCCCTATCAATAACGACTATAAAATGCTTCCCGTAATGACGCCGGTCAAAAAAGTTGGAGACGAGATCTAGCAGCAGATGTAGCCGACGTCAAATCGACTCAAATCAACCCTTTAATCTAAAGGGGATGTGCCTATCATGTTATCATGTCTAACTTCCGGTGAATTGGTTGCCGTTCCTAGGGCATAACAACAGTGCCAAGAAACGTCTTCACACGACAAACCAAGTAATTCTCCCCGGCAAACGATTTTAGTTTTCTTTCTTTGAAGATTGTAATGCTGGGTATGGGGCAGCCAACCCAGCTGCCAACATTGCCCTGTTTTTTACTGAAACCAACGAAGAGCTTTTTTTAGTATCCTCGCTGTTCCCTTAAGTGCAATTGTCTGGATCTCTTTTGCACTTGGTTCACCAGGAATATTAGTTAAGTAGAACTTCAGCTTCTTCTTCATAAGTCCTGTGGCATCTATAATAACTGGTATCATTGATATCTCCTTAAGATTCAAGTTTCTTTTCATATCATACATGAGACCTTGGTATTTGGTCTGTTTCTCTCTTTCAGCTCTGTTCAGACCGCCAGTACAAAGTCATATAGTTATTAAAAATATTAAAATATCAACAGTAAACACGGATGTAATTATAAAGTATTTACATTAAAAAAAATAGGACTAACGTATATAGAACGCGAACCGCAAACCCAAGGTTGATTTTTTTTTTATTATTGAGTTCGTGTCCCGCGAAGAGCAATAATTATCACTGCCTTCACTGGTGATTACGTAAACATAAAACTCTGCAGGTATAAAAAAATATTAATTATATAAAGTATTAGCCTATATATATATATATATATATATATATATATATATATATATATATATATATATATATATATATATATTAGCAGGCTGTCCGGCGTTGCCCGGTCATAAAATACGCTGAAATATGATATTTTGATTAATGCAGATTTCGTATTTATTATTATATTATATTAGACCCAATATATAGTAATGATTTAAAAGTTTGTTGGGTTTTTTTTAATGACTAGTGCGCCACCACTGAGAATCGAAACGGATGAGGCCTGTGCCATTCTTGATGGTCCGGATGGATGGGTCAAAGTTTAGAACTCGAATGGAACTCCGACATCTTACAGAGTTCATCGCCAACAAGGAGGTGGAGACGTCATGTTTTAGGCGATAATCATTGGAGATAAGTATGTTGGACCATTCTGAGTGCGAGTGGGTGTAAAGTTTACCAGGAATGCGTACACTGCCTTTTTGGATAATCATTTTTCGACGTGGCTAGGTAACCTATCATTGTCACGTGACTTTCAGTTGATTTTTATGCATTACAATGCACCATCCCATTTTGCTTGGGGCGACTTCATCCTTCCTTGAGTCTATGGAATTCGTTTGGAAAACTCTCATGGCCTGGCCACCGTGTTCTACAGACCTTAACCCCATTGAACATCTCTGGACAATATTAAAAAAGGAGTTTATGAGGGAGGAAACCAATTTATCAAAGAATGCCTGGTGGAAGAAAATAGTTGACATCGCCAGAGCCATAACTTCTTTTCAGATCAAACAATTGACTTTTTTTTTAAATGGTTGATATGTCGATCAATAATTTATTCATTTAAAGCTTAGCATCTAAGATGTGGCTTTGTGTATAATTCTTTGACAGAAAAATATAATAAAAAATAAATTTTAAATGATTAGGCGCTGTATTTTTGCCCCAAAACAACATTAAGAGACCTACAATACCGCGATAGACAGTGGAAATTCCTTGATAAAAAATAAAACGTGATAGCTTCGTAAATATCGCATGAATTTGAATAACATTTTGGGAAATAACTAGCCTTAAAGCAGTACTTTGATGATACAATTTTAATTTTATTGTGTGAAATATTGATATTTCACTAATCTGCAATAAAGCGATTTACACAGTTTATATATACACACACATATATATATATATATATGTGTGTGTGTGTGTGTGTGTGTGTGTGTGTGTGTGTGTGTGTGTGTGTGTGTGTTTCTGTGGAAATATGAATTTTCAATTATATTTCACATTTTTATGTACTAATACTTAATTTATGTAGCTCAATGTAAATACAGAGCATATAACAAACAAATGACAAAAGTCTGTATTTAAAATACCATGACGTTGACCAGCTTACAATTTATTCCTTTAATTACATTGACACTTTTCGGGTCTTGTAAAATGCATTTTATTTTATTTTGCTGGATTGATAATTGCAATTTCTTACGACGAGTTAAGGCCAGAATAGATTCATTTATTGATATAATAATAAAGGGGATGATTTTGCGCTACGAAACAGAATATATATATATATATATATATATATATATATATATATATATATATATATATATATATATATATATATATATATATAGGGTGTCCCAAAAGACGCTGATGATTTAAAAAAATTCATAACTTTCTTCATTTTTCACATTTTACTTTTATTTTTTCATATCATCTAGAGTAACCTTTTCAAGGTCATCATGATTTGTTGCACTACCAAGGAGCAGATATTTATCGTAAAGTCGTATTTTCAGTTGAATGAGTCAATATCAGAAACTCAAAGAGAATATATGATAAGAATAGTGGAAATAGTATTTCAACAAAATAGAGAAATAAAAAAAAGAAAAAGAAACAAACCGGGTTATGTGTTCATCAACGTTTCGTCTTTATTTCGAGACTTCCTCTGGATGAATGAAATTAAGAAAACAAAAACACCAGTACAAATATTTGAACATTTTCTTGTGAAAGGTGTTACGCTGTTCCATTTCAGTAACGGAAAAAGACGTTGGAAATTAAAAAAAAAAGGAGGGGTTGTTAAAGAGAGGGAAATTTTTAATAATGTCAAATAGCCGTTAATCTGTTTTTAAAAAATATGACGCAGTTGATATTCTTTCTGGAAAAATATATGTCTGTCATAATTCAAATATAGGGGTTTAACTGTAATGAAATGAGTGTGTTTTTGTTATATAATTTATTGATTGAGAGATTATTATGTATTAATTATTAGAGGAGATGTTTTTATGGTGTTAGAGGTTTAACCTGTGTCTACAACTAAATTATGTTCTTTTAATATATATTAAAACAGACAGACAAAGTGTCTTCTCATAGTATAGAGAGAAAGAGAGATGTTGTGATGTTTAAAACACACTCAATGTTAGCATTATTCTGTTTCATTTGGAGATATTTATCTTGATGGCGAATTTGGGATGTGTATGATTATGTTGTCATTTGCGATTAGCGACCTATTTTATGTCTCTCGTGTTCGTGTTTGTCATTTCCAATTCTACTTGACGATATCTTATATTATCCTTTTTCCCAAACTCGATTATTGCAGTTGCATCCATCGGTTGGTCACGCTTATACTTCATCGCTCATCGCGATTTTCATCTGTCTACGCACCGTTGTAAGATGTTCTGTCTGTATGCCTCTTGATCGGTCACGGTTAAACTTTATAAGAAACAATTTTATCAGTAAAAGCCTAGATTGAATTAACATATTATACGAACATCTGTTTTTATTTTACCTGTATTTTTGTTGTTGTTTTTTTTATTTTTATTATTCATCCATCATGCCTCGTTCGTTCGATTTGTCCAATCTGAAATTTGTAATTTAATATTTCGAAGTGGGTTTATTAAATTAATCAATTTTAATATATCATTCTGTCATATCATAGCTGTCATGGCATTGCTGTAAATCGCGTGGAGTTGTGCCGATGTGATCATTTCAATGTCGACATATATCAGGTCCGTTTCAAAGTAGAACTGTAGCTCATATTTATGTGGTGCTATACTTACTCGGTCAATTCCGCCCTCCCAGACGCTTCACATACATATTCTGTGGTACCCTCCGATGTTGGTGCCTCTTTGATTTCGTTTCGGATTACATCACATTCCTTATTCTATCAATATACCATATTTAACAAAAGACAATAACGTTTTGCTTGTTATATGTAAGGTAGGAAATATTCGATGGGTTACATATAGTTTTTTTTTTTTTTAATAAATTCCATTGTTTCTTGGAGTTTTGTCTCGTTTTTTTTGTTTTTTTTTTTTTCATCATCAGCTTACTCGTATAATGTACAACGGCAGAGCTCTAAATATCGCTTTACTGCTAATTTGACTGTTTAATGTGAATTCCTGTAGAAGCCCAATTATATCATCAGATCAATAACGGAGGGAAGAGGATAAAAGGAAGAAACCCGTTTAGGGCACGACATTTAGAAGCTAAACGCTTCTTATCAGAAGTAAAAAAAAAGGCCGGAATTATACAAACTATGAATAAACGCTAGCTTAATAATATTTAGATTAGAATTGAAGGATCCTCATTTTTATTTAATATATTAATTGCTTCTTTTAACCGCGTAGAGTTTTTCTATCTTGATTGGTGTGTTTGGCTAAAAGTAAGTTTTTATTAGCCTGATTTACTATATATATATATATATATATATATATATATATATATATGTCTGTGTGTGTTTTTACATATATATATATGCTTACATATATATATATATATATATATGTACACATATATATGTGTGTTTTCATATATATGTATTTACATATATATATATTTACATATATATATTTACGTATATGTATATTTACATATATATATTTTTACATATATATATATACATATATCTATATATATATATACATACATATATACATACATATATCTACATACATATATACATATATACACATACATATGTACATATATACACATACATATATACATATATACACATACATATATACATACTGGTGCTACCAGATCAGGCTGCCTATTGGCTTTCTGAGACGAAATGCACCTACATCGATTTCTGTTTTTGTTTTCTATTCTATTTTGTAAAACTTAATTATGTTCAACAAAAACAAAACAAAATCAACAGCCCCTTCCCTTGCGGGCTTTGGGGAGCGTGGAGCCACCCTTTAATTGTCATTGCTTCCAGGTCCACTCTGACCCGGAGTGATAGTACCAGTTAGGGTCCCAACTATCGGTTAAATAGAAAGAAAAAAATACATTCTTCAAAATCTGGTCAGATTCCACTTGACCCAGTGGTCCTGGATATGACCTTAAACTATATCCGATGGTGGGGCCCCAGCTTGTGGGCTTTGGGGAGTGTGGAGCCACGCCTTAATTGCCATTGTTCCCAGGTCCATTCTGACCCAGAGTGGTAATACCTGTTAGGGTCCCAATTATGGGTTAAATAGAAACTTTTTTGAAAAAAAAAATTCAAATATTCTATTAATAACTTTTTCTTTAAAATCACTGGATCGGCATTAAATTACCTAGAAAGGGTTGATATGCCGTAAAACAAAAATAATCAATCAATCAACATATATACATATATATACACATACATATATACACACAGATATATACATGTATATATATACATAAATATACATATATGTATACATAAATATACATATATACATATATATACATATATATATAGATATATACACATATATACACCTATATATACATATATATATACATATATATATGCATATATATATGCATGCATATATACATATATATACATAGATATACATATATATGCATATATATATATGCATATATATACATATATATACACATATATACATATATATACATATATATACACATTTATATATATACGTATATATATACATATATAAATATACATATATGTGTATATATACATATATATATACATATATATGCATATACATATATACACATATATATATATATATATATATATATATATATATACTAACAAAAGTACCCGTCGTTGACTGGGTTCAAAAACAGTCTACAGAAAATGGACTCTGATTTATGAAAGTATGATAGGTTATTGAAAAGGAAGGGTTGTAAAGAGATAGATTCGAATTTGGGGGTATGAAAACCAAAGCAAAATATGATGAAAGTAAAAATAAAATAGATAATCCTCATAATTTATTACACCATACCTGTTCACACTGAAACACTTATCACAATATTCTGTGGATCTATATTAAAAAACCTTGTTAAACTTTGTTACATATTTACATTCTATGGAGGTCAGGTGCGAACGAACACCCCATAATTTTATTATACCATATTTCTTCAAACTGAAACATAATTATCAAAGTATACTTACGCAGATAGATATGAAAAGTTTTTATTAAAGTTTGTACCTATTTCCATGGAGGCCAGGTGCGAACGCAGATCTCACCATTTTATTATACCATCCCTATTTAAGTTAAAACATACTTATCAAAGTATTCTTAAGTACATCTATATCAAAAACACTTGTAAACGCTTTTTTTTTATTGCCGTGCGCAAACCCCAAAATTTTAATGAATCATCATTATACCAAATCAAACATACCCATTCATGTGTCTCGCTACATCTTCTATCATTATATGTGATCAGTTTTCTATATAGGAACCTATTCGTGATCAGACACACACAGACGTTCAGCTTTATATTATAGAAGATATATATATATATATATATATATATATATATATATATATATAGGGTGTCCGTAAAGTTACTATACAGTCTTATTGTTTTATTGTATTATATTTGTATTAATAGTTAATATTTATTTTTTTTACAGGTTTATTTAATCAAGCATGCCACGCAAGCTAACTTTGGAAGAGCGCAAATTTATTTTGAAGCGTTATTGGAAAACAGAAAACGCACAGGATGTAATTCGTGATTGAGACAACGACCAGATTTCAATAACTTGTACTTCCAACAGGATGGAGCCCCACCCCATTATGCTACAGCTGTCCGAAATTTACTGGATGAGACATTTCCTGATAAATGGATCGGCAGGCGAGGGCCCATTGAATTTCCTCCACGATCTCCAGACATAACGCCAATGGACTTCTTTGTCTGGGGAGTCATCAAAGACTCTGTGTATTCGAGAAAGCCAAGAAGTGTTGAAGATCTTCGACAATTTGTTATTGATACATTTGCCAACCTTGATCGTGACTTGTATACCAAAGTTTGTCAGAGTGTGGTGTCACGTTGTCGAGAATGTATCCAATTTGAATATTTGTCATAGAAATTGTTTGCCTTGATTGTTACAGTCTTTTCGGATGTAACACGTGTATTTTCTGAGATTTTTATAAACATAAAGGTGTTATTTCTTTTTATTTCTTTTGTTACAAATAAATATTTTGATACAATATCTTACTGTACAGGGTGTCTGTATAGTAACTTGTAAGACTGTATAGTAACTTTACGGACACCCTGTATATATATATTTGGTGACTTTAATGTTCACCACAAAAACTGGCTTGGATTCTGTACTCACACAGATGCAGTCAGCAGCACAACACATAGTTTTGCTATATCTCACTCCCTATCACAAATGGTTACGTTTCCAGCCCGTTTCCCTGACCAGCAAGAACAAAAAGCATCACTTCTAGATCTGTTTCTGACTACAGTTCCCGAGGATTGTACAACAAATGCTGACAGCCCACTCGGGAACGCTGATCATGCAGTGATAATGGCAGAAATCGCCCTAAATTCTAGACCCAAAACTGAAGAGCTGGTGCTAAAACAACGAGATATTATAAAAAGGCTGACTGGAAAGCCATCAGAGATCTTATCAAAGATGCCCCATGGGTAAGTATTTTTTCTCTTCCTGCTGAACAGTGCGCAAATGAGATCACTGAATGGTTCAAAACAGCAATGGAAGCACATGTTCCCATGCGTAAATTTTATAGCAAGCCCCACTCTCCCCCAATGGTTTACTTTGACTTGCGCCAACTGCCATTGCTCAAAGGCAGCATGCATACCGCAGATTTAACCGACATAAGTCCATTTCAAACAAACAGAAGTATATAGAAGCTAGAAGTAACGTTAAGAAAGAAATAGCGGCAGCTAAGAGAGAATTTACAGAAACCACACTGGACCCTACCAACCACCCCCTGCCTGACTTTCCTTTGCGGACAGACGCCACGCTAGACGATCTAAAAATCACTCCTGCTCAGGTACGCGCTATCATAAAAAACCTTGACACTTCAAAAGCATGTGGACCTGATCTCATCCCAGCTGTGCTATTAAAAAAGTGCTCAGCTGAAGTAGCTCCAGTTCTCTCCAAACTCTACAACAAATGCCTTAATGAATCATGCTTTCCGGGCTGTTGGAAAACTGCTTCTGTGGTACCAATATTCAAGAATTCTGGCGAAAGAACTGACCCATCAAATTATCGCCCCATTAGCCTCCTCCTACTTTTTGCCAAAATATTTGAGACCATAATTAACCATGCTCTAGTCCGGCACCTTACAGATGCTAAACTTCTGACTGACAAAGAATATAGATTTAGACATGCCCGTTCCACAGCTGTCATCCTCACTGTGATCTCTGAACGTATATACCATTCACTGGCCAAAGCGGGGGAGGGCAGAGCGGTAGCTCTATACATATCTAAGGCTTTTGACAGGGTATGGCACAAGGGTCTCCTCAGGAAAATTAAATCATACGGTATCACTGGTAGAATACTTAACATAATTAAATCCTTCATAGATAAGAGAAAAATCCAAGTTGTCCTCGACGGTCGTACATCTAAACAGTGTGATATAAATGCGGGAGTGCCTCAGGGGTTTATCCTTGGACCTCTATTGTTCCTAATATTTATTAATGACCTCCCCGACAAAACTGCCTCTGAGATGGGTATATACGCTGATGACACTACACTCTATAACAGACATGAGAGGAAACAAATGAACACATATCTAAAGAAATGGCAAAAACACTAGAGGATGACCTCCAATCTGTGGTGGAATGGGAACATAAATGGACGGTCACATTCAATGCTGCTAAGACTAAACTGGTTTCCTTCAATAATTACAAGAAACCTTCTCTGCCACCAATAGCAATGGCCAGTGACTCCCTGTCTGAGAGTACATCTTTCAAACTGCTTGGCCTAACGTTCACAGGAAACATGAGTTGGAACAATTATATTGAAAACATTGCCAGGGCCTCTGCGAAAAAGGTAGGCTCTCTCTACCGTGCTAGAAAACTACTGACACCTGAAAATATCCTGTACCTCTATAAGGCAACTATTCACCCATGTATGGAGTATTGTTGTCACATTTGGGCTGGTGCATCTGCTACTAGTCTCTCGCTCCTAGACAAGGTTCAAAAAAGAGTCGCCAATCTGATAGCCCCGTAACTGGCATCTAAGCTTCAGCCTCTGTCCCATCGATGAAACGTTGCATCCCTCTGCCTGTTCTATAAGCATTTTAATGGTGAATGCTCTGACGAACTGCAGACACTTGTGCCCCCACGACGTAGACACCCTCGACAAACCCGACAGGCAGCTAAATCCCACTCCCACACAGTAGAGATCCCTAGATGCAAAAGATCTTTCTACTCCAGTAGTTTCTTCCCCAGAACCGCTAGACTCTGGAATTCCATTCCAAGTTCCTACTTCCCTAACTGTACTGACATGCAGAAGGTCAACCGACATCTTGCTGCCCAAATCCCAACATAGTGCCCCAGTAGTTGCTGCCCCTGATAGTAGCCCCCTGCACCAAAGTGGCAATGCGCCTTGTTTGGGGTGAAAACGTAATAATATATATATATATATATATATATATATATATATATATATATATATATATATATATATATATAATTCGGCATAATCGCGTTGACACACCGGTTCTCGTCAGATCACCGACGTTAAGTTGGGTGACCATTTGAGAACTCTAGGCGCTGTATGAGCTCTCCGCTTATCTCGGCATTTGTTTCCAGTCTCCTGTACACACTTCACTGGCCACTGGTATTAAAACAATGTCGACTAAGAGAGGTGTGGTTGGAGATTGCGCACCTCCTGTCACAAAAATTTCACGCGCAGGCATCCCTTTGTGGGTATCTATAGTCTGTCAAAGACTGAAGGAGCTATATATATATATATATATATATATATATATATATATATATATATATATATATATATATATATGTATATAGGAGCAAACAGTTAATAAAACATGTTAAAAAAACACTTTGAAAAAGAGTTAAAAACATATTTAATCTGAAAAGGAAACACTGTGGATAGTCCTTAATCCGCGGAGTTTCGAAGAAATACTTTCCTTCTCATCAAAGGGTAGGAATTAGCAAAATGCGGATCGGATTTTGCATACGAAAGTATTTGATGAAACAACAAGTAAATCAAAGATCTTACTTCATAACAAAAAGTGGAGCAGAGGGTATATGGTGAAGAAAAAGGTGATTACACGTGGAGGGATTATCTGGTTTATTTATATATATATATATATATATATATATATATATATATATGTGTGTGTGTGTGTGTGTGTGTGTGTGTGTGTTTATATATATATATATATATACAAGCAGGGAGACCTGACGTTGCCCTGGATTGAATGATGATCAACGAATATTTGACGCTCCTATACTTTTCTTGTCATCGAAATCCGTTCAATCGCCCGGGAGGCCTCACATGTCGCTATGCAGTAACTTAGTCCAAAATATATGTTATTTTACCTTGTACTCTAGAGAACCTACTGTTTCTTTTATAAAATTATTTTACATAAACTTCTTTCCAGTTAACGCAAAAAGAAAAACATTACGAAATGTACGTGCAGGGGTTTGGACCTACAGACCACGTCATGCAAAAAAAAAATCCAAGTCTTATAAAATTCTTTGCAGTTAATGAAAAAAAAAAGGTATTTACGTGCGGAATTTTAACCTACAGATCACGTCATGCAAAGAAAACAACAAAAAACACGCTATCAACTACCCCCATTAGAATTTTCACTGTTCGTTGTATCTATCATTGTTGCTAAGCGACGACATAGATCTGCCGATGATAGATAAATTAATATAACGGTTTCGATTATCGATTATCGATTATCGGTAATTATCGGGTGTACTCTGAGACAAAATGTAACTAAGATCACTCCGAGACTTATACACTAATCTTCTGTAAATTTTAAAGAAAATTTGTTCAGCCATTTCAGAGTCTATAAGAAACGAACTCACACTCACACACACAGGCAACGTTGCATTTATATAATAGTAGGAATGTATATAATTATAAATAAATAGTAATTATTCATTTTTACCTACAAACACTAGTGCTTCATCAGTCATTAGTGTAGGGTAACAATTCCTGACGATCATGAAATTTGGGCCCAACCACGAACTCACTTTTTGCTCCATTTGCCAAACCTCTACCTCAGGATCACCAAACAATTACCACTGAAATGAAGGGAATCAGGAATTATTAAACGCTGAATTCGGGCGAGTACAAAAGATAATTGAAAGTGTTCGCAGAAACAGAATCGTGAACATTGCATAGACTAATTTCTTATTCATTGTTAGGTTAGCAGATCGCGATCGAATCTGAAGATTGGTTACAATTAAAGTCGAATTATTTTTAAATATTCTTATGCATCAGAAATCGACTAAACTAAATACTTTTAAGGTCCTGGATATGACCTTAAGCTATATCCGATGGTGAGACCCCAGCTTGTGTGGAGCCATCCTTTAATTGCCATTGCTCCCAGGGCTACTCTGACCCGGAGTGGTAGTACCTGTTAGGGTCCCAACTATGGGTTAAATAGAAACTGACTTGAAAAAAATATATATTCTATTAAAAACTTTTTCATTCAAAATCACTGGATTCGGCATTAAATAACCTGAAAAGGGTTGATATGCCGTAAAACAAAAACAACCAACCAACCAACCTAAATACCTTTCAGATATTTTCAGACTTTAAATTCGTTTACTATTACCTAAATTTAACTATTGATAGTTATCTGACAGGGGTAAACAAAAACAAGTGCAAATATTCCGTTTTGACCACATTAAAATAGGTTAGAGTTTACTCATCTAGCTGAATCCACTGTCAAAACTTTCCCCACTCTTTATCTATGCCTAAATCAAAACGTAGATTCCATGAACAAAGCTTCTTTCTTAGAACTGCACGCCTGTGGAACTCTGTTCCATCTCCCTGCTTCCCACCTAACTACAACCTGGATGTCAACGTAAAACAAATTCCTGATGAACCGCCCCTTTAAGTAAACACCTTATTAAATCTCCACACTAGCGTACTGAACTTATCCCTGAGTGGCTTCCGGGCCTTGATAAGTGGTGACCACCTTGTAAAAAAAAAAACGAAATAGCTGTTCCATTGAATTTAACGTTTGAAAATATCGACAGAGTTTGACGCTATCTCCAAACTTTTGTTGGAACAAATATAGAAAAGTCACTTCTAGTCTACATTTAAAAATACACGCGACATTGAATATGAGAAGTGGATTGTTTTCTTTGCCTTCGTTTCAGACAGATGTTTGCGTCTGTGTCAGACTTCGCCGGTAGACAACCAAATTTAGCAACAAATACGAACGTTATCCTTTTCACGTGGCTTTGTTGAAGCCCAAGGGAAATAGAAGATAGAAACCATTACTTGATTGTATAATATACAAGCTAAATAAAACCTCTACGCCGTAGCATCTATATAATGCTCAGCATCTTGATAATATCACTGCTGCTATTAACAATAGTGTAGCTATTAAAAGCATTTTGAACTATAATTCTCAAAATTTCGGTGTAAATTCAACTTCATTTCATATCAACGATGGTTAAAACCGAGCGCGCAATAATTTTTCCTAATAATGCTACTGTTTTTAAGAACACGGACACATCCTTAAATTCAATCCTAGTTGTCTTTATAGATGTTTGTATGCAATCATTTAAATTAGTATGTGTATATTCTCATCTGCTAATTCATTTCAGTTATGTTTAACCATTGTTCTATATATACCATTGTTATATATATATATATATATATATATATATATATATATATATATATATATATATCTGTAAAGTCAATAAATGTTTGCATGTTATTAAAATAGTTTTACATTGCGAATTATAAAAATATTAATTAAAA
Source organism: Euprymna scolopes (assembly GCF_053919585.1). Lineage (NCBI taxonomy): Eukaryota > Metazoa > Mollusca > Cephalopoda > Sepiida > Sepiolidae > Euprymna > Euprymna scolopes. The sequence continues at coordinate 148,146,584 of NC_136482.1, read as the reverse complement.
TATAAATATTTTTCAAAGTCGTTTCTGCGAGACTGCCCAATAATATTTCTGGTAACTTCCGTTTCAACTACTCTCGAATTACAAGATAAGTAAAAAAAAAAAAAAAAAAGTTACTCATGCAGACAGTGATCCGTGCTGAAATAATAACGTTATTATTAAAAAAGACATTCTTAACATGGGGAAGGGAGGGTGTTTTGTACCTATTCTGTATTTTAACCTTACAATTGAATAAAAACATATAAAACTTTAATTAAACGCGGAAATACGATTTAAAAAATAGCGCGGATCACTCTCTGCATTAGCACAAAAAAAATCCCATATTTTAAAAATTTAAATTAATTTATGTACTTACCAACTTTTAAATTTTAAATACCTTTATTTATGTTAAGGCTTTTCACTCATGAAACATTACGTTTTAATTATTTAGTTTCTTTTCTTTTTTTGTTTACATAAAAAGTTTGTTTTAACTTTTTCTAAACTGTTTCATTTTTACGACATGCCTCAACGTATTATAAACACCCTAACCTCCCCATGTTAAAAAAAAACGCCCTTCCATAAACCTCGAAAGCCGTTCTTAATATGGGGAGATTGGAGGGGGGGGTTCATTCCGAAAGCCGTTTTTACATATGGAAGTTAGGGTGTTTATAATATGCTGGGGCGAGTCGTAAAATTAACGAAGTTGCTATCTATTATTTATTGTAAAACTTGCTTGAAATTTATTTATTTGACAAAAAAATTACAATTTGGTACTCCTTGGGCGTTGAGTTCCATGGCGACTAGCAGAAAAAAATAATAGTCGCTCCCTTAGTCCCCATCCCATCCCGCACGTAACATTTTTTATTTACTGACGTTGCCGTAACTAAACGATTATTTGTCATATTTACAAACATTTATTTATTTATTTATTTATTTATTTTGAAAAAAAGTTTTACTTTTTATGAATATTAAAAGAAAAATGGGTACTCATGCAGAGAGTGATCCGTGTTGAAATAATAGCGTTATTATTTAAAAAGCCATTCTTAACATGGGGAGGGGAGGGTGTTTTGTACCTATATTGTACTTTAACTTTGCAATTGAATAAAAAGAACATAAAACTTTAATTAAACGTGGAAATACGATTTAAAAAATAGCGCGGATCACTCTCTGTATTAGCACCGAAAAATGTTACTAAACATTTATTAATGATTTCTCACTTTTACAAACATTTGATTTTAAATTTCTTTTTAAATGACGACTTTTTTTTAATAGTGTTTGCGGATGGGTATGTTGACAACCCTCCCCCCATGGTGTTTATTCCGAAATCCGTTGTTAACATGGAGAGGTTGAGGGTGTTTATTCTGAAAGCCGTTCTTAACATTTGTGGAGATGGACCTAATGTAAAAAAAATAAATAAATGAATAAATAAACTAAATCATTTACTGATAACTTCTCACTTTTACAAATATTTTTTAATTTACATGCGCGGATGAACAAATTGTTGAATAGTGCGAAAACAAAACGTTTTTGTAATAAACTTCGAGATAGTTTTTGGGGTAAATATTTACATTTAGGTCCACCTCCACAATTTTCTTTTTTAAATGACGACTTCTATTGATAAATAAATTTACTTCTTCGCAACTTTCATTGATAAATAAATCTACTTCTCTGCAACGGGCACTGAACCCCTCCCCTTTTTTTAATAGTATTTTCGGGTGGGTATGCTGACAACAAATATCAGTTAAATTTTGCAAATAGCCCCCCCTCCAAAAGTGGTGTTTATTCCGGAAGCTGTTCTTAAGATGAGGATGTTGGGGTGATTATAAGATGGACCTAATCTAAAAACAAAACAAAAAAATAAGTTTTTTTAAATGATTAAAATAATTTCTCACTTTTACAAACATTTTTACATGCGCACATAAGCAACTTTTTTTTTATCAACTTTCCTTTACTTTTTTATCTAAAAATTATTAAATCTCAATGAATAGAATAATAAATCATTTATCATTAATATGTGTTTTTGGTTTTGTGTGGAATGAAACTTTTTTATTATTATTACAACAATAATGAACCAATTTAAATCTTCCGGCATGAGTTTAAGGGTTACGAAATTATCAATAAATCGTTTAGTTACTAAGCCAACCTCAATAAATTAAAAAATGTTACGTGCGCATGCATTAGCCTTGACTGGGGGGGGGTCTAAGGGAGCGACCATTAAATAATTATGCTGGTCGCCATGGAACTCAACGCCCAAGGAGTACATAAAGTGGCACTTATGCACTTATGTTATCGTGCTATTTTTTTAAAATAGTATTTTCATGTTAAATTCAAATTTTACAAAATCTTTTTCTTTTATTAATTTGTTAGGTGTAAGTACAGATAACCCGGTCGGTTTCTAATGCGTGGAAAATCTAGCCCCCCACCCCCAAAAAAGGGTTACTCTGGATAGTAACAAAAAATTAAAATTGCCTCAGTCTCGAAAGATTTCTTCTCTACTGAACGAGGATAAAAACGGTGAAGTGTAGTTCACCTGTTTCTTCCCCCCTCTCTCTTCCTCTATAAATATCTCTCTATCCATCTCTCCCTTTCCCTCAATCTATCTTTCTCTCTATATCACCCTCTCCATCTCTCTTGGAGCCCCTTTCTCTCTCTAACTCCCTCTATCTCTCTCCTTTGCTCTGTCTCATCCCTCTCTGTTTCTAACTCTCCCCCTCTCTCTTTATCTATCAATCCCTTTATCTCTCTATCTCCTTCTCTTTCTCTATTTTCATCTCACTTTCTCTTTTATATCTATATATCTTCCTCTCTATCTGTCCATCTCTAATCCCTCATCCTATTTTAGTCTCCTAAATTAATTACAGTGAATAAACCATTGTCAAAACATGGATAAATCCTATTTTAGTCACCTAATTTACTGACTGTGAGAATAGAAGTTATTTGGAAATTACTGCTACCTTGAACAGCACCAGAAGTAACTGGTAAAACCTTTCTAATTAAATTGATTTTGGCAGCCATTTGGTAACAAATAGACATAGCCTTAGCCCTTGCTACATGAGGAATACCTGCGACCTTGCTGCCAAGTAAAAGAATTATTCTACTTTAAAACATTCAATTTTTCAAAAATCTCATGTTCGACATCTCCAAAATATCCAATATGGGGAAAAATATTGCAGAAATGCAAACTTATTGTTTAGGATGAATGCACAATGGTACACAAAAAATCACTTGAGGCTCTTGGTCGATCCTTGCAAGATAAGCGTGGCAATGTCAGACCATTTGGGAATGCAGTAATATTGCTTGCAGAAGATTTCAGACAAATGTTACCTGTTATTCTTCAATCAACATCAGCAGATGAAATAAATGCTGGCCTCAAATACTCTACTTTTTTGTTCCATGTGAAGACATTAAACTTAACTCAAAATATGCATATCTAGTTGCAGACTGTTCGATCCGCACAAAAAGTTTTGCATCACTTGTGGGAAATTGGGTACGAAAAAGTGCCAGCTGATCAGAGTTAAGGGCAAAATTCTTTGACTTTTAACTTCTGTAATTTCTGTAATTTTATTTCATCAAAAGAACAGTTAGTTTAAAAGGTTTTTGCAGATATTCAAATTATAAGAATTCCACTTGACTGAGTGAATGAGCTATTCTTGCAGGTCAATACAAAGACGCCAATGAACTTAACGCTATTATTCAATGTAAAATTCCAAGTGAGGTAGTCAAATACAAATCCATCGACACTGTTGTGAAAGCAGATAAAGTGGTTAATTATCCAACAACTATATTTGCCAGGGATGCCACCGCATGTATTGCAACTGTAATTTGGTGTACTAATTATCATGTTGTGAAATATAAACCAATCCAAGCTTTGTTTTTTCATATGGACAATTTATGTTACGTATTCAAGAGTTACCAAACCAGAAATTCTCTATATCAGCTAAGAAAATGGAACAACAAAAACTGTGTACCCATGCAAAATGGAAAATTAAACCTATAAGAAACATGCTTTTTCTCATTTTGGAACTTTTTCCATTTGCGCCAACTTGAGCCACAGCAACGCGTGGCAGGGTACAGCTAGTATATATATATATATATATATATATATATATATATATATATATATATATATATATATATATATATATATATATATATATATATATATTGCCCTGGATTGAATAATGAATATGTTGTCCTGGGTTGAATAATGATCAACGAATGTTTCACACTCTCATATTTTTATTGTCATCGAAAATCGGTGAAGTCTTCCATTTTTCAATCAAATCGATTGATTGCCTATTCTAGTTGGGACCTACCATGGTGCATCGGGAGAAAGCTTTTCATGCCTCCCTGCAGTGACTTTGTCTTAAGACGTATCTTGTCGAACCCGGGAATGTTTCTGTCAAACCCGAGAATTTGGACACAAGGGCACGTGGCGCAGTGGTTACAGTACTTAGAAAAATCAATTTGATCAAAGAAAGTGATATTCTCCTGAAGGTTGAAGGTTCAATCCTATGCTCCCCTTCACAAAAGACACTCGTCTAATCAAAATCACTATCAATAAATTTCCCCACTCTCTATCGGTGTCCAACTATAAACGTGAATTCCGTGAACAAAGTTTTTTTTTCCTAGAACTACCCATCTGTGGAACTCTGTTCTGTTGGTCTGCTTTCCAGCTGACTACAATATTGTCGTCTTCAAGTCTAACGTAAACAAGTTCTAGTTGAACCGTCCTCGGAAATAATCTAATCATACCAAATTTTCAACACAAACTATTACTACGCTACTGTCCTAATCAATACAATACACACATTAACTCTTATCCTTGAGTAGCCTCGGGGCCTTGATATGTGGTAACATCTTTGTAAAAAATATGTTCATATTTATATATTTCATGTACAGGATTCAATGGGAGACCAATTATCCGATCATTCTGAATCTTGAAACACAGCTGCTTGGTTGTGGAAATATGGACAGTATTTGGCTTCATGCGAACAGTAAAAAGAGCGTAGAAGCCCTTTCTGAAAATTCCGATACCTCCGATTTTCTGAAAATTTCGCAATCCTTATTAGATATCATTTCATCAATACTCACTAACGATTTACCTGATTTTAAGCATGTTAAAGAATTATGATATGATAATATATAATGCAATAAAATGAGAACAACAGCTGAATTTATGTTATAGATACTAGAAACGAATTAAGTACATAAATTTCAATTTTTTCTTAAGAGTCGTATAACTTAAACATTAACTCTAAGACATTTTTCTGGAATCAGTATAATGTGATGAATGTTAATCAAAATATGAATGAAAAAGTAGCATCAATTTAAGTAAGAGAAATAAACGGACTCCAAGACACACACACACACACACACATACATACATACATATATATATATATATATATATATATACATATATATACACATACATATATACACACATATATATATACATACTAGCAAAAGTACCCGTCGTTGACTGGGTTCAAAAACAGCCTACATAAAATGGACTCTGATTTATGAAAGTATGATAGGTTATGAAAAGGAATGGTTGTAAAGAGATAGCTTCGAATTCGCGGGTATGAAAACCAAAGCAAAATATGATGAAAGTAAAAATAAAATAGATAAACTTCATAATTTATTATATCATACCTGTTCATACTGAAACACTTATCGCAATATTCTGTGGATCTATATTAAAAAAAACTTGTTAAACTTTTTGACATATTTCCATTCTATGGCGTCCAGGCGCGAACGCAGACCCCAAAATTTTTATTACACCATCCCTATTTAAGAGTAAACATACTTATAGAAGTATTCTTATGTACATCTATATCAGAAACACTTGTAAACGTTTTTTTTTTAATTTTTAAATTTTATATTTTTTGTGGACCAGGCGCGAACGCAGACCCCACAATTTTAATGAACCACCGTTTTGCAGGATCAAACATACCCATTCGTGTGTCTCGATACATCTTCTATCATTATATGTAATCAGTTTTTTAAAATAGTCAACCATATAGGAGCCTACTCGTGACCAGACACACACACACACACAGCTTTATATTATATATTGAAACCGACGGTACCACTGATCTGTCTCAACTAACAACTTTCTGTACACAAAATATAAATACGCTCTTACAATTTGGATTTTCCTTTTAATTGAGCACTCTGCTGAAATTCTTTTTCCAAAAAAAAAACTAATCATAAATATATATATATATATATATATATATATATATATATATATATATATATATATATATATAATGAAAATAAATCAAGACTGTAAATGAAAATTTACAAGAAAATTAATATTGTTTTTGGGTGTATTCTGTCGAGCAAAAAATTTCCTTGTAAATTTTAATTTACAGTCTTGATTGCTCTTCGTTATGACAAGCTTTACTTCCTATTGTGTATGTATTGAGCTTTTAAGTTGGTTGGAATTAATATATAAAGATTAATATCTATATTAATTTTGAGTTTACACTTTCTTTTATTAAGTAAATCTTTCATTTTTATTGCCTGAATTTATATATATATATATATATATATATATATATATATATATATTCAGAATAATGTAATGCAATAAATCTACTGGTATATTATTTGAAAATAACTTTGACCGGACACTGAACACTTACAGTTGGAGACAGAATGTCTGAACACCAACAACAACAGAATGTCTGAACACCACTCTGAAAAACATATTTAATATCAGCGGAGGCAATTCTACAAACTCCCATTTTAAAGAAAAACTTTTTACGAAAATATCTGAAGAGAGCACACCCAAAGCTCGAAACGCGTTATAAAAATATTTTAAAATAAAAATATGATGAAAACCTTTAAAAAAAAAACACAATTGTTGATGGCTACACTCTTTTAAATATATATATATATATATATATATATATATATATATATATATATATATATATATATATATATATATAGACAAAAGATTTTGAAACATCAGTTGGAAATATTTACTGATTTAAAACCACCTGAACAGTGAGAATTATATTTTTTTTTCTCTCTCACTGGTTTTCCAACTGAAACCAATTTCCCTCTTTCCTCATTCGATTCTTAGCTTTTAATTCATCATTCTGACGTTTCCTCTTAGAGGGTCAGACGATAGGGCTTTAAGGAAATTTTTACATTCCACCTGCCCGTTTTTTTTTCTTTGATCTTTTTATTTAAATTAAATTATGTTTCCTCTGAAATTTCTCCTTCCATTTTGCTGTACCAAGAATTTACTTTTAATTTAATTATTTCTATTTTAATAATAATATACAGCTCGAAAAATTTTTTGGAGCTTCTATAAAAATCAGTAAAGAGAGAAAATCTATATAAGTATAAAACTCAAATGACCTTGTAACGAGTGATGTAATTCACTTTCCGGTTTACGACTTTCGGTTGCGCATGCGCGAATGAACATTAACATTTAGACAGTTGGATAGAGTTATCCCCCTTACACTATTAATAACCATGGAACTAATGCGGCCCTTTATAACTAAAGGGCGTGATTAAAATCTTTTTTTCTTCTTCCAATTTTTTAAAAGTCGTCTGCTTACATTCTTATTGCCGATTTTCCAGTATCTGATTAACTTTACCATAGCTTGGTATACTCCTGTATTTTATATGCACACGCCAAACGGAAATTCGGATCGGTAAATGCACGCGTTCCTGTTACATTAAATAGTGTTTTCTTTCGTTGTTTTTTAAACAGCAAATACTTGAATCTATTCGGTCATATTTTTTACACATATTAAATTCATTTTTTTAACAAATTTAATATTTTAAATTCTTCATAAGTTGTAAAACAAAGCTGTAAAAAATGTCGTTGGCGTTGGATTCGTGGGAAAAGTATGTTTGATTTCCGATTTTTGAGCGATTATTCGGAAAAATATGTAATTTTACATGATTAGGAAAGATTTTTTTTCCATGTATGAGTAAACCGTCCGGATGCCATTAATCCGGAAATATGTTTTTATATAATTAGAAAAAGAAATTACAGCACTAATATATATATATATATATATATATATATATATATATATATATATATATATATATATATATATATATATATTCAATAAATGTTTTGGTTTTCAAATATTTTTGTGTTCGGAAAAAAATTTTGTTTGTTACTTATTTGCTACGGTATTTGACCAAGAGGAAATTGGAGTTACCCCCCCCCCACCACACCATTGCCGCCGTTCGTATACTGCAGAAAAAATAAAATTAATTAATAAAAACAAAATATTTTAATTTAAATAAAAGATGTAATGTTTTCTCACTTACCTATTAAAAGTAACACGTTATTAGAACAAAAATTTTCGATAAAATCGCTCGATCTATTAGGGTTTCTAAATAATATGCTTTTGTTCCAGAAATGTCGAGCGTTTCGTCTATGTGGTAGAAATAAACAAATCGCAAAATGGTGTAAACATTATTTTGTTCCTTATATTAAAAATGTCAACCACATTTTTTTTTGTCGGGATTACTATTTTAAAACAGGAAAACAAATGTTTTTATATGTAATAAATTCTAACTATTTTTCTTACAAAACATATAAATCATTTAAGGAACAAAATATGTTAATGCAAAACTAACTTTGTCTGTATTTGAAAATAAAAATAATGACCAATTGGTGCTAGGGTCCTGATATTATAGCCGCATTTTCGTATTGCGAAAGTATAGCTGTGCTAGAAAACTGCGGCCGCTGTCAAAAAAAAATATTTTCTTTACGTCACAAGTGTCACGCTCATACATGAATTCCATAGCTAATATAACATACTGACCCAACGGGTCACGGGTAGTCTAGTGAAGGTATAAAAACTACATAGTAATATATACATATATATACATATAATATAAAGCTGTGTGTGTGTGTGTGTGTGTGCGTGTGTGTGTGCGTGTGTGTGTGTGTGTGTGTGTGTGTGTGTGTGTGTGTGTGTGTGTGTGTGTGTGTGTGTATTCACGGATAGGTTCCTATATGGTTGACTATTTAAAAAAAACTGATTACATATAATGATAGAAGATGTATCGAGACACAGGAATGGGTATGTTTGGTCCTGCAGAACGGTGATTCATTAAAATTGTGGGGTCTGCTTCGCGTCTGGTCCACAAAGTATGGAAATAAAAAAGTTAAAAATTAAAAAAAAACATTTACAAGTGCTTTTCATATAGATCTACATAAGAATACTTTGATAAGTATGTTTTAACTTAAATAGGGATGGTATAATAAAATTGTGAGATCTGCGTTCGCGCCTGGCCTCCATAGAATGGAAATAGGCACAAAATTTAATAAAGACTTTTCATATCTATCTGCGTAAGTATACTTTGATAATTATGTTTCAGTTTGAAATATATAATAAAATTATGCTATAATAAAATTGTGGGGTGTTCGTTCACGCCTGACCTCCATAGAATGGAAATATGTTACAAAGTTTAACAAGGTTGTTTAATATAGATCCACAGAATATTGTGATAAGTATTTCAGTGTGAACAGGTATGGTATAATAAATTATGGGGTTTATCTATTTTATTTTTACTTTCGTTATATTTTGCTTTGGTTTTGATATCCCCGAATTCAACCCAAATTTACAACCCTTCCTTTTCATAACCTATCATATTTTCATAAATCAGAGTCCATTTTCTGTAGGCTGTTTTTGAACACAGTCAATGGCGGATACTTTTGCTAGTATATATATATATATATATACATATATATATATATATATATATATATATATATATATATATATATATATATATATATATGATTTATTCATTTGTTTAATAAGGTATATATCAATTGGGGTATTTGGGTAAAATACCCCAATTGATTTATACATCTATTAAACAAATGAATAAATCTATATATATTAGTATATATTTTTCTCTTTACTGATTCATATATATATATATATATATATATATATATATATATATATATATATATATATACTAGCTGTACCCTGCCACGCGTTGCTGTGGCTCAAATTTGCGCAATGGAAAAAGTTCCAAAATGAGAAAAAGCATGTTTCTTATAGGTTTAAATTTCCATTTTGCATGGGTACAGTTTTTGCTGTTCCATTTTAGCTGACATAGAGATTTTCCGGTTTGGTGACTCTTGAATATGTAACATAAATTGTCCATGTGAAAAAACAGTCAGTGTGTAACTGTAAGGCCCACAATTGTAAAGATTGTTCCCTGTGCTTTGTTGATGGTTATTGCAAATGACAATGAAATTTGAAAGTGCAATTTGCTAAAGTGTAATGATGTATCCGGTGGAATCATAAGAATGCATGGAATGAAGATATATTCATCTGTGAAAGGTCCTGTTAAGATTGTTGTTTCTATGATATTGTTTAATTTTTTTTTACTGCAAGCTATGTGCCATTGCAAAGCTTGGATTGGTTTATATTTCACAACATGATAATTAGTACACCAAATTACAGTTGCAATACATGCGGTGGCATCCCTGGCAAATATAACTGTTGGATAATTAACCACTTTATCTGCTTTCACAACAGTGTCGATGGATTTGTATTTGACTACCTCACTTGGAATTTTACATTGAATAATAACGTTAAGTTCATGGGCATCTTTGTATTGACCTGCAAGAATAGCTCATTCACTCGGTCAAATGGAATTCTTATAATTTGAATATCTGCAAAAACCTATTCTTTTGATGAAATAAACCGAAATTACAGAAGTTAAAAGTCAAAGAATTTTGCCCTTAACTCTGATCAGCTGGCACTTTTTCGTACCCAATTTCCCACAAGTGATGCAAAACTTTTTGTGCGGATCGAACAGTCTGCAACTGTACATGCATATTTTGAGTTAAGTTTAATGTCTTCACATGGAACAAAAAAGTAGAGTATTTGAGGCAAGCATTTATTTCATCTGCTGGTGTTGATTGAAGAATAACAGGTAACATTTGTCTGAAATCTCCTGCAAGCAATATTACTGCATTCCCAAATGATCTGACATTGCCACGCAAATCTTGCAAGGATCGACCAAGAGCCTCAAGTTATTTTTTGCGTACCATTGTGCATTCATCCTAAACAATAAGTTTACATTTCTGCAATATTTTTCCCCATATTGGATATTTTGGTGATGTCGAACATGAGATTTTTGAAAATTGAATGTTTTAAAGTAGAATAAATAATTCTTCTACTTGGCAGCAAGGTCGCAGGTATTCCTCATGCAGCAAGGGCTAAGGCTATGTCATTTTGTTACCAAATGGCTGCCAAAATCAATTTAATTTGAAAGGTTTTACCAGTTACTTCTGGTGCTGTTCAAGGTAGCAGTAATTTCCAAATAACTTCTATTCTCACAGTCAGTAAATTAGGTGACTAAAATAGGATTTATCCATGTTTTGACAATGCTTTATTCACTGTAATTAATTTAGGAGACTAAAATAGGATGAGGGATTAGAGATGGACAGATAGAGAGGAAGATATATAGATAGAAAAGAGACAGTGAGAGGAAAATAGAGAAAGAGAAGGAGATAGAGAGATAAAGGGATTGATAGATAAAGAGAGAGGGAGAGAGTTAGAAACAGAGAGGGATGAGACAGAGGAAAGGAGAGAGATAGAGGGAGTTAGAGAGAGAAAGGGGCTCAAAGAGAGATGGAGATGTGATATAGAGAGAAAGATAGATTGAGAGAGGGAAAGGGAGAGATGGATAAAGAGAGATATTAAGAGAGGAAGAGAGAGGGGGATAAACAGAAGTTGAACTACACTTCACCGTTTTTTTCCTCGTTCAGTAGAGAAGAAATCTTTCGAGACTGAGGCAATTTTAATGTTTTGTTACTATCCAGAGTACCCCTTTTGGGGGGGGCTAGATTTTCCTCGCATTAGAAACCGACCGGGTTATCTGTACTTTCACTTAACAAATTAATAAAAGAAAAACATATTGTAAAATTTTTAATTTAACAGGAAAATACTATTTTAAAAAATAGCACGATAACATAAGGGCATAAGTGCCACTTTATGTACTCCTTGGGCGTTGAATTCCATGGCGACCAGCATAATTATTTAATGGTCGCTCCCTGAGCCCCCCCCCCTCCAGTCAAGGCTAATGTGTGCGCACGTAACATTTTTTTATTTACTGACGTTGTCTTAGTAACTAAACGATTTATTGATAATTTCGTAACCCTTAAACGCATGCCGGAAGATTTAAATTGATTCATTATTGTTGTAATGAAAAAAAAAAGTTTCATTCAACACAAAACCAAAAACACATTAATGATGATTTATTATTCTATTCATTGAAATTTACTAATTTTTAAATAAAAAAGTAAAAAAAAAAAAAGTTAATAAAAAATAGTTGCTTATATGCGCATAAAAAACTTGTTTGTTTTTTGTTTTGTTTTTTTTTTAGATTAGGTCAACCTTATAATCCCCCCCGCCAACCTCCTCATCTTAAGAACAGCTTCCGGAATAAACACCACTTTTGGAGGGGGGGCTATTTGCCAAATTTAACTGATATTTCTTGTCAGCATACTCACGCGAAAATACTATTTAAAAAAAAAGGGGATTATCCTTTACGGAAATGGTCCCGACGTCCGCCTTGTTCTGAGTTCCGGGGAGGCCATTTAACCCTAAAATATGACAGATGCTTTTACAAATATTGTAAAACAAATCACAGAATTTTACCGGGTTAACTAACCACGTGGAACTATTCTAATCATGTGGACGGTTTCTTTTTTTTTTATTTTTAAATTCTAATTATTTGAACTGTTTATTTTGTAAAATTCCAATTATTTGAACTGTTGAATTATCAAAAATTTGAACTATTTATTTTTTAAAATTCTAATTATTTGAACTGTTTAAAATAAAAAAGAATAAAAATTCTAATTATTGGAACGGGTTTTTTTCTCCGTAAGTTAACAACTTGGCACTTTATTGAAGTCGATAAAAGTCGTCATTTAAAAAGAAATTTAAAATTAAATATTTGTAAAAGTGAGAAATTATTAATAAATGTTCAGTAACATTTTTCGGTGCTAATGCAGAGAGTGATCCCCGCTATTTTTTAAATCGTGTTTTTTTTTTTATTCAATTGCAAGGTTAAAGTACAGAATAGATACAAAACACCCTCCCCATGTTAAGAATGGCTTTTTAAATAATAACGTTATTATTTCAGCATGGATCACTCTCTGCATGAGTACCCATTTTTCTTTTAATATTCATAAAAAGTAAAACTTTTTTCAAAATAAATAAATAAATGTTTGTAAATGTGACAAATAATCGTTTAGTTACGGCAACGTCAGTAAATAAAATATGTTACGTGCGGGGTGGGGTGGGAGACTAAGAGAGCGACTATTATTTTTTTTCTACTGGTCGCCATGGAACTCAACGCCAAGAAGTACCAAAATGTAATTTTTTTGTCAAATAAATAAATTTCAAGCAATTTTTGCAATAAATAATAGATAGCAACTTCGTTAATTTTACGACTCGCCCCAGCATATTATAAACACCCTAACTTCCCCATGTTAAAACGGTTTTCGGAATCAACAACCTCCCCATATAAAGAACGGCTTTCGAGGTTTATGGAAGGGCGTTTTTTAACATGGGGTGGGGGTTAGGGTTTTTATAATACGTTGAGGCATGTCGTAAAAATGAATTAGTTTAGAAAAAGTTAAAACAAATTTTTTATGTAAACAATGTCGTGAAAAGAAACGAAACAATTAAAACGTAATGTTTCATGAGTGAAAAGCCTTAACATAAATAAAATTAAAAAATTGGTAAGTACATAAATGAATTTAAATTTTTAAAATATGGGATTTTTGTGTGTGTGTGTGTGTGTGTGTGTGTGTGTGTGTGTGTGTGTGTGTGTGTGTGTGTGTGTGTGTGTGTGTGTGTGCTAATGCAGAGAGTGATCCGCGCTATTTTTTTAAATCGTTTTCCACGTTTAATTAAAGTTTATGATATGTTTTTATTCAATTGTAAGGTTAAAGTACAGAATAGGTACAAAACACCCTCCCTTCCCCATGTTAAGAATGGCTTTTTAAATAATAACATTATTTCAGCACGGATCACTCTCTGCATGAGTAAGTTTTTTTTTTGTTTTTTTACTTATCGAGTTAACAGAAAATGAAATCTTTCGTCAATTCGTGGCTGTGAAATGAATCGAACTGGAAGTTCAGTTTTACAACAGAACAGATTCGCAGTAACGGTTAAAAAAATATATTTATTTTATTTAATATTTTAATAATTTGCGAGGTAAATTTATTTCAATAACATAAAAACATACCTCGACTCTAAAGATGGGTTGTCTGAAAATTTCAAATAAATTAGTAAGGTAGAAATAGGGTTTTATTATTTTAGAACGAACCAACATTTACATTTTTATATATATAGATATATATATATATATATGTGAGTGTGTGTGTGTATGTGTGTGTGTGGTGTGTGTGTGTGTGTGTACCGTTTTTTAAAATATAATAATCCACTTACACGTTTTTCTTCGTCTACGACTCATCAGAGTGGCTGAATCTGATGAGTCGTAAACAACGAAACACGTGTTAGTGAATAAGTATCTTTGTAAAATGAGTACAGGGAATATCTGAATGTACGGAAGCCATAGAGTATCGATGTATTGCACGATGGAGAGGTATATCTGAGAACTTATTAAATTTTGTTTTAACTGAGACAACCGAGTTACGGGAATATCCTAGTGGGGATAGAACAGAAGATGAGCATAATTCTAGGTAATTTGTAAGAAAAAGATCTAGAATGCTTGGATACTGACTATCAGTGTTAGGCACACGGGTGGGTTCGTGAACAATTATAGGCGATGGAGAAATCATGACAGAACCCTCCCCCCCTTATCCGTTTTGTTCGATCGGCTAGCTATTCAACATTGTGAACATTTAAGTCACCATAGATGTGAATGTTAGCTGAAGGATGAGAAGACAGGTTGTGATCAATTTTATCAGAGATGCTCTTAAGAATATTAATTCCGCTGTTGTGGTGGCGATAGAGGGCAAATATGAACGCAATGATGCGATCAAATACCACTCAGAAGCGCATATAGGGTAAATTTGAATCTTCTCTGGAAACGCCCTTCCCACGTGGAAAGCCATCTCTAATGTAGGCACATATTTCCTGTCCATGACGATCTTATGCGCCAAATTTTGATGTAAAGTTTGAGTATCCTTTAATCCCGAAGTCATCTAGGAAAACAATCGGTTATGGGATCTGCACAGAAAATGGAACAACCCTAAAATAAACATAAAAAATAAACACATCTTTCTAACACACACACACACACACACACACGCACACGCACGCGCACACACACACGTACACATACATACGCAGAGAGAGAGAGGGAGAGAGAGATTTCTATTCGCACAGGAACAATAGGTCTGATTTGGTCTCCTGTAATTAAATTTCAACCTCTGGAAAGTTGGAACCTTAGACTCCTGATGTTAGAGAAAGGGACCTGGTAGTAGGCATCGTCGTTTGAAGTTGGAGTTCTGGGTTTACTCTTATTTTGTTTTTTGAGATTTCTCATGATGAAATGTGGAGATATGTGGAAGTAGTCAACAGTTTGTTAGAGCAGGGCAGAGAGCAAAATTAAGGGAGTAAAGAAGCGAGAACATTTTTCTTTCTTTTTGTTTTTTGCAGACAAGGTAATGCCGTCCCACTAATATGGCATCGAGAGCCCCACCAGAAACTATTGCATGATCTAGAATCCATTCACCAAATGGCAATGTAGCAGCCCCAGTTCTTTGTACCTACTAATAGGACGACCTCCTTAGGAGTTAATCCAAGGTTCGGTTTCCTGACTATCGGGCGGATAACGTCCGTCCAGTTAAAACATTTACCTCCAGCACCCTTATTAGTGATATGCCTATGAGAATAAGATTAGAAAAAGAAAAATTCCGACATTTCAAGCGACTTCAAACTGTCTGCCGACCTAATGTACAGCCTTTTTTTTCTCCCTGTGTCAAAACTATTACTCATTCAAGACGAGGACTGAGAGACAAATTAAGAGAAGTGAGAGTTACAGGAGCTGCCTAGAACGCATCCCCAATGCGTTGTTTACTCTCTATTAAAACGAAGTATTTTACTTAATATAAGTTCAGTTATTTTTATGGAAGAGAAAAATGCTAGGTTTCCTTATCACTAGCTGAAAAAGGAGAAAGTAAGAAATAACGCCTGAAATAAATAATTTTTTTTTTAAATTTTAAACAAAAAGTTGGTAAATACGTTAAATAAAAGAATAAAGCATAAAATAAACACTTAACTAATTATATGCATTAGTGTATGTCTGCGTTCGTGCGTGCGTAAGTGCGTGAATGCGTGCGTGCGTGCGTGAATGCGTGCGTGTGTGTGTGTGTGTGTTTAAAAAGGAAATTGTTATTGATACATGTCTGAATAAAAGTGACGGAATGTTCTATTTTCCTTACTTTTCTATCGTTGTCTTGGCTCGACAATTAAGTTTCTGGGTCTCCGGTAGTGGTGAGTATAGATCTAAGAGTCCTATTTCAGCGATATCGACCATAGTGATCATCCTCAAGAAATTTTCACAAGGCCCCTTGTTGTTATTGTTGTTTCTTCGGGGTTTTTTTATTATTTATTCTTAATAATTTGTGTGGTAGTTTTGACCGAAGAAAAAACGATGTAATTGAATGTTAATTTTTCTATATTTGCGTATTTACTTTTTTATTAATTTGTTGTTGATTTTTATGCATTTATTTATTCATTAAGGGAGCAGTTTTGTTTTGTTTTTTTTATTAAATAGTGGAAGGCATTTAATACGTTAATACTGATGTCAAATACTATTACATTAATGTTAGATTGTTTCTTTTTCATATATACTGATTTTAGGATTTTTAAACGACGTGTACAATAGTTTGGGTGAGTTTAGGGTTAGTGGTTAGTATTTTTTTATTGCAACTGACTGCAGTATTTTCTGTGTTGTGACGTTACATTGGATTGTGCTAGTATCGGGCAGATTGTTTGTTACATATGACTATTATATTTTTCGGGTTGCATATTAGGAAGACATGTGAACACATATAGTATGAGTGTTTAGTTATTAATGTTACTTTTTGTAATGGTGTTAGACGTTTTAATTGTTTAAGTACATTGTTATATTAATTCACTTATGTTTCATGTTTAGTATATTTGTGCATTAGATTACTAGTGCAATATCTTTTTATATTTTTAAAGAATATGATTAAAGTAAATTCGAATGTTCTACTTATAGACAATGGTGATAGGAACTGACCAATCAAATAGAGTCACGCTCTGCTAACAACCAATCAAAAACCGGAATCACTCAATAAAACATACTGGATATTTAAGGATTTCCACACATAATTTTTTTGTGTCCAAATGAAAAGAGATCTTTCTCTTCGTCTGCAAACTTTCGAGTTCAAGACGTATACAGATTTGCTACCCATCGCACACTCTTCTAAAATCAAACTTTTTGAATTCTTCTAAAATTAAATTCCAATTTAAAAGTTACTTATTGGCTTTTGACGATTTATAATTGGTGTTTTTTTTTTTGTTTTTTTTTTTTTACACGTTGGTCACCACTTATCAAGGCCCGGAAGCAACTCAGGGATAAGAGTTATTGCAAGTACAGTACGTTAGTGTGGAGATTTGATGAAGTGTTTACTTAAGGGGGCGACTCATTAGGAATTTGTTAACGTTGGACTTCCAAGTTGTAGTCAGGTGGGAAGCAGGCAGACGGAACAGAGTTCCACAGGCGTGCAGTTCTAAGAAAGAAGCTTTGTTCATGGAATCCACGTTTTGATTTAGGCGCAGATAAAGAGTGGGGGAAAGTTTTTCACAGTGGATTCAGCTAGACGGGTGTTTTTCGTGAAAGATTGGCGAGGGGGGACCAGAGATTGGAGTTCAGACAAGCACCTGCCATAGAAATAACGATAAAACAAGGATAGGCTCGCAACGTCTCTTCTGTTGGAGAGAGGTTACAGGGTAGAGAAAAGGGCACCCCCCACTAAGCCACAAAGTCTATTTTGTACTCTGTCAAGGCAGGATAGGCTGTTTTTAGCAGCTCCTGCCCAGATATGGAAACAGGAGCTGCTAAAAACAGCCTATCCTGCCTGGTGTACATTTAGATTTACAATACAGGTAATAATATACAATATACAATACAGGTAATAATATACAATATACAATACAGGTAATAATATACAATATACACTACAGGTAAGAATATACAATATACAATATAGGTAAGAATTTAAATATAGGTAAGAAGTGTCATCTTTGTAATGGGTTTTATTTTCATGTTTATTATCTATGGAAAGTTTTATTGGTTGGTCAGCGATTTTATTTTAGAATAAAAGTAAATCCAATTTTCTTTTTCTTTTGCTTAGGATATTCAATAAAGTAATTTTCAAAGAACCCTTTACCTTCTCCAAGCCTCCAATTAAGTTTAAGCAGAGAGTTCGAAAATGTTGAAATAAATGTAATGTTTTCCGATTTAACCGCCATGGCGCATATTGCGGTGGTGTTATGTGTGGGTGTAGCTGTTCGTTTTCGGTACAAATTAACAAAGAAGGAAAATAGATAGAAATAAGAAGGAAAATGAATGTTCTCTAGTTAAACAAGATTTTGTTGTGCGGCTGGGGGTTATTATCTATGATCGATCATTTTACTGGGATCTACATCTAAAATTGACATTTCTATTTTTAGTTTACGTCTGGTATGTTGGATAATTTAATTTCTGTGTCTGTCTGTGTGTCTAGCTTGTGGTATAATTTAATCCCGTTTTCAGCGTTTTTTCCCGTGGTGCCTAAAACAATGTAAATTGCCTTTATCTAAAATTTAAATTACTACGTTTAGCGTGTACGTCTGGTCTGCGGGATGATTCCGCTTTCGTTCTTATTTTCTTATTTTACACGTAGTGCAAAAAGTATATGAATTCTTTATATCTAAATTTGCATCTGTGTATTGTGGATGTGTGTATGTGTGTATGCCTCTCTCTCTCTCTCTCCATTTCCCCTCTCTCTCTCTCTCTCTCTCTCTCTCTCTCTCTCTCTCTCTCTCTCTCTCTCTCTCTTTATGCGTTTGTATGTGTTAGAAAGATGTGTTTATTTTTAATGTTTAATATAATTTGTTTTGTAGTAGTGTTTTGTATACATTTATATATTTTAAGGAGTGTTTAGGGGCCGAAAGTAGAAATGAAAATAAATTGTAGAAGATTTCTGATATCTGAGTCTTATATGTATACTAGCAGGGCTACCCGGTGTTGCTCGGGACCGTATAAACAATGAAAAAACAAAAGCAGATATTGAACATATGTTTTATTCTTAGGGGAGAGGAATCTTTCATCTCTATGTATTATTTGTTTTATCTACCCTAGGACTGGTATTGTTCATGTTTTATCCCTAGCATAGGTAATTTACAGCATGTATATGAAATTGTTTTACCTTAGGGAGAAGAGAACAGGTAATATACAACATAATGTGTCTATATTACATCCCTGGCAACGCCTAGAAACCAGCTAGAACATGTATTTCAGTCAATCTTTATTACATCCTGGGCTATGCCGGGAAACCAGCTAATCTCTATTTAGTGACTTGACCACCAAAATACCTCCCTAAGTGTGTCCTTTCTTTTGAACTTATTAGATATAGGTATCTAGAAATGTGTGTGAAATTTTGTTGAATGCATTGTTCACTATGATTTTCTTATTGTTCTACACAATATCAACTGTAGCGAAATAACACAGTAAACTTAGTGTAGTGTTAGAATAATATATGTATATGCTAGCTGTAACCGGCCATGCATCGTTGTAGCTCAGTTTTGTTCAATGGAAAAAAAACAGAAAAGGTGGTTTCTTATATGCTTAATCTTCCAATATCTTTGGATACACAATATTTTGGGTTGTTCCATTTTCTGTGCAGATATATAGATTGTCTAGTTTGTTGACTCTTGAACATGCAACACATAATTGTCCATGTGAGAAGCAATTAGCGTATAGAGTAAGACACCCAATTTTAAAGATTGTACCTGAGCTTTGTTGATGCTGATTGCAAACGCCAATCGAATTAGGAATTGCAATCTCTTAAACTGGAATTTTATATCCGTTGGAATCATAGGAATTCGTAGAATTAAGACATCCCCACTTTTGAAAGGCTCTGTTAAGATTGTTGCTTCTGTGATGCTCTAGCAGTGTCAGAAATTTCGTGAAAATAGTGAATAATTCCACCCCATCTTTCCAAGCTTATAACTCCTCGAAAAATGTAATTCAAGCCCTAATTTTTTTTTTCAATTAAAGGAGTAAGGACCAAGGTTTTATTTAAAAAAAAAACAAAACAAAACAATGTGTTTTTTTTTTTTTAAAAAGGTTTTAAACTTCGGACTTTACAGGTAAATTTCTAAAAAACTGATTTTTTTTTTGTTTTAAATTTGAATATATTATTTATTGACCTTTTCTCTTCAATTTGTGATATATAAACCTATTAAACATAAATTAATTATTTACTTTTTAATAGACATTTCAAAATGAGAGGCGTAAATTATTCGACCCCCTATCTTTCTAAGCTTATAACTCCTCGAAAAATGTAATTCAAGCCCTAATTTTTTTTTCAATTAAAGGAGCAAGGACCAAGGTTTCATTAAAAAAAAAAAAAAAGACAAAAAGAAAAAATGTGTTCTTATAAAATAAGGTTTTAAACTTCGGACTTTACAGGTAAATTTCTAAAAAACTGATTTTTTTTTTTGTTTTAAATTTGAATATATTATTTATTGACCTTTTCTCTTCAATTTGTGATATATAAACCTATTAAACATAAATTAATTATTTACTTTTTAATAGACATTTCAAAATGGGGGGGCGTGAAAATGGGGGGGCGTGAAAATGGGGGGGCGTGAATTTAAAAAAAACGTTTGTCTAAAATATTATATTCGGTTTATTGGAAAGAACATAAAATTTCACATTGACCCTGAAAATATCGTAAAAATAGAATCAATAGAAAAATTTTGATAGATTTTTAAAATTTAAAAATTTAAAAATATTGAGTTTAAAAATTGAAAAATATTGAGTTCGGAAAATTCATTACTGTTTTAAAAAAAAAATAAAAATATTTTTATTACTTTTAAAACAACTGTAATAGTTTATTTTGGAAGTATAATCCATAAAGAAAATAAATAACCCACTTTTAACAGAGAAATTACGAGATTTTTATATTGTATTCGCAGTTTCGTGTTAGGGGTGTCAAAAATTCCTACAAAAATTCTGATACTGCTAGTGATGCTCTACATTATTTTTTACTGCAAGCAGCGTGTAATTGCAAAGCTTGGGTTGGTTGATATGTTGTAACATGATAATTAACACACTAATTTTCAATCGCAGTACATACAGTGGTATTCCTGTTAAATCTAGTGAATTCAAAATAGGTGGCGTATGTGACTATCTCACTGTAAATGCTAAGCTGAATAATACTGTTAAGTTCGTAGACATCTTTGTTGTGGGCTGTAAGAACAGCTCTTTCACTCAGCCAACTAGAGTTCCTTTAATTAATTGGAGTATCTGGAAATACTTTATTATTTACTCATTCGTGCATGTGAAAATATTTTAAAAAACAGTTTACAGATATAATGTAATTTTTATGGAAGTATCATAGCAGTTTCCTTACTGCTCGTAGTGTGAAAGCCTACGATTAGTGTTATTAATTTTATAAAATACTGTTACATTTTAAATAAAGTGGTAAAAGAAAACAATCTCAATTCAGAGAGATCCACCTCATCAAACCGAGAAAGGAAACGACGACGAAACACGTGTCAGTGGATAATTATATTTTAAAAATAATATATATATCTATTTACTTGCCTCCCCACGAGGGAAAAGTTAGACACAAGGTCAGTTTTTAATGTGGGGAAAATCAAGCTCACCAAAAAGGGTCACTCTGGATAGGAAAAAAAATTAAAATTGTCTCAGTCATGAAGGATTTCTCCTCCACTGATTGAGAACAGAAAACGTGAAATGCGGCATTATAACAGATACTACACCTTGTTCCTAGCCAAAAGGCCAAGTAACGAGTTTGTATTACAAGAGAATGGATGGGTAATGAAAGACCGTTACTCCTTGAACGAAAAGAGCGTTGCCTCTTGACTTGAAAAATAAAAAGAGTAAGAATTAAGAGAAGAAATAAGGATAAACAAAGGTAAAAAAAAGGACAATAACGGTTACTTGAATTAAATAATTGCTCTTCTGTGTGTGATAACTCAGATAAAAAGGATTGTATCAAGTTATTGATGTGTGTATCTGCGTTTGTTTGTCATGGGAAGTTCCTCGGCCGTTCGAGTGCCTCGAGTAATTATTCAAATTATACATTTCCTGGTGGTTCACCTGAACTTGATTGAACGCACGTTCGTGGTTATTTTATCTGAACGAGGCATTTGAGTGTTTTCCCTTCTCCTCAAACATCCGTGGTTGGCAGATGCGGGTTGTAATACGAGAATATGCGACGCAGGGTCTGTTTATCGTTCTGTCTTCAGATTACATTAGATATGCCTTGAATGAATCTTGTGATAAAAGGCCAGGCATGAGCTCTGAACTTGTGTAATTGTCTCATCACATTTTAATATTTACATTACTTGCCGCAGGTGAACTCAGCTGAATTGTATATTTCATAGCGAAACCATAGGAATGTTATGATATAATGTTTATCTGCATAAGTGGAAATTATACAATTACGATATCAACGTAAATAATATAGCAATGATATGTTCAAATAATTTATGCATTGCAAAATTAACTCGACTGTTATTTTGTTTGCAAGTATTATTCTTTACTAGCAGGGAGATCCGACGTTGCCCGTTGAATGAGGACTAACGAATGTCCCACACAATACTTTTATTGTCATTAAAATCGGTGAAAATGCCCATTTTTTTCCAATCAAATCGACTGATTGCCTACTCTAGTTAGGGACTCTCTGCGGTGCATCGGGGAGAAACTTCACATGTCTTTCCAGAGTGACTTGATAAATTGTCGTCGACATAGCACTGCAGAGAACCTACTATTGATTTTATAAAATTATTTTTATATAATTGCTTGAATTAAAGCTTAAAGTTCAAAAGTCAAGCATCATGCTTCAATCGTGCTCTAAAGAGAAACATTAATTTAAAACGTGTTCTTGTCTTATCAAAAAGTTTACTGTTGATTTTATACGCCAGATCTTTCTGCTTATACGGTGATAAAACTTCTCAAATGCACTATAAGGTGTTAACTTTGTTCAAAATCAGACTGTTGTTTCTTTAATTGGATTTTTCGATTATCGATTATTAATTTTCGATAATTATGGAAAAAAGACACATGCCATTATATGCTCGATGTCGGAATTATATTGTTATTGACCTTTGGTGGAAACTATCCAATACCACTGGTACATTAATAAAAGCTAGATTATAGGAATTTTATTTTCAAATATATATGTATACTAGCAGTTCAGCCCGGCTTTGCTCGGACCCTATGTACTGTTCATAAGTAAAAAAAAAACTCATGTCCGGAAAACCTACATCAAAAATTTCAAGTGTTTAAATCCAAAATGTACGAAGGAGTTTGTAGAGTCTGCAAGTCTTTCAACTTTGACCTTTTGGCAGCCAAATTTTCACCCAAAAACTGATTAAAAAGCTTCCTGCATATCTGAATACCCTTTATGTAAAATTTCAAATTTTTAGACCCAAAATTGGCTAAATAGTTTGCTAGAGACCGCAAAGGTCAAATTTTTTTAAACTTTGACAGCTAAATTTTCGGCCAAAAATCGATTAAAAAACTTGCCCTATCTCGGAATACACTTTATATACAATTTCAAATGTTTAGACAAAAAATTGGCTGAGTAACTTGGTAGACACCGCAGAGGTCAATTATTTTATTATTTTGACCTCAATTTTGCCCTCTTAACATTTATTCTTTATGGCTCAAATCCAATTTTAAAGTTTTACCCATATCCAACTTACTTACATCTAAAATTTCAAGTGTTTAGACTCAAAATTGGCTGGGGAGTTTGGTAGAGTTTTAAAAGCTAAATCGTTGAACTTTGAACACTTGACAGCCAAATTACTGATCGAAAATCGATTAAAAGATTTTTCCTAATCTCAATACCCCTTGTGTCAAATCTCGAGTTTGTAGACTGAAAATTGACAGAGTACTTTGGTAGGGAAATGTACACATACACACACACAGAGAATTTCACTTTTATAGATATATAGATAATTATATACTTAGTATTAATTCCGTTAATTACGATTTGCTGCTAGCGTGATATATGACAACCACATTTCCAGTTTGATTATCAAAGTTAAGCGAGGATGAGTTTAGTCAATACTAAAATTGATGACCATTTGTGAATACTAGGTGCTATATGTGCTCTGAAGTCTGGAGAGGAATTGATGCTGCTAGGCTATCCCGATACAAAACGTATCTAAGAACACTGCCAGACATATAAAGTATATTTTTGTGAAATTTCACTTAAAAAATTAGCCAAACCGTTTCGGAGTTAATAGGACACGGAATGCCTACTGGGGAGAACTTGAATGCCTACTGGACACTATCCTCGAGTGTCTAAGGTCTCTCTGTACAGGGGTTTGCCAGAACAATCTGGCATGAGGATACTTTTTCCATAGAAGTAAACCCTGACCAAATATTCAAAATCACATAGTATTCGCAACCTAAATAAGATCTCCTCACTACGGCTACTCCACAGCTTTTCCGAGGAATGGTGTACCTTCTCCAAGTGATATTACCTCAAGTAATAGCACGAAGCTGGATATTCCACCAGACTAGATAAATTCTTGTCCTGGAATCCAGTAAGACCAAGAGACCAAAATGAAAGATATACTACAATGTATAAAAATGGTTAGAGGAAAATTATGTTCTCAAATTCTTTACAAACTCAGTGTTTGAGAGATAAAGAACTTTAATAGAACATTCGAATACCTATGTATCTCATATAAACTTCAAGTGTTAGCCCTAGGTTGTGGGCCCCTTGATTTCTGAGAACCTCAACTGAAGTAAAATAAAATAATAAAGTACATTTTATATATATAAGTAGAGATAATTTCTGGCCTTCTTCCATTTTATTGTATTGTAGTCAATATTCTATCAGGAATTTCGAACTGAGCCCATTATTTAATCTAATACATCAGATGGATATTATTTCGTGTTCATTATGTTTTAGATCTCATTCATTAGTGCCGGGCGTTTATGGTTTTTTGCCAACGACTCAATGGGCAACCTACTTTAGGAGATCCCTTAACCTTTACTATAGGCTATATTTTCATAATTTAGTTTTCTAGTTTATAACCATACCCGTTTCTCAATAAACGCAGACTCCAACTTTCGTCTGCTGTGGTTTTCTTCTCTTTCGTTTTTTTTTATTCTCATTCTGGTCATGTCGTCTTGTTGATCGGCGAGGGCACGAATCTTGGTTTACAAGTATACAAAAAAACGCAGATTCACAGAAAGAAACTTACAAATTCCGACATATTGTGCAAACATAAGCTTTTCTCTGACTGCATGTGATACTGTCGTGGAAAAGAAATTCCACATTAGAGTTAATTTCCATCTGTCTGTCGAGATATTATTGTCGTTACTCGAAGTCGCCAGCTCATCTTATTATCTGCTAATCTCTGCTCGATCTCCAAACTATTGTAAACCAAAATGTAAAGCAATTAAAAACTGTCGCAAACTAAAATGTAACATTAAAAAACTGTCGCAAACCAAACATTAAAATTAAAAAAATGTCGCAAACAAAAAGTAATATGAAAAAACTGTCGCAAACTAAAAAGTAAAATTAAAAAACTGTCGCAAACTAAAAAGGAAAATTAAAAAACTGTCGCAAACTAAAAAGGAAAATTAAAAAACTGTCGCAAACTAAAAAGTAATATTAAAAACTGTAGCAAACTAAAAAGGAAAATTAAAAAACTGTCGCAAACTAAAAAGTAATATAAAAAAACTGTCGCAAACTAAAAAGTAATATTAAAAACTGTAGCAAACTAAAAAGGAAAATTAAAAAACTGTCGCAAACTAAAAAGTAATATTAAAAAACTCGCAAACTAAAAAGTAAAATTAAAAAACTGTCGCAAACTAAAAAGGAAAATTAAAAAACTGTAGCAAACTAAAAAGGAAAATTAAAAAACTGTCGCAAACTAAAAAGTAATATTAAAAAACTGTCGCAAACTAAAAAGTAAAATTAAAAAACTGTCGCAAACTAAAAAGTAATATTAAAAACTGTAGCAAACTAAAAAGGAAAATTAAAAAACTGTCGCAAACTAAAAAGTAAAATTAAAAAACTGTCGCAAATTAAAAAGTAATATTAAAAACTGTAGCAAACTAAAAAGTAAAATTAAAAAACTGTAGCAAACTAAAAAGTAATATTAAAAAACTGTCGCAAACTAAAAAGTAATATTAACAAAACTGTCGCAAACTAAAAAGTAATATTAAAAAACTGTCGCAAACTAAAAAGTAATATTAAAACACAGTCGCAAACTAAAAAGTAAAATTAAAACACTCTCGCAAACTAAAAAGTAATATTAAAAAACTGTCGCAAACTAAAAAGTAATATTAACAAACTGTCGCAAACTAAAAAGTAATATAAAAACACTGTCGCAAACTAAAAAGTAAAATTAAAACACTCTCGCAAACTAAAAAGTAATATTAAAAAACTGTCGCAAACTAAAAAGTAAAATTTAAAAACTGTCGCAAACTAAAAAGTAAAATTAAAAAACTGTCGCAAACATAAAAGTAATATTAAAAACCTGGCGCAAACTAAAAAGGAAAATTTAAAAAACTCTCAGAAACTAAAAAAGTAATATGCAAAAATTGTAGTAAACGTAAAAGTAATATTAAAAACTGTCACAAACTAAAAAGTAATATTAAAAACTGTAGCAAACTAAAAAGTAATATTCATATCACTTTTTAGTTTGATACAGTTTTTAATATTACTTACTGTCGCAAGCTAAAAAGTAATATTAAAGACGGTAGCAAACTAAAAAGTAATATTAAAAACTTTCGCAAACTAAAAAGTAATATTAAGAAACTGTAGCAAACTAAAAATTAATATTAAAAAACTGTCGCAAACTAAAAAGTAATATTAAAAAACTGTCACAAACATGAAAGTAAAATTAAAAAACTGTCGCAAACTAAAAAGTAACATTAAAAACCTGTCGCAAACTAAAAAGTAATATTAAAAAACTGTCGCAAACTAAAAAAATATTAAAAACCTGTTACAAACATGAAAGTAAAATTAAAAAACTGTCGCAAACTAAAAAGTAACATTAAAAACCTGTCGCAAACTAAAAAGTAATATTAAAAATCCGTAGCAAACTAAAAGTAATATTTAAAAGATGTCGTAATTTAAAAAGTAAAATTAAAAATCTATCGTAAACTAAAGAATAAAATCAAAAAGCTGTTGTAAACTACAAAGTAAAATTAAGAAGCTATCGTAAATTGAAAAGTAAAATGTAAAAACTGTCGTGAACTAAAAAATAAAATGAAAAAACTGTCCTAAACTAAAAAATAAAATGAAAAAACTAATGCAAACTAAAAAGTAACAATAAAAAACAAACTGTCATAATCTATTCTAACTACTCGATATATTTTCTTCGACCGGCAATTCGTATACGCCTGGTCTTTGCCCAAGAGTGCAGGTGGGCACCTGTCCTACTTCTGGTCGCTTCTCCTTTTAAGAATTATCTCCTCCTATTGTTTGAGGACATGACTGTTTTGTTTTTTATTTGCTTTCGGTAACTTTTGCTTTTCTTCTGAATCCATTCATATTATTTGCCGGGGTCTTTTTACTAGGGGGGGGGTGAAAAATCCATATTATCAGTCTGGGTGAATGGATAAATGGATAAATGGATGATGATGATGATGATGATGATGATGATGATGATGATGATGATGATGTGTGTGTGTGTGTGTGTGTTCCTTAACCCTCTGGTGTCGTGAGGGCGCTTCATTATTTCACGCAGCGTGTCTTGGGCATTGTCGGCGTACATCCCTCTCCAGACTTCAGGGCACGTGCAGCACATGGTATTGCCAAATTGTTACCAATTTTAGTACGAACCAGATTCAACCACACTTAACTTTGGTGATCTAACAGGAACTGTTATGTCAACGTAATTATGCCATGTATTATGCTAAAAGCAAATCGTAATTAAATAAAATGGATACTAAATATATAATTATATGAAATATATTTGAGAATAACATTTATATAATCTAACTTTTATTAACGTACCAGCGGTATGAATAGTTTCCACCAAAGGTGAACAACAATATAATCCCAACACCGAGTATGTAATATGTCTTTTTAAACTAAACCTTTTAGCAATAACGGTTAATTTACTGGTTTTAGCTTCATAAACTTCAAGAAACACCACGTCGTTTATTATATTGTATAGTGGTGATTTCACTTTGATTGGCTGCTCACGGTAGATATCTCACTGCTGATGCAATTCTTTATCTATATAAGAGCCAGGTACGTCCAAGGATGGAGTACTGTTGCCACATCTGGGCAGGAGCTGCTAGAAAGGACTTGTCCTGCCTTGAGAGCGTTCAAAATAGACTTTGTAGCCTCGTAGGAGATGTCCTTTTCTCTTCGCTGCAACCTCTATCTCACAGAAGAGATGTTGCGAGTTTGTCTCTGCTTTATCGTTAACTTTATGGAAAGTGTTCGACTGAGCTTCAATCTATAGTTCCTCCTCGCCAAACTTTCACAAGAAACACTCGTCTAGCTGAAAACATTATCAATAATTCCCCCCACTCTTTGTCTGTGCCTAAACCTAAACGTAGATTCCATGAACAATGCTTTTTTTCTTAGAACTGCACGCATGTGGAACTGTTTTCCGTTTTCCTGCTTTCCAACTGACTACAATATGGTTGCCTTCAAGTCCAACGTAAACAAGTTCTTGATGAGCCATTCCACTTGTTAACAAAGTTGCCGAATTTCCATTACTAACGATTACTTTATTGTCCAACTGACTACTGTACACTCTTTAACCCTTATCCTCGAGTAGTCTCTGGGCCTTTAGACATACGATATACCTATGGTAACATGAGTGAAAATAAGTACGTATCCTATGTGTTGGTATATAAGTGCCAATGTACTGAACAAACATCAATAATATGGCTTATAAGTTAAAGTGACGTATGCCTAAATTCCATTTGACAGAAAGAAATCGTGAAGTCATACATTAAGATTAAAACAAGAATCACCAATGGTAAAGAAATGAAAAGTTCGAAAATAATAAGTCCATATACATTTATCGATCATTTTCAGATAATGTGCCTCGTAAGACTACTACTATGCCTTACTTTATTAACATTATATAGTCATCCACATACGGTACTATTTCGCAGCTCATCAGTGCGGCTAGACAGGTAACTACCTCAAGCCAGGATTGAAACCCGACCGTCTGTACGACAGTCAAGGCTCCTAACCACTACTCTATTGGCGGCTGCTGCGCGAGTCGTCAGTTTAACGATGTTTTGACATCGTCCGAACTACCTCTGCTTGATTTGTTTATACAAAGATCATCGCTTATACGCTAATGGTAATTCGTGTACCGCGGATTAAGGACTATCCACTTATCTAGTGTTTTCTTTTCAGATTAAATATGTTTCATTTCAAAGTGTTTTTAACATGTTTTATTAACTGTTTGCTCGTGTATATATATATATATATATATATATATATATATATATATATATATATATATATATATATATATATATATATATATATATATATATATGTTTTTATTACTGTTTCATCTGTTCAGTTACATATGTATCGGTTGCCGGACCATATTTACGATCAAGCAGCTTCGTCAGACCTTACAAAAATGGCTATTATAATTATTTGGAAGAACGATTTTAAAAGAAATACGAGAGAGAAAAAAAAGGAAAAAAGAAAGAAGGGAAGAGAAAATAAGGGGACGGAGATCGACAATAATGAAGTTTTGAAGTTAAAAATACATTAGATTACAGTGTGGGGGATGGTTAGTAAATTCAGCCAGGCGTGGGTGAAAATATAATGATATAGGGAGGGGGAGATGGGGAGATAAAAGGGAGGGATAAGTGGAGGAGGGGCAAGGAATTTCAATTTTGGGTTTTAAGATTTGGCTGTTTTTATTAAAATTGTTTAGCTATACACTGGAGTATATGAATTGATGGTAGGGAGGGAGGGAGTGAGGGAGGGAGAGAGAGAGAGAAAGGGTTATTGTACGTGTCACATGCGTTTAGCAAGGGTACATTTTCGAACGCTCGCAGCGGCCACGGTAAGTCCAAACGTATATTCGATAATTAATAATTTTAGGCAGTTAAGAGTGAATACACATGTCAATACACGCGCATATACGCACACATACATACACATATAAATATATACATATATATACATATATATATATATACATAAATACACATGTACATATAAAAATATATCAACATACATACACACAACCACATATGCACATACATATATATACACAATGTACGTGGAAACATACATGCCTATAAGTGCACGCACCCATATATACGTATATACACGCACGTATACATATATATACATATATACATATACATACACATACATACACACCCATATATATATATGCACGCACATACACATACTAACATATATATATATATAGATACATACATACATACATATCTCCAGTAAGATATTGATGTATATATACATACATACACACACATGTACACATACATTCATACACTTATATATAAACATACATATCCATAAATATATACATACATATACAGACACACACATATAGATAGATATGTGTCTATTTATACTAAGTAGATAAAGTAAAGTCAGGGTAAATAAATAATGGGAGTTTAGGTAGACGCATGATAAAATATGTTCCAATACATGTTACTGGTTTAATATTTAGGGGTCTGTATGGGTTTGTCTTACTCATCGTGGGGGGGTTAAGCTATATTGGCTTGTAGAAAAAACATTTTAAAATAAAATAAAATTTTAGATTTCTAAATAGAAATAAAAATACAAATAAAGATAACGAAAAATATATAAATAGATTAAGTTAAAAAAAAATTAAAGGTGTTAGAGATAATATGAGGAAGGGGTGAAAGAATAATGATTGCAAATTGAATGCGGTGAATGTGTGAATGAGTTGAGGGATCAACTTTTATTTCCTTAAATGGTTTCTGTCTATATATTGGTTAAATTTATATGTATCGGGGATAAAAATGTAAGTAGTAAGAGTTATTAGTAAGACTAGGATATTCAGAGTTAGGTTGAGCTATATTGTTAGAAATTTCAGAATGCAAGGGCGATAATCGCTGGATTTCCAATCACGCGGTTATTTCGACCAATGATATTGCATTGTTCAGTTGCTGCGGAGGATTCAGAATTTGGCGGGAATATTATGTTTCTTAAAACAGATTTCAATTCGGCGTCGAGCAAAGCCGACACGCATTATCTCGCTCCGTGCCTAATGAACTAAGGCAGGGTTCTATCCCATTTATTATCTCCGCTCTCTTGAATGCGGATACAAGCCGGAGCCTAAAATGTTCTATGGATTAATTACTTCATTATCATTGCCCGCAGGTGGGCATACTATTTTATGAACATCGATCGCAATGTGCGTTGTTCGTATTGACCTGTCTGGAAGGATTTCGAGAACCCTCAACCATTTCTACGAGCGGCCGATTCAACCAGCATAAAACTACCTTCGCCTTTCAAGGCACGAACTACCCGCCATTTGGCTGAAGCTAGCGAGGGCACTCTTTTGCAATACGGACTCATTATTACCTTCTTGTAAATAAAAATATTCTTGGATTTAAGGTGAGCCTTTGTTGCTTTTCTGTGTCTCTTTCATTCTGCCAAAGACAAAAACGAGTAAAAGAATTTCTTACAATATTTATAGCTATATAGTTTGTAGGATGTCTAAGAGTTTAAATGAGGTTTGACCGATATAGAGGGCCTGAAAGTTTAAAGGTTAAAGATTTTGAAGGTGGTGGTTGAGTTTTAGTGGGTTAGGGGTTCTTGTTCGTTAAGTTCATATATATAGGGTGTGGGCGCCTAATTTGGTGATTTGGGCAATGGTTATGTCTAACCTTATTTTCAATGTCAGGTGTATTGCAAATATAGATAGATATGTACATACAAACACATACACGCATATGTATCCAGATATAGATATACCTGCATACATACGTTCACCCATGTATACACATACATACACACATATATATACACACACCAACACCCAGAAGCACGCATACGTCTATATGTGCACATAGGCATAGATACACAAAAATATATCCATGCATATATGCATGACCCATGAGCATATACACCCATACACGTAGATATAAAAACACGTATACAAATACATACAAACACCTACACAATCATGCCTGCACATCTATCCATATAGACATACAAAGACGCATGTATTTGCACATAGATAGGAGAGTAAGTAGAATATAGTATTTCTGGCACACCTACACAAATGGACACATATATACATACGGATATCAATATAGATTCTAATAACTGTACTCCCATATATGTGGAGAGTTTAGTAGTAATTAGCACGTTAGTGGGGAATAGTTTGATTCATGCATAGACGAATGTGCTAATGTTAGGGGGTAAGTGGAGGAATGAAAAGAGGGTAAGATAGGTAGTTGGATATATATATAGAAGGGAGAGAGAGTATGGTATAGAGATATGGGAGATGGGGGAGGAGAATATATCTGGGAATATATAGAAATACAGGATAAGTGGAATATTTAAAGAGACAGAGTATTCGGAGGGAACGGGGTACGTCTAATGAATAAAGAAGTGAGTTGGTTGAATAAAAATTATTAAATATTGGGCTATATTTCTAACAAGTAGAAAAGGGGAATGTGGGTTCCAGACGATTATGGTTTATGGAGTCTGGTTAATATTCGAGTGGGATAATGGTTCTAAGTGGGTATAATTATAGAAATTGGGGAGGAGTCTAGAGTAATTCTGTGGGGAATAAATACTTTAATTATTTTCATTACTGTTCTAAAGTTGGGGTATTTGGTTTATAAGACCTTATAAATCAAATTATGTTCATAGTTATACTGGGACATCTATGTATTAAGATATACACTCATGCACATAAAGCATTGTGCGGATATATATTTCAATATATGCCTATACGTGTCCACATGTGCAGGTGTAGACCAACATATTTGCCGGCACGATAGTTTTCTACATCACATGGTGTGATCTGTGTGTGGGATATGCTGGGGTTGGGCAAATTTAAGCTAGAAAGGGTAATAGACGTAGATTGCTAGGTAGCTTTGTGTGGTAGATGAGATCATGTGGTATATAAATTGGTAACATTGGAGATATAGGTTATTTTGTTGGATTTGGGGGGGTTGTGGCGAGAGGTAAGGCAATATAGGGCATGGGGGATGGGGTAAGAGGATTTGATTGTATGGATGTTACAGTGATTGAGTGGATGCGGTAGATGGCTGTAGTGTGTGTATATGATCCAGCGGATCCAAAACGATGTTGTCTGAGTGATGTTTCAGAAAGGTGTGTAATTGCTAAGGAGGTGGGATTAGTAATGTCGGCAGTTTATGGTGGTTTCATTTTTTTTTATTTAATAATTTGTCTCTATCTTAAAATTGAATATAAAAAGTTTTTCGTTTAGGCAGAGGAAACATGGGGAGTCTAAAGATTTACACACGTTAGATTTTTTAAGGATTTCCCACGTAATGGTTGGTGTACGGTTATTTTGGATTAGATGTAGATATTGGGAGGTTAGTGAGGTTTTGTTGGGGTGGTTGGGGTTTGTGAAGGAGCATTTATGTACTCTAAATCTATCCTTAAAAGAGATGCTTGCTAAGCCAGTATAGTATTTGTTTTATCGTTTGGGTTTTCTGTAGGTGCAATTGGGCGTTATACACTACTTCTGTTTGTAGGCATTGTTGATTCATTGGGCATTCGAATTTGTTAATAAGGTTACAATTATTTCGTTAGTGTTATTTGTGTTTTTATCCTTGTTAAGTATTTTCCTATTGTGTTTCTTGATTATTTGTTCTAGGTTATCAGTACAGCTGTAGCTAAGTTTAAGTGTGTTTTTATTAAATATTTTGTGCAGTGTGTGATTGGGTGGGAAATGGTTGTTTATTAGTTGAAAGAAGGGATATGTTTAATGATATGTATTGGGTGGTTCGATAGTGGGTGTATATAGAGTGGGTAAGTATTATCTTTAATGTAAGGTTCATATAAGTTATTTAAGAGGTTAAGAGTTATATCGAGAAAGTTAACAGTTTTTACTTTAGACTTTATGTCTAGTTTTAAGCCTATTTTGATCATTTCTATATAGAGACGATGGCCTTATCGTTGTTGAAAATTAGAATGGCCCTAATGTGAAAATTTTTTTTAAAAAACTTAGTTTTTTTTTTATATTTCACATTTAGGGCCCTTTGAATTTTCAACTACGATAAGGCCATCGTTTCTATATAGTCCTATGTTTTTGTTATCTTTAGTTTTGTGAGACTGTATAGAATGAAGCGACCAACTAGGTCGGTTGCTTCTGCTGAATCTAGAGAACTCATTGAGAGGTCAAATGAACGTGGTTTTTTTTACACGGTGATCACCACTTATCAAGGCCCGGAAGCAACTCAGGGATAAGAGTTATTGCAAGTACAGTACGTTAGTGTGGAGATTTGATGAAGTGTTTACTTAAGGGAGCGACTCATTAGGAATTTGTTAACGTTGGACTTGAAGGCATCCAAGTTGTAGTCAAGTGGGAAGCAGGCAGACGGAGCAGAGTTCCACAGGCGTGCAGTTCTAAGAAAGAAGCTTTGTTCATGGAATCCACGTTTTGATTTAGGCACAGATAAAGAGTCGGGGAAATTTTTCACAGTGGATTAAGCTAGACGGGTGTTTTTCGTGAAATATTGGCGAGGGGGGCAGAGATTAGAGTTCAGAAGAGCACTTGCCATGGAAATAACGATAAAACAAGGATAGGCTCGCAACGTCTCTTCTGTGGGAGAGAGGTTGCAAGGTAGAGAAAAGGGCACCCCCCACTAAGCCACGAAGTCTATTTTGTACTCTATCAAGGCAGAATAGGCTGTTTTTAGCAGCTCCTGCCCAGATATGGCAGCAGTATCCCATCCTTGGACGTACTTGGATTTTATATAGATAGAGAATTGCATCAGTAGTGAGATGTCTTCTGGAGCGGTAGAAGGATCCCACCATCTTTCCAGCGACCTTGGCAACAGACTTGATGCACGTGTTTCATTTCAGATCAGGAGTAAAGGTCAAACCCAGAAGCTTGTCAAAACACGAGGCCTCTCCCAGACGAGAGCCATCCATCCCAATTGATGCTAGATGGGGATCAGAGCGTTGATGATGTAAGGATAGGAGTTTGGTTTTGGATGCATTAAAGGTAACCAGCCACCTCTTCCCCCACTGAACCACGCGCTCAAGATCAGAGGAGAGAGAATCAGAGAGAACTTTGTCATATACAGCCTTTGATGTGTTGCCGTAGATGGTCGTGTCATCAGCATAGATGTCAACGAATGATTTAAGTATGTGTTTAGGGAGGTCATTAATGTAGATCACGAAGAGAGTTGGGCCCAGGATTGACCCTTGAGGGACTCCAGCATTAATACTGCAGGCCTCTGATTTTTGTCCATCGACCACTACTCTTATGAGCCTATCGGAGAGAAATGATTTAATGATTGTGAAAACATTTCCAGTTATAGCGTAGCTGGAAATCTTGTGAAGTTGACCCTTATGCCATACCTTGTCGAAGGATTTTTGATATATCAAGAGCAATTGACCTAGAAAGGAAGCCTTTGTCAAGAGATTCACTAATCCTGTGAGATATAACCGTTAGCACATCTGCTGTAGATCTAGCAGAACGTAAACCATATTGTGTGTCACTAAGAAGGCTGTTTCTGCTGAAGTGGTTGACTATTTCTCTATATAATATGGATTCCAGCAACTTACTCATAACACACAGGAGACTTATTGGTCTGTACTGAGAGGGAGATGACTTATCACCTGAATTCTTAAATACAGGGAAAACTGATGAGGTTTTCCAGGGTGTCGGAAAGCACTTCTCCTTAAGGCAGCGCTTAAACAGTTTCGTAAGTTCTGGTTGAAGCTTTTTTAACACTATAATTGGGATGCCATCAGGGGCAGTTGCTTTACTGGAATCGAGGTTCTTGATTAGCTCGGCGACCTCATGCACGGATATCTGTATGTTACCTAGCGTGTTCTGTGTTTTAGGAGGAAACATGGGGAATTGATGACCTTCGTCGCATAAGGTAGAATTAGCTGCAAAGTTCTTTGGTTGGTTATTCTTAGTCCATTGGGTGTCTTGGCTGATTAATACTGTTTTCCTAGATTTTTTGATAATATCTATTTCGGATGGTTGTAGGTCAGAGAGTAGAGAGGCAAAGTCTAAGACATGTATTCACTCTTAACTGCCTAAAACAATTCATTGTCGAATATACGTTTGGACTTTCACTGGCCGCTGCGAGCGTTCGAAAATGTACCCTTGCCAAACGCATGTGACACGTACAATAACCCCTTTTCTCTCCCTCTCCCTCCCCCTCTCTCTCTCTCCCTCCCATCAATTCATATTCTCAAGTGTATAACTAAACAACTTTAATAAAAACAGCCAAATCTAAAAACCCAAAATTGAAATTCCTCTCCCCTCCTCCCCTTCCCTCCCTTTCATCCTCCATTTTCCCCTCCCTATATCACTAAACCTTCACCCACGCCTAGCTGAATTTACTAACTTCCCCACACACACTATAATCTAATGTGTTATAAACTTCAAAACTTCATTATTATCGATCTCCCCCCTTATTTTCTCTTCCCTTCTTTCTTTTTTCCTTGTTTTTTCTCTCTCTCGTATTTCTTTTAAAATCGTTCTTTCAAATAATAATAGCCATTTCCTCGCAGACCTTACAGGTTTTCTGTAAGGTCTGACGAAGATGCTGGATCCTAAATATGGTCCGGCAACCGAAACATATGTAACTGCACAGATAAAACGGTAATAAAACGCATATTTGCTCTGCAATAGTATTGAACACTCTCTTCAGGTTTTATTAATTACCATTTTTGCTCTATATATATATATATATATATATATATATATATATATATATATATATATATATATGTATATATTATATATATATATATATATTATATATATATTATTTTTTAGAATGAATTAGACCAAGAGTCTAATTCCCTCTAAAGCGCAGTTTCTTTTAATGTATGTATTATAACTATTATTATCTATTTTTTATAGTATCACTAAGATTTTATCATTAATATTATTGACGTTATTTATTTTTAATATATTCAGCGTTATAATAAATAAATAGTTAATTCCTAAAATAATTAGAAGCTAACTCACTTTAATTAATAAAAGTTTTCTTTTATTCCGATCTAAATTTTAAGGCCCTGCCGGTGAGGCATTAGAATACGCCGACTGCCCCCCTGCAGAGGGTAAAAGTTCCTCAATGGGGGTCCTGGATATGACCTTAAACTATATCCAGTGGTGAGGCTCCAGCTTGTGGGCTTTGGGGAGTGTGGAGCCACCCTTTAATTACCATTGCTCCAAGGTCCACTCTGACCCGGAGTGGTAGTACCTGTTAGGGTCCCAACTATGGGTTAAATAGAAACCAACGTGAAAACAACAAATATATTCTATTAAAAAAATTTTGTTCAAAATCTTTGGATTCGGCTTTAAATAACCCGAAAAGGGTTGATATGCCGTAAAACAAAAACAACCAACCAACAACTA
This sequence comes from Euprymna scolopes, assembly GCF_053919585.1. NCBI lineage: Eukaryota > Metazoa > Mollusca > Cephalopoda > Sepiida > Sepiolidae > Euprymna > Euprymna scolopes. Next base: position 148,108,779 of record NC_136482.1, on the reverse strand, counting down.
AATTTTAAAAATTTGTAGTTATCTCCCTTGTTAATTCAATATAATTTTAAATTTTAAATTTTGGCGTTCCAACGATAAAAACTGATCAACCGTATATTGGAACGGGGTTAAAAGTAATATAAGCGATAACTAATTATTCTAATTGGAAGGCAAAATATATCCCGACCTCAAAAATTGAAAGTTCCATTACAGTATCTTATCAGGTAAAGCTTGGATGCAACCATTTTCTATCGAGGTTAGATAAAGCCAAAAAAAAATCCACGCATAATTATGAGAAGGAAGATTATTTTCAAATATTCTCCTAAACTGGGAACGGAGTAACGGACTTATATTAATAGATATTAATAAGTCCTTACATTTTTTTTAAAATGGAGAGTAGATAATACACTGTGGTTGTGTTATCGGCAGCTCCAGTAACTCTCGCTTCTCCTTTTTTGTCCCTCAGTCCTCATTTCCAATGAGTGATTTTTCTGACAAAGGGTGAAGAAAAAGCTGCTTTCCAGGTCGGTAATACTTTGTGAACAGTAGCCTGAGATGTCGGAAATTTTTCTGTTTCTATGTCTATCCTTGTGGCCACGTCACTAGTAAGGGTGCTGGAGGTAAACGTTTCATCTGGGCTGACGTTATCCGCCTGATAGTCAGGGACCCGAACCTTGGTTAACCACTAAGGAGGCTGTCCTATCAGCAGATGTAAAGTACTGGAGCTGCTGTATTGTCATTTGGGGAATGAATTCTGGACCATGCAGTAGTTTCTTTTGGGGCCTCTCGATGCCATACTAGTTGGTAATTGTTACGGCTTTACTTTATCATGTACTACAAAATAAAATCATCTCTTTCTCTTTCTTACTTTCCCTCTCTGTCTGTCGACCTGTTCCACAAACCCCAAAAACTCAACATGAAATATCTAAAAAAAAAAAAAAAAAAAAACACGAATAAACTTAGAACCACATCCTCCAACGTAGACCCCTACTACTATGTCTCCTTCTCCAACATCAGGGGTCTATCAGGTGTAATTGTGTTGCAACTTCTGGAAGGTTGGAACCTTCCAGAGGTCGAAACACAATTACAGGAGACGAAACCGGACTTACTCTTTCCAAGCAAACTGGCATAGGGCTGACCACTTCCCTAGATGAGTTCATAATAAAAGGATACTCTAACTTAACATCTAAATCTGACCCTCAGGATCGCCATGGGCATGGAATATGCGCCTACATTAAAGATGGCTTCCCGTATGGTAGAGATATCTCTAGAGAAGACCCTAATTTACCTTATATGTGCTTCTGGGTTGCACTTGCTTACATCACCGCATTCATATTTTCCCTCTATCGCCCCCACAACAGCGGGGTTACTGTCGTTACTGTCTGCTCATCCTTCGGCTACTATTCATATTTGCGGTGACTTCAATGTCCATAATGTGGAATGGCTGACCCACTCAAATAAGACAGAGGATGAGGGGAGGTTCTGTCATGATTTTGCAATTGCCTATGACCTCACTCAGATTGTTCACGAACCTACCCGTGTTCCCGATACCACGGGTCAGTATGCAAGCCTTCTAGACCTTTTTCTCACAAATCCCCCTGAGCTATGTTCATGTTCCGTTCTGCCGTTCCGATCATACAGTTGTATAAGTTAAGATAAAAATGAAATACAATAAGTCTTCAGATGTACCTCTCCACCGTACTGTATATCAATACTCTATGGCTGACTGGGATAGCTTCTGTTAATTCATATCTGATCTACATCTGCATTCCATGTTTAAAAAGGATGTGTCCTCTATAGTATCAGACCTGACCGAATGGTAAATTGTAGGCATAGACCGATTCATACCATCCAAAAAATTCCAACAAAAACCTAACAGCTAGCCATGGTTCTCCCCTGAATGTGCTGCTGCTATTGCGCACAGAAATCACTTTTTCCATAGCTACCAACATAATAGATGTACTGAGACTAATGCTGCTTTCAAGACTGCCAGCAACTAGTGTAAAAGAGTAATAAAAAATGCAGGGGAGCTATATGCTCAGTCCGTTAAATCCAAAGTAGCTGAGCAGCGGCTTGGTTCCCACCAGTTTTGGCAAATAGCAAACAGGATCCTGAACAGATGCGTGCGTTCTATCCCAACCATCATAAATGAACCAGAGGTCATCTCATCAGCATCAAACAAGGCCAAACTATTTGCCAAGAACTTTGCAGCTAACTCTACCCTCTGCGACGAAGGTCATCAACTCCCCGTATTTCCTCCTACAACAGACAACACACTATCCATCATACCAATATCTGTGCACGAGGTCGCCAAACTAATCAAGAACATTGATTCCAGTAAAGAAACTGGCCCAGACGGCATTCCACTTATAGTGTTGAAAAAGCTTCGATCAGAACTTGCCCCCATACTTACAAAACTGTTTAAGCGCTGCCTTTAGGAGAAGTGCTTTCCAACACCCTGGAAAACCTCGTCAGTATGCCCTGTATTTAAGAACTCAGGTGATAAGTCATCTCCCTCTCAGTACAGACCAATAAGTCTCTTGTGTGTCATGAGTAAGTTACTGGAATCCATATTAAATAAAGAAGTAGTCAACCACCTCAGCAGAAATAACCTTCTTAGTGACATGCAATATGGTTTCCGTTCTGCTAGATCTACCGCAGATGTGCTAACAGTTATATCCCATAGGATTAGTGAATCTCTCGACAAAGGCTTCCTTTCTAGGGCAATTGCTTTTGACATATCAAAGGCCTTCGATAAAGTTTGGCATAAGGGTCTACTTCACAAGATTTCCAGCTACGGTATAACTGGAAATGGTTTCTCAATCATTAAATCATTTCTCTCCGATAGGTTCATAAGAGTAGTGGTTGGTGGGCAGCAATCAGAGGCCTGCAGTATTAATGCTGGAGTCCCCCAGGGTCCATCCTGGGTCCAACTCTCTTCCTGATCTACATCAATGATCTCCCAAAACACATACTTAAATCATTCGTTGACATCTATGCTGATGACACGACCATCTATGGCAACACATCAAAGGCCGTAAATGACAAAGCTCTCTCTGATTTCCTCTCCTGATCTTGAGCGCGTGGTACAATGGGCGAAGAGGTGGCTGGTCACTTTTAATACATCTAAAACCAAGCTCATAACTTTACATAATCAACGATCTGCTCCTCATCTAGCATTAATTGAAATGGATGCTTCTCGTCTTGGGGAGGCTTCATGTTTTGACAAGCTCCTGGGTTTGACCTTTACTCCGTATCTGAAATGGAACACGTATATCAAGTCTGTTGGCCGGGCCGCTGGGAAAATAATAGGATCCTTCTACCGCTTCAGAAGATATCTCACTACTGATGCAATTCTCTATCTCTATAAAAGCCAAGTACGTCCAAGGATGGAGTACTGCTGCCGCATCTTGGCTGGAGCTTCAACTAACAGCCTATCCTGCCTTGACAATATACAAAATAGACTTCGTGGCTTAGTGGGGATGCTCTCTTCTCTTCCTTGCAACCTCTCTCCCACAGAAGAGACGTTCCTAACCTGTTGTTGTTTTGTCGTTATTTCGATGGCAAGGGCTCGTCCGAGCTCCAATCTTTAACCCCCCCCCCTCGCCAATCTCTCATGATAAACACCCGTCTAGCTAAAACCACTGTCAGTAATTTCCCCCACTCTTTCTCTGTGCCTAAATCAAAACGTAAATTCCATGCGCATAGCTTTTTTCTGAGAAGTGCACGTTTGCCTGTTTCCAACCTGGCTACAACTTGGATGTCTTCAAGTCCAACATAAACAAATTCCTGATTAATCGCCTCCTTAAGTAAGGCATTTTATCAAATCTCCAATACCAACTATTACTACGATATTGTCCCATTGATTATTGTACAGGAAATAACCCTTATCCCCGAATGGCTTCTGGGCCTTGATAAGTGGTGATACCCATGTAAAAAAAGCAGTCCAAAAGATAGACTGACTCAAATTGAAACAGATTTTATAATGGAGATAAAAAAGGTATATATATACAAAACTTTTGTCAAATTATTGTCAATACTTGATGTCAATTAAAACAAACTGAATATCGTTTCTGAAACGATCGTACAATTTAGTTGATTTTGTTTGTTTTTCCTTTTGAAACTGATGTTTAATTCAAAATCATGAAACATGATATCTTAATTTGTTCGGATTTCGTAAATATTATTACAGAGTCACGATTTCAAAATAAAAAAATAAAAAATAAAAAAAGAAATAAATAAAGTATTACCACTCTACCAACACGACACACATATGAACAGATTAAAAATAAAAGTAAACTAAGATGAATGAACAAAATGTATAACGATTCTTTCAATGCTGACCCCTTTTTGACCCCATAAAAACTATTTTAACCAGCTGAAGACACATAAAAGAACGATCTGTAAAAATCCAATCTTTTGTGGTACCCAGCGCCGCTCTGCGACTTTTAATTTCGGGGAGATAGAGTTTGAAAATATGGAGACAGACAGACAGATATATAGCTTTTATATATTAGATTGAGGGAGGGTCCGGCTTTGGTCGGGTTTAAAATACGCTTAAATATGATATTTTAATTCGTCCAGATTCCGTATATTATATTATAAGAGTCGTGATTTCAAAAGTAAAAAAGAGTATTTGCGTGCTACCAGCTAGAATCGAAGGCAAAACTAATATTTAAAGCTGGTAACGTTACCACTGTACCAACGTGACACGCAAGGAACTGTCTAAAAAATAATAATATACATTTTGTAAATTCATCTTAGTTTATTTTTTAAAGTAAACTAAGATGAATTTACAAAATGAATATTATTTTTTTTTTCAGTTTAAACCCTTTTTTTACTCCTAAAAATTATTTTAACCGGCTAAAAATCCATAAAAGAACGGTCCGTAAAAAATCTAATCATTTTAGGCCCCCTAGCTCCGCTGTGCGTCTTTTAGTTTCGGATGAGATAGCGTTTGAGTATATAAAGACAGACACATTTTTTCTCTCCTTTGAGGCAGAAACACAGGCAGCACTTTTCTCTCTCTCTCTCTCTCTCTCTCTCTCTCTCTCTCTCTCTCTCTCTCTCTCCCCCCTTGCGTTACGGGTTCGAGCCTGCCTGCCTACTACCATTTTTTTCTCTCCAACCAAGCTGCCTACCGTTGTTTCGCCCTCCCCACTCCCTACTACCAATTTTCTTAATCCCCCACACCACCATACCCCTTGAACTCCGCTACTATACCACTTTTTTACACCTTTTAATTCCACCCTCCCTTAATACACCTCCACACACCCGGGCAACGCCGGGTACCCCCGCTAGTATTAAATAAGGATACAAATACTTGCCATGCAAATACAGGGTAAGTCACGAGAAACTGATATTTTTAGAACGCTTCTTTCTCTCCTTGGGTAAGAGAGAGGGAGTGAGGAAGGTATTCTTTAAACCTGCTTAAGATGCCGTTTAGTTTGTTGTTATTTGTTTATCTTTTACATTAAATTTTGTCTTAGTTATTGATTTTGAATTGATTTTCTTTAAAAACACGCGTTTCTTGTGACTCACCCCGTATTGTGTCAGATGATTATGCATTTATTTTGCCCCCGGAGGCCACCATCCCTTTCTATATTCCACCCTGATCAGTTTTTTTTATTTTTATTTTTTATTATTATTTCCTTAGCCACCACTCCTATTTAGACACGTAGCTTCTTGTTTTCGGAGCACGCGAAAAATAGTGGGGAACCTAACATCTAACTAGGGGTTCTGAGCCCCCCCCCCCCCCGCCACTTAACTATTATTTTTTTTTTTTTACTTTTTTCCTTTGTAGTGGGGGATATATGTGTTGGTTGTTTTTTTATATAAATAAGATACTTTTAAACCAAATTTGTGACTATTTAAGTAATATCAACCCACAGAGTGAATGTGGTATTCTAGCGAGAGTATGTAGCGTAGGGAAAACCACAAAAGTTTTGAACAAAATTGGATGACCAGCGACCCTCCATATCTCCCAAAAAGATTTAAGCCTAAGCAAAGAATGAACTTTATAATTGCTGTTTTTTTTTAACAATTTAGAATGTATATTTAGTGCGTAAATAAAATAATTTTAAACAATACGTAAAATGGGTTTGTTTTGACAATGATAATCATATTACTCTAATCGAATATCGCTTTAAACCTTCTCTGGAAAAACATGTACAATTCATGAAAGTTGAATTAAAATCAGACTAACCATGCTAAATCATAAACTATTATGTAAAAAGGATATCCGTTTAATTAAAATAGCATAACTATAGACGTAGTTATATTCAAAATTCCAATATCCTCTGTAATCTTCTATAATTTAAATCTCACCTGCTTGTTTAAATGTATGTATGTATGTTTGTATGTCTGACTAAAACTTTTGACAGAGACGGCGATTTTCACGAGATTGATATTGTTTTGAAGCTCGACCCTTCGGGCGACAAATATCGAAAAATTGGCCAAAAACATAAATTCCTTCACCCTAAACATGGCACTTTTCTACAGGGATGTGTCGCTTTTTTGCCTAAAATTTTCGAATGCCACCCCCTCTTTTCCATTGATTAGCCTAAATTGAAACCTACGTAACTTCCGGTTTAGTGATTGGCGTAACAGCTAACGCGTCACGTTTTTATTTCGCGTTCTTATCCTTCTTTGCGGTACAGGTTCGAGCCTGCCTACCTACTACCACTTTTTTTTTTGTTTTTTGCTCAACACACACCCCCAAACACCCTGGTGAAGATAATCTTTCTAGGAGAAGTAAATCTCTGATTTAAAAAGCCATAAAGCGGGAGACCAGTACCCGCATTAAGCTGGTCTGCAGTTTAACTTGTTGCTGGCTATCTTGCTCTTGCTTGTTGCTGGATCTCAACATTTTGAACCGAGAGAGAGAGACTTAGCTGTCGTACAAAGCTAAGACTCTCTAACATCATCTGTGTATAGATACTCTCTCAGGCATTTGTCTATCAAAATGGTCCTGTGGCGATGGAAGTCATTTTTGGGCTCATGGACTTTAAGTGTCTGAGGGAGTGGCACTCGTCTGACAAGACGTTGCAATCACCATGTATCTATGTATGTATGCCTAACACTTTCAACAGAGGCGACGGATTTTCACGAGATCGGTATCGTTTTTAAGCTCGACCCTTCAGACGATAAATGTCGAAAAATTGGCTAAAAACATGAATTCCTTCACCCTCAACTAAGCAGTTTTCTACAATGAAGGGTCACTTTTTCCGCCGATATTTTCAAAAGTCATCCCCCTCTTTTCAACTGACTAGCCTTAATTTAAATTTTATCCACTTCTGGTTTAGCGATGGACGCAACTGCAAAGACGCCACTTTTTTGTTGTTTTTTTTTTGTTTTCACGTTCTTTTCCTCCTTCGCGGTAAGGGTTCAAGCCTGCCTGCCTACTACCATCTTTTTTTCTTTTTTGCACAACACACACCTCCAAACACCCTGGCAACGCCGGGCACCCAGGTTACTCTAATATATAAAAACCAAAATGTGTGCATGTGTGTGTATATATGCGTGTTTGTATGTCCACCAAAAACTTTCGACACACGCGGTGGAACCTGACGAGATCGGTATCGTTTGGAAACTCGATCTTTCGGACGACCAATATCGAGAAATACGCATAAATATTAATTACTTCATCCTCAATTAGACAGTTTTCTTCAAGGAGGTGTTTTACAAACCGGCATATGACAACGCCTAAGATTACCTTTTCACTCATCTTCTTTGCACGATATTTTATTTTATTCGAAAGAAATGTAATTCATATTAATAAACAAACTAGCGGGAGCTGTGGAAATTCCACAGGGACTCATTCATATGTAACATAGTGATGTTAACATTCTGTAGGTGTTCAGCATAAATGGAGACGGTCTGATATTATTGTACCTATTTACTATGTCTCCCCACGGGACAGAGTTAGACACCAGGGTCGTTTTTTAACGTGGAGAAAAGGTACAAAAATAAAAATTGTCTCAGTCGTGAAGGATTTCTCCTCCACCGAAAGAGAACAAGAAATAGAAGTGCAGCATTTGAAGAACAGATACTACACTTTGATCTTGTTTATATATTTTATTGCTTTTTTAAAAAAATTTTGAAAATACAATTAAGTAAAAAACAAAAGATTTTTAAACAACAAAATTAGGCACAAGGCTCTACAAGAAATTGGGGAGGGGAAGGGTTCAGGGTCTTTGTGACTAAAGTGATTAAAAAGTAATAAATGTAGACTTTGGAGTCTTACTCTTGACTGGCAACATTTACCAAAATACCTCATTCACTCTATGGATCTTAAACTAACTAATAAATCCCCAGCGTTTAAGAATCAAAACCATATTTACAATTTATAAACAGTTGTCTGTGTGTTTGTGTATGCATTTTTTTTTTTTTTTTTTTTTTTGGATCTTGACCAAAAGGCCAAGTCCTTGATGGTCGTACGTTAAAGCAATATGATATAAATGCAAGTGTATCACAGAGGTCGATCCTTTGAGCTTAATTATTTCTGATATTCATAAATGATTTTCCTGATACAATTGTCTCCGAGATGGGTATATTTGCTGATGACGCCATACTCTGTAACAGACACAAAGAAACCACAACTGAACACATATCTAAGGCAACAGCGAAAACTTTAGAGAATGACCTCCAGTCTGTTGTGAAATCGGGACCTAAATGGGTGGTAATAATCAATGCTGTCAAGTCTAAGCTTTTTCCGGTCTATAGTAGAACTAAGACAAAAATGGATAGTCACTTACCAATATCAGGCTCTTTTTATTCAACAACGATAAGAATCATTATCAACCAGCGATTATTGTGGTCTATAGCACCCTTCCCGAGTGTTCGACGTTTAAACCCCTCAGACTGATATTCTCAGTGAAATAAGTACAAACATGCGGTCATATCTGCGGCGAAGAAGTTATGCTACCTCTACCTGGATAGAAAATATCTTACACCTGCCAGCATCTTATTTTTCTATACACCCACAATTCGCCCACGCATAGATCATCCTTGCCACATCTAGGCTGGTGTACCAACCACTAGCCGATTCCTGTTGGACAGGGTTAAAAAAAATAATGTATAACCTACCAACTGCGGCACTGTCTTTTCTTTTTCTTTTTTTTTTACATTTTCACTCCAAACAAGGCAAATTGCCACTTTGGTGTAGGGGGCTACTATCAGAGGCAACAACTACTGGGGTACTATGTAGGGATTTGGGCAGTAAGATGTCGGTTCACGTTGCACTTGAACTTCTGCACGTCAGTACTGTTGGGGAAGCAGGGACCTGGAATGGAATTCCAGAGTCTAGCGGTTCTGTGGAAGAAACTATTGGAGTAAAAAGATCTTTAACATCTAGGGATCTCTACAGTGTGGGGTGGGATTTAGCAGCCTGTCGGGTTTGTCGAGGGTGCTCATGTCGTGGAGGCACAAGTGATTGCAGTTCGTCAGAGCATTCACCACTAAAATACTTGTAGAAAAGGCAGAGGGATGCAACATTTCGTCGATGGGACAGAGGCTGAAGCTTAGATGCCAGTTCAGGGCCTATCAGGTTTGCGACTATCTTTTGAACCTTGTCAAGGAGCGAGAGACTAGTAGCAGATGCACCAGCCCAGATGTGACAGCTATACTCCATACATGGGTGAATGGTTGCCTTATAGAGGTACAGGATACTTTCGGGTGTTAGTAGTTGTCTAGCACGGTAGAGAGAGCCCAACTTTTTTGCAGCGGCCCTGACAATCCATTCAATGTAATTGTTCCAACTCATGTTTCCTGTGAACGTTAGGCCAAGGAGTTTGAAAGATGTACTCTCAGATAAAGAGTCGTTGGCCATTGCTATAGGTGGTAGAGAGGGTTTCTTGTAATTATTGAATGAAACTAGCTTAGTCTTGGCGGCATTGAACGCGACCAACCACTTTTGTCCCCATTCCACCACAGATTGGAGGTCTTCCTCTAGTGTTTCTGCCATTTCTTTAGAAATGTGTTCATTCGTCTTCCTGTTATGCCTGCCATAGTGTAGTGTCATCAGCATATATATACCCATCTCAGAGGCAATTTTGTCGGGGAGGTCATTTATTAATATCAGGAACAATAAAGGTCCAAGGATAGAACCCTGGGGCACCTCCGCATTTATATCATATTGTTTAGATATACCACTGTCGAGGACAACCAGGATTTTTCTCTTATCTAAGAAGGATTTAATTATGTTAAGAATTTCTACCAGTGATACCGTATGATCTAATTTTCCTGAGGAGACCCTCATGTCATACCCTGTCAAAAGACTTAGATATATCTAGAGCTACCGCTCTGCCCTCCCCCACTTTGTCCAGTGAATGGTATATATGTTCAGAGATTACAGTTAGGATGTCTGCTATGGAACGGGCTTGTCTAAATTCATATTGTTTGTCAGTCAGAAGTTTAGCATCTGTAAGGTGATGGACTAGAGCATAGTAATTGTCTGTATTTTTGAGATGAGGTGACTTCCTCATCTTGGTTGTTATTGTCACAACGTTTCGGCCGTTTATCCCTCCGGCCTTCGTCAGGTGTTTTGTATCGAACTGGGTAACCGTTTGTTAGGAGTCTCGAACCCAACCCTTTATTATCATTACGGGGGTACCGTGTTCGGACTCCAGCTAGGCTTTGGGACATAGTTGCTGATTCTCTGTTTTGAATGTTACTTTTTCACTGCCTTCGTTCAGGATTGAACTCAGCACCTTTGGGTAACTGTAAACTTTGATACAGCGTCTAGGACCACTCGGCCATATGTCACTAATTGGTTTTTGTTAAACCTATGTTGTTATTTAAGGTTTTCTCTCTCTATCAGAGGTGTCCAAATTGCATTCAGCTCTATGCTTGGTTTGCTCAGTAGGTTGTTATGTCCGAGCATGTGAGCTGTTTCTTTAAGTTTTCTCACTTTCCAGTGGGTCTCTCTGTTTATTATTTTTACTTCATCCCATAGGGGGCGATGGTCCCCCCTCTTCATCCAGATATGGTTGGCTATACCCGATTTTTCCGTCTCCTCTTTAGATACTCTGGCCCCATTTTTTTTTTTTTTTTTTGCTCAACATTCATTTCCAAATACCCGAGCAACGCCGGGCATACATGCTAGTATATATATATATATATATATATATATATATATATATATATATATATATATATATATATATATACTAGCATGGGTGCCCGGCGTTGCTCGGGTATTTGGAAATATATATATATATATATATATACTAGCTAGTATATATATATATATATATATATATATATATATATATATATATATATATATATATATACATATATATATATATATATATATATATATACTAGCATGGGTGCCCGGCGTTGTATATATATATATATATATATATATATATATATATATTACATGGGTATCCCCGCTTATCAAGGCCCAGAGGCCACTCGAGGATAAGGGTTAATAGGTATACATTAGTCATTGTGATTTTAGCATAGTAAACAGTGGGAATTTTGTAACTTGGATTACTTAGGGGGACGATCAAATTAGAACTTGTTCACATTGGACTTTTTTTGCATAGGCATCAACACATTATCAAAGCCAAGGGGCCACTCAAGGATAAGGGTTAAAGAGTGTACAGTAGAATTTGGACATTATAGTAATCATTAGTAATGAAAATTTGGTAAATTTGATAACTTATATGGAACGGCTCATCAAATTACGTTAGACTTGAAGACAACCATATTGTAGTCAGCCGGAAAGCAGGAAAACGGAAGACAATTCCACAGGCGTGCAGTTCTAAGAAAAAAGCTTTGTTCATGGAATCTACGTTTAGGTTTAGGCACAGATAAAGGGTGGGGGGAATTATTGATAGTGTTTACAGCTAGACGAGTGTTTCTTGCGAAAGTTTGGCGAGGGGGGACCATAGATTGGAGCTCAGTCGAACACTTTCCATGAAAATAACGATACATCAGAGACAGACTCGCAACATCTCTTCTGTGAGATAGAGGTTGCAAGGAAGAGAAAACGACATCTCCTACGAGGCTACGAAGTCTATTTTGAACTCTATCAAGGAATGACAAGTCCTTTCTAGCAGCTCCTGTCCAGATGTGGCAACAGTATTCCATCCTTGGACGTACCTGGCTCTTATATAGATAAAGAATAGCATCAGCAGTGAGATATCTACCGGATCGATAGAAAGATCCCTCCATTTTTCCAGCAGCCTTGGCAACAGTACGTGTTCCATTTAAGATCAGGAGTAATGGTCAAGCCCAGAAGCTTCTCAAAACTTGAGGCCTCCTGAAGACGAGGCCATTCATTGCAATTGATGCCAGATGGGGATCAGAATGTTGATGATGTAAAGAGAGAAGCTTGGTTTTAGATGCATTAAAAGTAACCAGCCACTCCTTTCCCCATTGTACTACGTGCTCAAGATCAGAGGAGAGAGAATTAGAGAGAACTTGGTCGTTTACTGTCTTAGATGTGCTACCATAAATGGTAGTGTCGTCAGCATAAATGTCTACAAATGATGTAAGGATGTGATTTGGAAGATCATTAATGTAGATCAGGAAAAGAGTTGGGCCCAGGATGGACCCCTGAGGGACACCGGCATTAATACTGTGAGCTTCAGATTTTTGCCCCTCAACTACTACTCTTATGAACCTATCAGAAAGAAATGATTTAATAATTGAGAAGACATTTCCAGCTATACCATAGCTAGAGATCTTATGAAGTAAACATTTATGCCATACCCTATCAAAGGCCTGTGATATGTCAAGGGCAATTGCCCTAGAAAGGTTGCCTCCGTCGAGAGATTCGCTAATCCTATGAGATATAACTGTAAGTACATCTGCTGTAGATCTAGCAGAACGGAAACCATATTGAGTGTCACTAAGAAGGTTATTTTTGTTGAGATGGTTGATTACTTCTGTATTTAACACAGATTCCAGCAACTTACTCATGACGCACAGGAGACTTATTGGCCTGTACTGAGAGGGGGATGAGCGATCACCTGAATTCTTAAATGCAGGGCATACTGATGAAATTTTCCAGGGAGATGGGAAAATATTCTCCTTAAGGCAAAGTTTAAACAGTTTTGTAAGTATGGGCGCTACTTCTTGTTGAAGTTTTTTGAGTACTATAATTGGAATACCGTCAGGGCCAGTTGCTTTACTGGAATCAAGGTTTTTGATTAGCTTGGCAACATCACGTACAGATATACGTATATCACATAGCGTGTTTTCTGATACAGGAGGAAATATTGGGGGTTGGCGGCTTTGATCGCAAAGGGTAGAATTAGCTGCAAAGTTCTTGACAAAGAGTTTGGCTTTGTCTGATGCTGACGAGATTACCTCAGGTCCATTGATGATAGTTGGGATGGAGCACACGCTTTTGTTCAGAATTCTGTTTGCTATTTGCCAAAACTTGTGGGAACCAAGCCGCTGCTCAGCTACTTTGGACTTAACAGATTGAGCATACAACCATCTTGCGTTCTTTATTACTTTCTTACAATGGTTGCTGGCAGTCCTGAAAGTCCTGATATATATATATATATATATATATATATATATATATATATATATGTAAATATATATATATAAATATATGTATATGTATGTATACGTTTTTTCTATATTGATATATTGATATTCATATAAAAAAATACTTTTTTCTATTGATTTAAAATGAAAATAAAACTTGTTATATATGGGTTGTGCAATGGCATTCATCCGCAAAAGATCTAGCTAATTTGCATATTCTGTTAACCATCGAATTTAATTAATTCCCAATTTTTTTTTTTTCGGTTTTCCTAATGGATGATCATCATTAGTTTACTATTATGTATAATTATATTAATGCAGATATTCTACATGATTTATACTTGCTTAATATTTGCATAAAAACGTTATAGTAAACACACACCTCTTTCTATATATATTTATGCACGCGTATATATATATATATATATATATATATATATATATATATATATATATATATATTTGTTTAAAAATATTTGTCTTCCAAACTCCTCTGTCAGTCTTTGGTCTACAGATAGGGTATTCGAACCCATGTGAAAGTTTATATTTAGGTTTTAGCCCGAGAAAATCTGTGCAAAAGTGTGAAAATTAAACAAATGGAATTTGTCAGGTCATGGTCAAACGACGGTATTATGAATATGCATGCGTATCGTAATAGCTATTAGTTCATGTTTGAATTTTGTGCCTTGCAGCAAATATGTCTTCATAGGTCAGGCATTAACGTCAAATGAAAAAAGTAAATTGTAGGCTAAACCTTTTGGTTTCGATTCTCGGTGATAGCGCACGGGTCATTTCTTTTTCAAAACTATATATTAAGTCCAATATAATCTATATATTAATACGATAGCGCGTGTGTTATTTTCTGTGTCACCCTTTCATCCGGGTTGTTTGATTTCTATGTACTTCCATTTTTTGTTATAAATAATTTTATAAAGAATTCTTCATAAGTTTTGGTTTCGGTTTTGATTATAGCTGATGACACTTCAGTCATCTATCTTTTTTTATAAATAATCTTATCAAGATTTCTTCATAAGTTTGGGTTTCAGTTTCGATTTTGGCTGAAGGAACTCAAGTTATATAGATATATACATATATTTTTTCCATAAGTTTTTATTTCGGTTTTGGTTCAAGGTAATGCACCTAAGTCAATATGGATATTTTTTTTTTTTTAAATCGTAACTTTGTAATATATTAAAATCGACAGAACATTAACTCTATAATAATATATACGAAATCTGCAAGAATTAAAATATCATATTTAAGTGTACTTTACGACCGGGCTTTGCCGGATGTTCGTGCTAGCTTATATAAATACTTTTGCAGTTTTAGCAAAAAAGCTACAATAATATCAGAGCGTCTCCATTTACACTATTCATCTACAGAATGCCAACATCAATGAATTACATAGGAATGAGGCCCCTGTGGAATTTCCACAGGTCCCGCTAGTATAATAATATATGCGAAATCTGTATTAATCAAAATATATTTAAGCGTATTTTACGACAGGGCAATGCTAGCGGCCTGCTATTATCTATATATGCCTATATATATTAGCAGGCCGCCTTGCGTTGCCTGGTTGTAAACTGAAAGCCAAATTCATTTATTATTTTTTTTGTTTTTTTTTTTAATTTTAACCTTTAGCAGCTATTTAAACGGCTAAAAACCAAACCAAATTTGTTCCACTAATACATATCCTTTATATATGAAGTTTCAAATCTGTAGACCAAGAATTGACATGGTAATCTTGATGACATTTATTTTTATATATTAGCATCTCAACAATATCAACTCCTTACAAGTTATGAACAAGAGCGTTTTCTTGCGAGTTGTTAATAAATACAGACCTTTTAACGGATTCCTTTTATCGATCGAGTTGTGCCCACCTATTGACACAAATATGAAGCAATTCTACACTTCCTATTTCCAGACGTAATTCCATTTGTCGTTAGTATTCTTAAACGAAAGTTTGGTCAATCAACGGTTGCAGCACCAATACGAACGGATGTAGCATCTTTTAATCTCACTCCACCGGCTTTGCATTCACTATTTTTAGCTAAACACTCACAGGCATCTTCCGATATAAGTTGCAGGAACTCACGCGTGCAATATTGCGGGTTGTGTCTGAAATCAAAAATATTCCTCGTTTCCTACTTGTGCCAGAAACGTTCATTTTTTTTTTTTTTTTTTTTTTTTTTTTTCATTATAGAAATGTTTGATCTAAAGCGATGTGCGGAAGCTTGTTTTCGGTCGACCTGAATTGATGGCAAATTGAAACTGGTATCAAATCGAAGTGAATGTAATTCGCCTCAATCAAGGCGCATTGGCACTGAGACATAAAACACCTATTATGAATTAGGGGCTAGATTTATAAGGAGCATTCTAAATAATGAGTTGAGCAACGACATATTCGTATACATTTAAATTTGGTTCTGGATATGACCTTAAACTATATCCAGTGGTGAGGCCCCAGCTTGCGGGCTTTGGGGAGTGTGGAGCCACCCTTTAATTGCCATTGCTCCCAGGTCCACTCTGACCCGGAGTGGTAGTACCTGTTAGGGTCCTAACTATGGGTTAAATAGAAACGGACTCGAAAACAACAAATATATTCTAATCAAAAAATTTTCTTCCGAATCTTTGGATTCGGCATTAAATAACCTGAAAACAAAAATGCCGTAAAACAAAAACAACCAACCAACATTTAAATTTCTGCATATCGCTACAGTCACAGGAATCTGGGAGCAGGGAAGGAATTCCAAAGCCTGTCAGTTTGAAGATAGAATTTATTAGAATAGAAACTCGCCACCATATTGGAACTTCCACTGTGAATGGATGACATTTGACTTATTGTCGGGTTACTGTATGTAGGGGGGGCGCGGCCAAGATTGAACTCACTACACGAGTTTGTAGTATAATTCAAATGCTGTCCGTAGCTGAATACTTTATGTTTCGCCAGGGCTATCAAGGGTATTTTTTATCGTGACGCCATCACTAGATGGGTTGCCTACCACGGCTTAGGAGAGGCCTATTTACTCTTGAGAGAAGGATAGATCGCGCCAGTTTCCCAACCTAGTATTTTACCTCGCGGTACACACAGCGCCTCGCCTTCTCAAATGGTCACCCATCTGGTATTTGCCAAGCTCAACTTCGGTGATCTGGCGAGAATCGGTGTGTCAACGTGGTCGTAAAAGTATTGTAAAACAAACGATCAGAGAGCAGGGAGATAATTCCAAAGGCTAAAAGTTTTCCATTTAAATACTTATAAAACAAGCACAGACATGCAGCACTGCAGCAATGGGACAGGGGCTAGAGCTTTACAGATAGTGTAAGATCTATACGATTGCAGACTCTTTGGAGACTCTGTCTAAGGGGGATGATAGAATTGCGTTTTGAGAAACAGACTTTTCTGTACTTTTTTTTTTTAATTGTTGTCTCTGAAGATAAGTAATAGCTAAGTCTAGGACAAGAGCATATTCTTTTCATTGTTTTGACTCACGAATGTGTATCTGTTGAGATCATATACGCTTTTATATAGAGTGATGTGGCTTTCAGTTGATTAACTGTGTCTAACTTTATCGGATATGTACTCAAGAGTCAAAACAATGAAAAAAAAACATGCTGTTGTCATAGCCCTAGTAATAGCTTCTTTTTATTTTTATTTTCAATTCCAGTAAATTATTGTGTATCTTATTGGAAGAACCAAGTTGTATTAAAACTATTATTGTACTAGCTATATGTGGTATTAGTATTTTATGTACATCAATTTTACGAAAGAGATCAAGCAAATATGCACGTATGTCGTTAGATAAACTTTATATGCCTGATATGCTATAAGATACTTTAAGAACTCAATCCGGACCATATGTAAAAAATCAAACATCCAATGTAGCAGAAAATCCTGGAAATATTAACCTGAAAGAACAATTGGAAATGGCTTATATACCATACATTATGACCATGTAATCCCTAAATCCACCTACCTTGAAAATGCTGCTGTCTAACCTGACATAGTTATATGGAATAAGTCAGAGAGAGTAGCAACCTTGGTTGAAGTGAGTGTCCCTAATGATGGGGGTCTGAACAGAGCTGAAACGGAGAAACAGACCAAATATCAAGGTCTCATGTATGATATGAAAAGAAACTGGAATCTTAGGGAGATATCAATCATACCAGTTATTATAGGTGCCACAGGGCTTATGAAGAAAAACTTGAAGTCCTACCTAACTAATATTCCGGGTGAGTCAAGTGCAAAAGATATCCAGAGAAGTGCACTTAAGGGAACAACGATAATACTAAAAAGAGCTCTCGGTTAGTTTCAATAAAAAGCAGGGCAATGTTGGCTACCCCATATCTAGTGTTACAGTCTTCAAAGGAAGAAACTAAAAATAAAAAAGAAGTTTTATTTAAATTCATTTTAGTAAATCTGCATATTACGAACCGGATTTCTGAAAATATGCATTCGAGTTTACCCGGCACTTGACGTAATCCGCCGGAATATGCCGGACGCCGTCGAGCAAATCTTAAAAACACTAGGAAATAAAAAATAACATTTATCTGATACGGATTACTATTTTAAAAACAAAATTTTTTAAGCAATAAAAAAAAATATAACAACAACCTACCATATGTTTTATAAATATTATTTTATAAATTTTAAAGTTTATAAATATAATTTATTAGTTTTATAAATATTGTTTTATAAATTTTAAAGTTTATAAATATAATTTATTAGTTTTATAAATATTACTTTTGTGTGTGTGTAAATTAGTAAAAGCATATTTTTTCTCGCGTGGTTAAAAACTAATGGGGGAGGGGGCTTAAGGTTTAGGGCCGAAGTTAGGTTTAGTTCGTCTAATCGATAACGATATGTTCCGAGCCCACCACACATTGTCTTCTTCAGATTTTTCATTTTTGTGATCATGTCCTCTATCTCATTTTAGATACTATTTATTTGTTCTGTTGACAGTATTCTACGACTTACTCCGTATTAACTTGTCCTTCATAGTTAGATTAATTGTCGTCTGCTGCTCCATGGTTTTAAAATTAATAACTAAAATGTTTTTTCCTTTTTATTTATTTATTTATTTATTTATTAATTTATTCAATTTATCAAAAGCCGTCTGCTTGTCTTCTTATAGGCTAATCGTGTTTGTTGTCGCATTCTGATTGGCTGATCAAATCGACCGGCGCTCGGCATATTTCGGCGGTTTGCGTAAGGTTTTGCTCCAACCGTACCTGGCATTTAAGAGAATCCGGTTCGCAATATGCGTTAGTGCCGAATAAATAAACACAATACAGTTTTATGCAAAGAAAAGTATTTTTTGTTCGAGTTTTCTCTATGGGCAGGATGTTTAGTTAGTAAGAGGTATTGGTTTAATTTTCAAATCGGAGGGGGGGGAAGTGCAGTGAAATTCGGTTTTCAAGGTAGTTGTTGCGATGGCCAGAATTTTCATTCAACACTACGCACGGTGTGGTGACCCCAGCTAACACAAATCAAGATAATGAAAAATAAAAAGGAAACATTTGATTAAGTTTCAATTAAACAAGTTCAAATAAATTGGATATATGTGTGTGTGTGTGTGTGTGTGTGTGTGTGTGTGTGTGTGTGTGTGTGTGTGTGTGTGTGTGTGTGTGTGATGGTTGTATAGATTGGTTTCCCAGATGTAAATCCAATAAAACCCATGTGATTATTAAAGAGTGAACAGTCGAGGATCTGGTATCAAAATTTAGTTCGGTACCCTTTAATCTATCGGGTGAGGTATTGCCCTTGATAGTTCTAGAAGGTGCACTTTTTTTTTAGATCTTTAGAGTTGAGTTGATGGCAACTTTCTGTCTAATGAGACAAGTCGAAACTGGGGTTGCCTTTCCAGATGCAATAAGAAAACCTAGATTTGCCCAGTTACCAGGGTCCCCCATCTCGGCGTTGCAGGCAAAGTCTGACCGAAAGGAAAGACAATACGGTTGGAACCAGTGCTGCTTCAGGAATTGCCGGAAAGGTGTGGCAGTGTTTCACCATCCGCCTATCGGGACTCCAAACCGGATATTTTTGTTAGACTTTATTTCCTCCAGTCTTAGCCATTGCCTTTCCCAATGCATTTACAAGGCAGTTGAGATATTTGTCCATAGCTGGTGAAAATTTAAAAAAAAACTAATTTTGACGAAAATAACGGAGATTATCTTTGTAGTTATGGTTGTATCAAAATGTAAGTGAAATTCTCGAGTGATTCTTTTTAAAAAGAGTCGGGCAAGTGAAACGCAAATTCAGTAACTATGAAAATTTGATAATATTTCCAAGTTTGACGAAAACAACAAAATAGTTTATAACTAAATAACTAAGGGGAGCCGACTGGAGAATGTCGATCTAGTTTCCCAGGCTACATTTCTTTAGCAGTGCTCGTTTGATTCTCTCCATCTTCCAGCTTCGTGCCGAATCTTCCTGTGGTGAGAAGAAAGTAAGTACCATCATAGTGGCCGTCATAACCGTAGTATCGGTCGCAGACATTCTCTAACACACTAATCTGTACTTTTATAGATATACCACCGTGTTGTCTTGATTATTGCCGGCACTTCAATGTCACAACAATTACAAAATATAGTTTTAGGAAGAGCTTAGTGTTCTGGTCATCTAACAAGTCGTTGACGAATGTTCTCGCACGTTTGTAGACAGGCGCTAATTCGAAGCTTAATAATTTTTCATATTATACGGTCTCCATATGAGATGACAATCCTTTATAAATAAAGCAATACGTCACTATATTTAATCACCAAATTATAGAATTATACATTGTAGTGTACTTTTTAGTAAAATGAATATACATATATAAGTATATATATATATATATATATATATATATATATATATATATATATATATAACAGACGGATTGTTTCGCTGCATCACAGCTCTTCAGTGCAGTTATACTAGGACCCATCCTAAGCTAGAAACTGAACCCACAGCAATCAAGTTGATGGTTGGAAGCTCGTAAATGATATCTATAAAGTCTTTATACAAACATTGCCTGCCACTTTCAAAGTGTTCCATTTTTTTTATTTACAAAGATCTCTGCATTACGCTAAATAAGCATAAAAACATTTAACGACAGTGCTCGAGCCAAAAATTATATATATATATATATATATATATATATATATATATATATATATATATATATATATGGTCATTCAAAGACAGTATCACAAATCTTCAGTGCAGCTAGACTAGTAACCATCTTGAGTCAGGGGACGTTTGTTTATAAAACAAAGAGCTTCGCATAACGCGAAGAAAGCAGCAAACGAGGTTATTTTACGATATCGCTTTACCCAAGAAGGGGACTTATATTTAGTCATCCACGGACAGACTGTTACGCTGTATCCCAGCTCTTCAGTGCGGGTAGATTAGTACCAATACGGGTCCGGGATCGAATCTACAACCATGTTATGTTATACTGTAGCTCTTTAGTTTTTAACCGTGTCGTCCATTTAATCTGTTAAATAGAGTTTCAAGTTCTTGACGAAAGTATGTAAGACAAGTATTTGTTTCACAAAAAGCACTTGACGTAAGTTTATACAAAAGGAATGACAATTTATTTTCTGTTCAACTCTTTCTCAATGTGCTATGGAGAGAGAGAGAGAGGGGGGAGAGAGAGAAAGAGAGGGGGAGAGATGGGGCGTGGTGGAGTGTTATGGATGACACAAAATGACAATTGGTCGTCTCGGTGCCTGTCTTCTCTTTGACTGACTTCTCCCTTCGCTGGTATTTGTTTTATTTATAAAAACTTTAGATTGGAATTTCATTTTTTCGATGCCGCATTCCACTGGCCCTTATTAAATTCGTCCAAGGCTAAATTTCAATATGACTGTTTTCAAAACTTGTCAATTGAAGAATTTGGATTTCAAAGCTTATGCTTTCTTTTTTCAATTGTTATGACTTTTGATGGCATTTTTCGGTTGGAAGATTTTCACAATATTTGCGTGTGTGCATCCAGCTCCATATGCGTGTGTGCACAACCAGCAATAATTCCGGCGTTGCCCAGAATACTATTCAACATATATATATATATATATATATATATATATATATATATATATATATATATTACATGCACAACCAGCAATAATTCCGGCGTTGCCCAGAATACTATTCAACATATATATATATATATATATATACATATATATATATATGTTGAATAGTATTCTGGGCAACGCCGGAATTATTGCTATTCAACATATATATATATATATATATGTGTGTGTGTTGAATAGTATTCTGGGCAACGCCGGAATTATTGCTGGTTGTGCACACGCATATATATATATATATATATATAAATATATATATGAGCAAACAGTTAATAAAATATGTTAAAAAACACTTTGAAATGAGTTAAAAACATATTTAATCTGAAAAGGAAACACTCGATAAATGGATAGTCCTTAATCCGCGGAGTTTCGAAGAAATACTCTCCTTCTCATCAGAAGGTAGGAATTAGCAAAATGTGGGATCGGATTTTGCATGCAGAAGTATTTGATGAAACAACAAGTAAGTCAAAGATCTTACTTGAAAACAAAAAAAGTTAAGCAGAGAGAATATGGTGAAGAAAAATGGGATTACACACGAATGGATAGTCTGGTGGAAGATAAAAAATCCAGTGACGGTAAAATCCAAATGTAAAACTTCAAGAAAGTTAAAAGAATTTTCATTTGTACAAGTAAAATCCAAGGAAATCCCGTAATTGGAAGATGGTCCATAATAATCCAAAGGCAGAAATCCATGGAATAATTCACAAAAAATGTGTACAAGGAAAAAAAAGAAAAGATTCCAATAATATTAATAAAAGAAAAATAAGATGTGCTTTTCACTCTACTTCCGAGGCATAAATATAAATATATATATATATATATATATATATATATATATATATATATATATATATATATATATATACATATATACATATATATATATATATAAGTGTATATATTTATAAATATTTTTAACCTTTATATATTTTTTTATTTACACTAAATAACAATGTAAATATATAAAGTACTAATCATAGTGGGGCTGATAAGTAGTCAAATGGATTAATCTTAATCTTATGAATACAGGACTGGTAAATTAAAAAAAAAATACATCCATTTTGAATTTGGAAACGGATGAATCTTACAAGTAAGAAATTCATTGTTATAACATGAATAGGTTAGTCAAATTAATTAAGAATAGGAAACTAGATCTAATATTTGTAACATGTATTCTTCTTAAGATTAAGGGAGGTGGTGTTCGATCAACACTGCTGGGGAGCCCTGATTTAATATACTGTATTGTTTTTAAATCCCCCGAAACAATGTTTCATAGTAAACAACAGATAATCCCTTAAATTACCATCAGTACTATAGTGAATTCGAGAGAGCAAGTTGATGCATTGATTTCAGGTTATTAAATGACTTACTGACTAAATAGTTTTCTATCGAAATAAAAAATAAAAATTAAATAGTTTTTTGTATAGTTTTAAATGTTAAAAAACTTCCAAGACTATATATGTGTGTGCATGTGTGTGAGTGTATATGCATATATATATACATATATATATATATATATATATATATATATATATATATATATATATATATACTAGACTACCCGTGACCCGTTGGGTCAGTATGTTATATTATCTATAGAATTAATATATGAGAGTGACACTTGTGATGTAAAGAAATT
The DNA here is from genome assembly GCF_053919585.1 of Euprymna scolopes. Taxonomy (NCBI): domain Eukaryota; kingdom Metazoa; phylum Mollusca; class Cephalopoda; order Sepiida; family Sepiolidae; genus Euprymna; species Euprymna scolopes. The sequence goes on along the minus strand of NC_136482.1, from coordinate 148,085,567 downwards.
AGTTTCTTGTGACATTACAGAAACATTTCTATGAAAGTATATTAAAATGAAAAAAGAATATCGATAGATTTCTATGAGTCGTTCAGTTTATAATTGTTTATTTTTGAAAAAAGAACTTAGAGCCATTGAATTATAAGTGGTTTGCCATGCTTATAGGTAAATGTGCACTGAACACATACCATAATACTAAAAAAGTTAAGTTCAAATTTTGATATATCTTTTTTAAATGAAATTGTTAGATGAAAGTACAGAATAGTTAAAAACACTCACCCCATGTTAAGAATGGCTTTTTAAATAGGAATTGGAAAAAAATGTAACATTTTTTTCATTAATTTTAAACAAACATTCATGACCCATTGGGTCAAATATTTGATTTATATGTTAATAATAAGATCAATAGAACTAATTAAGACAATGCGGAAATGAACAATGTAAAAAAAAAGGCAGAAAGTATTAACAATTGCTTCGCGAAAAAAAAAACAATTGGGACGCTAAAAACGTACACAGTAAAACAATACACTTGCATTGTCAAGTCGATTATTTATTTATGCTGTTAAAAAAAAGGCAGAAAGTTTTAAAAGTTTATTTGGATAATTTAAACGCAAAAAAAACGATTGGGACGCTAAAAACGTACACAGTAAAGCAGTTGATTATTTACGCTGTTATGGGTTAATGTTTAAACTGGAAAGTTGGTTACAAACATCGTTACAAGGTCATTTGAGTTTTATAATTATATATATAATTATATATATGTGTGTGTGTGTGTGTACTATAAAATATGTCCTGCTAATTATGAAGCATCTTATATAATTATATATATACAAGGTCATTTGAGTTTTATAATTATATATATACATATGAGTTTTATAATTATATATATACATATGAGTTTTATAATTATATATATAATTATGTGTGTGTGTGTGTACTATAAAATATGTCCTGCTAATTATGAAGCATGTTTAATATTTAATCATTATCCTTAAAACCTTCTCGACATTTTACTTTATTGATTACATTCTGTTTCAAATAAAAAACAATAAAAAAAAAACAAAATGAATTCATCCAGCGTGTAAATATCTTCATTAGATTAACTGTTTTAATATTGTGAAATAAAAACAAGTACCAAATAAACAAGTATGACTTCGCACTTTTTATTGGGCAAATTTTCAAATTAATTCTCTTATCTCAACGAATTCTGCGCAAAGGAGCACGTGACAAACTAAGATAAGATTCTGTTGGAGAGAATAGAAAAAAAAAACATGTCCATTGATTAAAAGTTATGCGAGGACAGACGGTTACATCAGATATCACTTTTACAAGCGTTATCAACGAGCTTGGATCGTAGACATGACTCATATTCGATCGATCGAAACATGCACACATGGAGAAGATTTCATCATTCTACGCACGGTCCTACTAATAAAAATAGCTGTTGAATTTTAATCTAATTAGAATTCGCAGAAGGAATGGCTTCGTTTATCAAAGCTAAATCGGATTATGTTAATTAATTAATTGATTAAAAAATTAATTCTAAGTAAGCGAACTTGTTAACAAAAGTTAGTGGGATTGGACAGAGATGATGATGATGATGATGATGATGATGATGATGATGATGATGACGACGACGACGACGACGACCACACCGATGATAATTAATTAAATTTGGAATATAGACTTTGTCATTTATTTATTACTAGCGGGAGTACCCGGTGTTGCCCGGATGTTTGGAGGTGTGTGTGGTGTGAAATAAAAAAAAAACGAAGATCGAACCCGAAGCTCTGAGGCGACGTTTGAAAATAAAATCGGCCAGCCAGAATGAGTTACTGAAAGATGTTTGAATTTATTTATGAACCAAATTGACAGGTGCGCGCACGGAAGTCGTCGAGCGTTACGACGATGACGATAGCAAATGAGGTCAATGACCAGGTTTGTTTGTTTATTAGCGAAGTAAAAAAATAAAACATAAAAACGAACGTTAAAACTTAAGCGGGGTGGGGGTAATCAAAACATCGAAAAAAAAACACAAAAAAAAACTAACGTAAGGCAAACAAACGATGTTAAATGTAAAAAAAAAGAAAACAGAAAAACGAACACGTGAAAAATGGCTTGAATAAGCCTTTTTCGATATTAAAATTTAAAAAATCGGTGGGAACCCGGGTGTTTTTGGGTGTGTGGTCGGGGTGGATAAGCGTAGTAAAAACAAACAGAAAAACGAACGTTACGTGAAAAATGGCTTAAATAACACTGGTTCAATATTTAAATTTAAAAAATCGAAAAAAAAAAGACATCTCACACCACGATTCGAACTCAAAACGTTTAGATAATGAACCAACTAAGCTAACGCAACGTACATGAAATTTATTCAGTTTTTCGAATATTTAAAGTAAATCAGGTCATGGCGTCATCGGACGCATGCGTAGAACCGGTCGTCGTCGCGAGAGGACCGTTTTTGTTGACCCCCCCCCTGTCGAAAATTGTCGATTTCGGGGTGAAAAAAATGAATGTTTTGGGCCAATTTTTCGATATTTTTCGAGCGAAGGATGGAGCTTCAATATGACACCGAGTTTGTGAATTTTCGTCGTGTCTGTCGAAAGTTTTTAGCGGACACACAAACACACATACATACATACAAACATACATACATACACACATTTTCGCTTTTATATATAGAGATATGCTCTATAATGGCATTAAGCTTCATAAATTAAGGATCGTTATAAATATAAGGTGAAATATAACTGAAAAAACATATTTCCACAGATATATATATGTGTATGTATACATATATATATATATGTATGTATATTATGATTAAATAATGATTATTCTTTTATAACTACAAACACTAGCGTTCATGCTTACGTAATCATCAGCGTAGGATGGCAATTCCTTTGAAAGCAACTTTGACTCCATTTGCTAAGCCTTATACCTCCGAGCCACCAAAGAATTTTCATGAGAATGAAGTTAATTTATAACTAATAAACGCTCAATTCTGCCGCAAACATTAAACAATCCAGAATGTTCAAGCAACAGGACCCTTCTTCCCTACCCCCACCTTTGAACAATCTAGTTGTTATCTCCAGTGGATATCTCGAGTAGTCAGCTTTTGGGTGGTCGAATAGTGACCATTGACAAAGAGGTGAAAAGATTTCAGGAGATAGGAATGAAAAACGGACAGCGTTGCTCTCCCCCCCCCCACCGACCCATTGGTATAGCAGGAAGTTGGTTTTCTGAGAACTGGCGGTCAATTAGGTTCGTGTGCTTTTTCCGGGCAAATTAGGTTCTTGAAGTTCATCGTCAAAAGATTGTGTTAATGGGACTTATATTTCGGTTTGGTTAAGCAAAAAATTTCATTTTGCAAGTTTACTATTCAACATAGTAAAACAAGTGTCATTTTAATCACGAAAGAAAAAGAACTCTGTTAATTAATTAATTTATTTATTTATTTTAGTTGTGGCTTTTATTTGGAAAAAGAATTCTTTGTTGAAGCACTATCTTAATCGAACAATAATTGTGATCGGCAGAACGACTGGGACGATTACGGCCTGTGCAGTGAATACACGCGTGCATATTTATACCGATAAATCTTATTGTTCTCGGTGTCGAGATTAAAGCATGTAATCTTTCGGCGACTAATAAGGAAGAGCTCATACGGACCAAACTTTACAATGAACAGACAGCCATTAGGCACAATCTTTGTATGGTTTATGTTGAAGTCAGACGCGCTTAACAAATAAACAAATCAGCGACAATGGCCATACATTTCAGACTTTGAAACAAGTAAGAAAAAAAAGAAGACAAATATTTAGAGAGGATTTCTCCAGAAATTATTCTAGGTTCCGTGAATCTAAAATATTTTTATATTTTTATAAGAAAATAACTGTTCAGAAATAAAATCTAATATACCGCCTTTCTCCTTTAAAGTTCTTTTTTTTTCCTGCTCAATTACTAATTCGGCGACGCCATTTTAAATTCTAATTTCTGTTTGTCTAAATCTACCACCTTACACTTTCATATGTTTTCCTAAAAGAGTGACTTAGACTAAGGGAACAGACAAACATATATATATATATATATATATATATATATATATATATATATAGATAGATAGATAGATAGAGATAGAGAGAGATAGAGAGAGAGAGAGAACGAATATGCAGGTGACCCAAAAAACACGGGCCCAACTCTTAGTGTTTTGTCTCAACGAAATTTAACACAGTGTATTCTTTGTCCCAGCTTCCACTGGGGTCTTGGTTTACTCACGGTCGTCGATTCTGTCATGTCCTGTAAAATAAGGGAAATCGGTGAATAAATAATGGAGATATAACATTTTGGGGGGGGGATCACCCTGTATAAGGGAAAATAAATATATATAGAGAGAGGAGGGGAAACGAACGAATATATATATATATATATATATATATATATATATATATATATTTAAATAAGGGAGAAGTCACCAACAATGTGTATTTTTTAACATTATTTTATTATTCCGTGTCTTGGTTTTTCATTGAGAATTACGTTTGGATCATTGTAATAATGTTTTTAAGTTATTGAAATCGTTTACGCGCGTTTCAGACGGTCTGTGATGCGTCCTCGTCAGAAATTATTTTCAAATGTGTAAAAATGGCGATTTTCGTAGTTAATTTGAAGTTTTTCCAAGGGGTGGAGGCTTGTAAGTGTTTATTATTTATTGGTGAATTTTTATTGCTTTTTTATTTGGCTTGTCCAGGGAGACGTTGACCTCGCTGTAGTCGCTATCTCTTTCTGCTAATGTTTTTTTCTTTTCCTTTAGGGTGGGGTAGGGTGTGTGTGTGTGTGTGTGTGTGTGTGTGTGTGTGTGTGTGTGTGTGTGTGTGTGTGTGTGTGTGTGTGTGTGTGGGTGGGTGGGGGTGGGGGTGTGTGCGTGTGTGTGCGTGTGTGCGCGTGTGTGTGCGTGTGTGTGCGCGCGTGTGTGTGCGTGTGTGTGTTTGCTTTTATTGGTTTGGGAATGTGTATATTGTTTATAGTATTTTGGGGTTATTTGCTTCCTTAGGAAGGCGGCTGTGGTCCGAGGTCGTTACTAATGTCTATGTGTGGGGAGGGGGGGACTGGCTCTTCTGAAATAAGGGTAGGGGTGCTTTCATTCTATTTTGATATTTATTTTTTGGATTCTTGGATTTTAGTATTGTGATTTTTCGTTTTAATCTTATATTATGTTTGTTTAGAAAGAAGGGTGTATTTAAAATAGGGGATTTTTTAATGTTTCTATTTATTTGTCTCCCCATGTGGGTATGGCCTGACCCAGGATCGGTTCCTAGTGTGGGGAAGATTTTGTTCCCCAGAGGGGGGGCATTGGAGCGGGTGTAGGTATGGGAGGGGGATGTCGAGATGTTTGTTCTCCATGTTGGGGGTTGTTTGGGATTCTGGTGTATCCTCTACAGGTTTTTTACGTGTTATATATATATATATATATATATATATATATATATATATATATATATATATATATATATATATATATATAATTATTTACTTTATTTACTATAATAATTATTACATACCTACAGACACTAGTGTTTCATCCTTTCGGGAATCTTCAGTGAAGAGTGTCACGATTAACACCAGTCGATATATTCGAACCCGGCGACAGAAGCCATTCCTGGCTTAATTAGTAAGTACTTAATCCATTCGACTACCGTTAACCGTAAGAAATGTTGTTGAATTTAAGCAATTTTTAAATGCTTTTTAACGTCTGTTAGAGTGATCTAATCATTATATGATGATGTGCATAAGAGCTAAATTGACCGACTGATTCAATTCAATTCTTAAAGGGTATGACGTAATTATTTACTATATTTATTATTAAATACCTATGGATGCTAGTGTTTCATCCTTTCAGGAATCATCAGTGCAGGGTGTTTGCGGAATTTTTAATTTTGATTTCAAACGATGTATTTTGAAATAAGTTTTTGTTATCAATCTTTTACTTTATATATCATTTTAAGAACGTTTTTCGCCATATTTAATCGTTTAAATTATAATCATTTTCAAATAATTATGTTTTCTTTTCAAAATGTTGAATACAAGATTAAAAAAAAAAAGAAAATTCTCACAATTTTCTTATTTCAATTCAAGCCAGACTGAAAAGCTCCTGAAACAGCTCGCGATATCAATGCAGCGTTTGGTCCAGGAACTGAACGCGTAGTGGTTTAAGAAATTCCGTGGCGGCAACGAGTCTTGAAGATGATGAGTGTAGTAGTCGACCATCGGATGTTGACAACGATCAATTAAGAACCTTATAAGCCAATCCACGCACAACTGTTTGAGAACTTGCTTCTGAATTAGACGTAATGTTTACGACGAGTTCCAACCATTTAAGAGACTTCGTCATAACCAGAACGCAAGATTTTTACGTTCCTGGCATAAATACAGTTCCTTTGCGTTGGTGGCGCTCATTTCGATCAATAAATTATTGTTTGGGGCGAGGTATGTTCTTTTGAATTTAAAAGTTATATATATATATATATATATATATATATATATATATATATATATATATCGCTAGATTCAACCTGTCTAATGAGTCGTAGACGACGAAACACGTGTCAGTGGATAATTATATTTTAAAAACAATACATATGCCGCTCCCCATTTGAGGGTACCTATTTGGTGAAATGGAAAATTATTACCAACTCGCATCTAGGTGAAAATGCACTTTTGTATAAATAATTGAATTCATTCAAAAACGTATCGCAAAACAAACCCAACAAAAACAAAGAAATAACATATACTAAGTTAAAGGTATTCAAGAGGGAAAAGTCGTGAATCAAAACGAAGTTATTAAGAATGCTCAAGAAAAAGAGCAAAATATAATATTACCAAATAACTCTGTCGATTTTTGGTCTACAGACTTGAGATTTGACATAAGAGGTACTGAGATTTGGGAAAATCTTTCTAATCGGTTTTCGCGCAGAAATTTGGGTGTCAAAGATTTGACCCTTGAAATCTCTACCAAACTCCTTCGCCAATGTTGAGTCTAAACATTTGAAATTTTAAATGTAGGTTACTTGACCATGGATCAAACTTTTTAACTTGATTTGGCACCAAAACAATGAATGTTAATGGGTCAAAATTAGGATCAAAGTTCAAAAAGAAATTGACCTCTGCGGTCTCTACCAAATTATTCAACCAAATTTTGGTCTAAACATTTGAAATTTTGCATAAATGGTGTTCAGAGATAGGAAAAGCTTTTTAATCGGTTTGGGTTAAAAATTTGAGCTGTTAAGAGGTCGATGTTCAAAATATTTGATCTTTGCGGTCTCTAGCAAACTACTCAGCTAAATTTGGGTCTAAGCATTTTAAATTTTGCATAATAGGTATTCAGACATTCGGCAAGTATTTTAATCAGTTTTCGGGCGAAATTTGGTTGCCAAGAGGTCAAAGTTGAAAGAGTTGACCGTTATAGATTCTACGAAACTGCTCTGACAATTTTGGATCTAAACACTTGAAATTTTAGATGTAGGTAATTTGGACGTGGGTCAAACTTTGCATTTTGATTTGAGACAAAAACAATGAATGTTAATGGGGTCAAAATTGGCGTCAAAGTTTGTTTTTTTTAATTACCTCTGCGGTTTCTAGCAAATTACTCAGACAATTTCTGGTCTAAACATCTGCAATTTTACATAAAGGGTATTCACACATAGGGCAAGTTTAGAACAGTACATAGGGCCCGAGCAAAACCGGGCTGGCCTGTTAGTATATATATATATATATATATATATATATATATATATATATATATATATATATATTACATACACATTTATTTGTCTTATTCCGGAGTTTGTAGATACCGGCCTCCCCCTCCCCTTATTTTGTATGTAAGTATGTATGTTTTTGTTTAACTTGTATATGTTTTTGGATATGTGTATATATTTATGCATGCGTGTGTGTTTGTATATATATGTATATATATATATATGTGTGTTTGTGTGTGTGCGTTATTGTATATGTATACACATATTATATATATTTATATGCGTGTGTGTATGTATATACTTGTATGTGTGCATCTGTGTGTCTGTATGTATGTATATGGATGTGTATGTGTATATATATATGCATGTGTGTGTATATATATAATTTTCTATTTTTTATTTATTTTTTTTATTTATTTACTTTCACTTTTTTTAATATATATATATAACAGACGTCCCATTTCTTAAACTTGGTCATTTATTTGTTCTTCTGATCAGTTTTCTTAATTTAATTCTGGGACTTTCACGTGCATATCTAAGCTGACCTAATTATTAACTCTAACTTTCGCGCTTTTTGTCTGGGTCAGTTTGACCTTGCTTTTCAAATTTAAACTTTCACCGCTTTTCGGGGTTTTTTTTTAACCTAAATTTTTTTATTCATCCAGCCTTGACGGACGTGTTTTAAATATTATCTCCAGTGCTTTTCTTTTAATGATTTGGAATTCATTTCATTTGCGCTTTTTTTCCAAGGAACTCTGCCTTTTGGATTATTTTGGACCATTTGGAATTTACCCATTGGATTGAAATTTTAAATTCGACCGTTTTGGATTTTACCATTTGGGGATTTTTACCCTTCACCGGACTATCCATTCATGTGAAATCATTTTATCATTTTTCTTTTGCCTCCTGTTCCCCTTACCTTACCCTTTTTTAACCAAGTCAGATCTGTGACTTACTTGTAGTTTCATTAAATACTTTTATATGCAAAATCCGATCCTGCATTTTGCTATTTCCTGCCCTCTGATGAGAAGGAGAGTATTTCTTCGAAACTCCGCGGATTAAGGACTATCCACTTATCTTGTGCTTCCTTTTTTAAAATTAAATATGTTTTAAACTCTTTTTCAAGCTGTCTTTTAACATGTTTTATCAATCATTTGTTCATATATATATATATATATATAAAGCACTTTTTTTCTTGGATATATTTCTCTTTTATTTCTACGCTAAACTTTTTCGGTTTTATGTTAACAATCATCTCAAGTGTATTAGATTGCCCATCCTCATAGATTCATGAATTATTTCACCATTTGTAATGGTTATTATTAACGTTACAGACACGGTCATTGATTAGCATAAAACTCCAGCGTTTCCATTACAAGCCAAACAAAAGGATAAAAATGAGAAGCGACAAACACCAAGTAATAAAATAAACTGTCCATTGTTCGCAGTGGTTCTTGATCGTTGGCCGACAATGATGCGTAACGATTTTTCTTCATTTTTTTACTTTTTAGTATTAAATTTTTCGTCAGTGTTATGTATCGCTGTAGCTAGATCTATCCACTAAGGGTTATATTATTATTATTATTATTATTATTATTATTATTATTATTATTATCATTATTATTATCATTATTATTATCATTATTATAATTATTATTATTATTGACACTTTCGTGGACGGTAGAAACGGAAAACTGAATTTAAGTTCTCACCAATCTATTTATGCACTAGGGGTAAAATTGCAAACTAAATTATTAGGATGGCGCAAAAATAATGTAATTTTTTTTACGTTCAACTTCAAAAGATCAAAACTCCTTTCATAATAAACTTTATTAATTGAAATAAACACACTTAGAATCGACATATTTTTGCCAACGAGAAACAAGTTTATTTATCCCAGTAACATAGAAACCCGCAGTTCTGAAAGCAATGAAGTCATTAAAGGCTGATTCGGCATTATCTCGGCTTTTGAAGTATTTTTCGAGCAGGAAGTTGTCGGGATGCTTGAAAAAGTCATAATCGGTGGGCCAGGGGTCCGATGAATATGGCGGATGAGGCAGAGTCTCGTAGCGTAATTCGTTCAGCTTCCGCAGAGTCAGTTAAGCAACAGTTGAGCAGCATTGTCATGGAAGAGAATTGGTCCTTTCATATTGATCAATCTCGGGCATTTACGTTAGAGCACTGGTGCATTTCGTCAATTTGTCGCCAGTACTTCGCCGTAATCGTTTCGCTCGGATTCAAGAAGCTGTGATGGATGAGATCGGCCGCACACCACCAAACAATCACAATAACCTTTCTTTGTGCCATTTTGGCTCCGGGGAGTGTTGTAGAGCTTCTCCGGCATCCAACCACTGTTCCGAATGTCGCCGGTTGTCGTAAAGGATCCACTTCTCATCAAACGTCATAATCCGCTCGATAATTGGCCGTCATGATTTTGTTTTTGTTTTGTTTTTTTTTTACACAGGCATCACCACATTATCAAGGCCAAGAGGCCACTCGAGGATAAGGGTTAAAGAGTGTACAGTAGAAATTGGACAATATAGTAATCATTAGTAATGAAAATTCGGTAAATTTGATAACTTATATGGAACGGCTTATCAAGAACTTATTTACGTTAGACTTGAACACAACCATATTGTAATCAGCCGGAAAGCAGAAAACGGAAGACAATTCCACAGGCGTGCAGTTCTAAGAAAGAAGCTTTGTTCATGGAATCTACGTTTAGGTTTAGGCACAGATAAAGAATGGGGAGAATTATTGATAGTGTTTTCAGATAGACGAGTGTTTCTTGTGAAAGTTTGGCGAGATGGACCATAGACTGAAACTCAGAATTTTGGAATTTGTGGACTAGGTCGTCAGATTTACTTAAAGCAGGACAGAGAGGGGAAACTAAGAGAGAAAAAGAAACGAAGATTTTTTTGTAGCACATGATAAGGTAAAGCCGTAACAATTACCCACTAGTATGGCATCGAGATGCCCCACCAGAAGCTACTGCATGGTCCAGAATCCATCCACCAAATGGCAATACAGCAGCCCCAGTACTTTGCACCTGCTGATAGGACAGCCTCCTTAGTGGTTAATCCAAGGTTCGGGTCCCTGCCTATCAGGCGGATAACGTCAGCCCAGATAAAACGTTTACCTCCAGCACCCTTACTAGTGACATGGCCACAAGGATAGACATAGAAACAGAAAATTTCCGTCATCTCTGCCAACTGTTCGCGCAAAATACTGCCAACCTAGAAAACAACTTTTTCTTCTCCCTTTGTCAGAAAAATCACTCATTAAAAAATGAGGACTAAGGGACAAATAAGGAGAAGCGAGAGTAACGGAGCTGCCGATAACGCATCCACAATGCGTTTTCTACTCTCCATTAAAAAAATAATATTAAAAAAATAAAAAAACTATTAAGTATTATACTTAAAAGTCCAACCGACGTGTTTAAGGGAAAGTATGGTGATAGATTCCCCTCTCACGAACTAAAAATGAGTACAATTACGTAATCTATTTTTAAATCAACTGTAGATAAATAAACATTTATGGACGAGAAAAAAGCTAGCATTTAATAAAACAGAAATACATAAATTAAATACTGAAATAAAATGCAGTTATTAATATTTGAATCTAAAAATAAAAAGTACGATTAATATAGAAGTCACTTATCTCAACAAAAACACTTCCGTCTCCAAAATGCAAACAGTAGAGAAGAATTTAAGTTTTAATAGCAGCGTTCAAAAGACTTTTTTTTAATTAACCGTTGAAATAAAAGCGTGATTGCACAGAAGGGGCGTAGAAGACACCTCAAAACGACGATTTTCTTTTTATAATCGTTCAATTCATGCGGCACCCATTGATCCAACCTTTTTACTTCCTTATTTGCTTTAAATGTCGAATGACTGTTGAGTGGTCGACCTTGAGTTCAACAGCAACTTCTCGTGTGGTTTTGCGAGGATCGGCTTCAATTAAGGCTTTCAAATGTTTGTTATCAACCGCAGTCAGTCGGTCGCGACCATCGAAGCTCTCGTCACCATTGTAAAATTTCTTGAACCACCGTTTTGTCACATATTCGTTAATGGTTCCTCCAGTATAAGAATATGTATATATATATATATATATATATATATATATATATATATATATATATATATATATATATATTATTCTTTAAATTTATTATACAAAATTATATTAGTTTTATCTGGTATAATAATATTTTTAATTCCTTTTCATCTATTGTGGTTATCGTGTATTTGGTTTCGGTATAATAGTTTTATGTATGTATTTGATAGATATTTTTTACTTTTCTTTATGGATATTATTTTCAAATTGTCTAATTTGTTGGTCAATGATGTAGTTGGGGAAGTAATTATCTATTAGAGTATGTTTAATATTGATATTAAAATTTATCTCCTTTTCCCAACTATTTTCCAGCGTGAGAAATTAGCAAAAATAGAACGAAAATATGTAGATAGAAATTGTTTATATTATTTAATGAAAATAAATAATATAATCATATTCACAGAAAAGCGCATTTTCGTGTTTCAATAATTTATCATATATATATATATATATATATGTGTGTGTGTGTGTGTGTGTGTGTGTGTGTGTGTGTGTGTGTGTGTGTGTAAAATTTTATCAAAATTTTCTTACTAAATATTTTTCCATTACAAGGAAAAAATTTGTACGTCTATTTTCTGAGGACTACATGTTTGTCTCTGATGAGTTGCTTAGTATATTTTCGCTATTCAATGAAACACATGTACGACGTACTTCAAAAAATATGAAGTACATTTTATTAGTGACTAGCCTGGGTGCCTGGCGTTTCCCGGGTGTTTGGAGGTGTGTGTTGAGCAAAAAAAAAATGGTAGTAGACAGGCAGGCTCGAACCCGTACCGCGAAGGAGGAAAAGAACGTGAATAAAATATCGTCCTTGCTATTGCATCCATCGCCAAACGGAAGTGACGAATGTTTAAATTAAGGCTAGTCAATCGAAAAGGGGGGGTGACTTTCGAAAATATCGGCGAAAAAAGCGACCCCCTCTCTCTGTACAAAATGCCCAGTTGAGGGTGAAGAAATTAATGTTCTTAGCCAATTTTTCGATATTTGTCGTTCGAAAGGTTACGCTTCAAAACGATACCGATCTCGTGTAAATCCGTTGCCTCTCTCGGAAGTTTTATGCAGACATACAAAAATATACATACATACATACATACATACATTTAAATAGACAGGTGAGATTTATGTAATTAAATATATAATCTGGATTTAAATTGGTGACTAACGATATATATATATATATATATATATATATATATAACGACATATATATATATATATATCTAACAATATATATATATATAACGATATATACATATATCTAACAATATATATATATATATATATATATCTAACGATACATATATATATATATATATCTAACGATATATATATATATATATATCTAACGATATATATATATATCTAACGATATATATATATATATATATATATATATATATAACGATATATATATAGCGATATATATATATATATATCTAACGATATATATATCTAACGATATATATATATATAACGATATATATATATATAACGATATATATATATATATAACGATATACATATATAACGATATATATATAACGATATATATATATAACGATATATATATATATATAACGATATATATATATACATTTATATATATATATATACATTACAAATATTTAATAACAAATGTTTAAAATTCAACATTTCTCTCGGTTAACGGTAGCCGAATGGATATGGTCATTGCTAATGAAGCCAGGATTCGAATCTATCGACTGGTGTTAATCGTGACACCCTGCACTGAAGATTCCCGAAAGGATAAAACACTAGTGTCCGTAGGTATTTTATAATTATTATAGTAAATAATTATATATATATATATATATTTCTTACTCATACGACATCCGTACTAGCTACATAACAACGGAAGATTAAATGATTATGTCAAGCATTTTTATCAACCGAGATTTGTATATGTATGTATGTATGTATGTATGTATGTATGCTTGTATGCATGTCAGGTCATGTCATATGCTACTGGTACCATGTAACCCAGTACTACCTGCCTCATGGTCGGGTCACCGGCGACTAAACTGGTTCCTCCACCAGACTTGTTTGGTGAGGAGGGTGGCTAGTCTCCCTGAAGTATTAAAAACAAGACCTTCCAAAAAGCGAATGAACACTTTTTCGGGGTCAATGGCCAACTAGCACCGTATATATTTGTGTGTATATATGTGTGTGTGTGTGTGTGTGTGTGTGTGTGTGTGTGTGTGTGTGTGTGTGTGTGTGTGTGTGTGTGTGTGTGTGTGTTGAACTGGAGAGGGCTCCCGTAAGCCGTGGTGAAGGCAACCTTTCTAGAAGAAGCAAATCTCTGATTTAAAAAAAACATAAAGCGGGAGACCAGTACACGCATTAAGCTGGTCTGCAGGTTAACTTGTTGCTGGCTATCTTGCTCTTACTTGTTGCAGGATCTCAACATTTTGAACCGAGATAGAGAGAGAGACTTAGCTGTCGTACAAAGCTAAGACTCTGTAACATCATCAGTGTATAGATACTCCCTGAGCCATTTGTCTGTAAAAATGGTCATTTGGCGATGGAAACGTTGTGACGTGTGGAAGCTTGAAATGCTGGAAGCATTTAATAATTGATCTCAGTGACCATCTTCAGTGTCATGCCTGCTTGAGCGTGTGAATTCACCGGTAGGACTTTTAAAAAAAAAGCATTTTTGGGCTCATGGACTTTAAGTGTCTGAGGGAGTGGCACTCGTCTGACAAGACGTTGCAATCATCATCATCATCATCATGTATGTATGTATGTATGCACATTTTAACTATAGTTCCGATCAAACATTTGAGAAAAGTGTCATTATGCACGGACTCCACAACATGCTAACAGGTTTGGATCTAACCCGACGGTCAGCATAACTAATATGAGTTCATGGATAGTATGCATTTGTTTCATAACACATTACAACAAACATTCCTGGCACTTTTCTGGCGTAACCATTCCAACATATTTCGAATGGGTTGTAATACAGTTTTCAACAAGTGGCTTTAAGATAGAACCATAGATGACTGTTAAAATACATGATAAATAAATCTTCATGCAAAGAGGATGGTTATTTAAAACCGTTTATTTTCTTAAATTAAATGTATCGTACATATATAAAGTAAAGAATAGCAATTGATTACGTAGAGATACAATATATACAGGGTGAGTCACGGGAAACGGATGTTTTTAGAACGCTCCTTGCTCTCCTAACGTCATAGTTTAGTAAATGTTTTTTATGTACATTATAAAATTTTTGTTGAAATATTCCCAGTTTTGTTTTCCTTAAAAACATCCGTTTCCCGTGACTCATCCTGTACAAGTATAACAAAATGAAATAACCAGGAAATAAGCTTCAACAAAGAAAAATAATAGCTTTCAATGACTGACTATAAAAACAATTAACTTTTAATAAAAAAAAATATAGGAAATATCGTATAAAAACCATGTTAATCATTATGCTGCGTGCATGCGTAATAAGATGGTTAAGATTAAAGATTGGTTAGGAATATTTATATCATACACCATCAATTGGGGATATATATATAATCTGAGGTTCTTGTTTTCCAGAGGTTTTTCAATAAAGTGTAACAAGGTTAATACAAGAGTGCTCAATACTGCAGTAGAGCAAGGTATACTATTTATTTGTTTTATATAAGCAGTAATATGTTGCTACACAGTCATGAGCAAGTTTCGATCAGCTAACTACTAGTAACTAGAGATTTCTTCAGGCGATACAGCTTATACGAAAGCAAAGTTTGTAATCAAATGTTGTAATTCTACATGATTTAATTCAGAATTTCCATATATATATACATATATATATATATATATATATATATATATATAGAGAGAGAGAGAGAGAGAGAGAGAGAGAATTTCCATATATATATATATATATATATATATATATATATATATATATATATAATAAACACCACCTCCCTAAATCTTAAGAAGAAAAATGTTATTGATATTAGATATAGTTTCCTAATCTTAATTAATTCATGTTATAAAATGAATTCCTTACCCGTGAGATCCGTCCGTTTCAAAATTGAAAATGGATATATTTTTTATTTTACCAATCTTGTATTTATGAGATTAGGATTAATCTATTTGACTACTTATCACCCCCTACTATGATTAGTATTTATATATTTACATTCTTATTTATTTAAAATTAAAAATATAGAAAGGTTAAACTTATTTATAAATACATACATTTTTTTAATAATTTATTTTTTATTTTATATAATATATTTTATGCATTACTAATATAGTGCTGAATTTTTTTTTATTAATATATTCTGGTTAATATACGATTCAAAAGCATCAGGATAATGAAAAAATGCTTTATTTAACTGTTTAAATATTTTAGTTTTATCCCCACCTTGTTTTATCATCCCTATTACTAAGCTATAAACTGGGGGTATAAAATCTATTAATTTTAAAGTAACGCGAGCTATTCTCAAAAACTCTGACATAATTGTTCCATAAAACATAAAAACAGGGCAGGTACTATCTTTATGCGACATATGAACTATTTGAAAGAGGAAAGAGTTTTTTTTATATCGAATATTTTATACAGAAAAACCCCATCCTCAATTTTTATATCTAAATCCAGAAATATAGCCTATTGTCTTTTGTTCACAATTCAATTCTAATCCTTAGGATATATGATGTTTATTTCTTTCGAATTCATCATTATCGTTTATATATATAAGATCATTTATAAATCTCCTACACCCATCAAAATTATATGATTATGACATATCATTTTTATTTGTGATGACATATATATATGATAGCCCCTTTAAGAAATTCGTTTCTTATCGTTGAGCACTTTCAGTTGAATTAAAAGTCGGTCAACTTAGCTCTTGTGCATAGATCATCGTATAACGATTAGATCACTCTCTGACTGACGTAAATGAACATTTAAATTAAAATGTTTAAAACTCGAGTCTATGTAAATACAGATTTGCCCAAATGGTGCAGGATCCAATCCCATTGGGATACCTATCGTTTGGAGTAATATTTTATTTTCTAATTGAAAATAACATTCTTTAATAAGATGGCATATAAGTATTTTTTTAAATACCTTAAGAAACACTAGTTTTACTGTTTTTGTTTTTACACCAGAACAGTTCAGCGTTTGAAAAGTCTATATATTTACCTTTACTGCCTTCAAAAGCTGAATCTACAGTATCATTTAATTCTTTTATAAGTTTTTCGTGTGGAATTTTAGTATATGGTGTACTAAAATCATAAGTCTCACTGTTTCTTGTTTTTATTCTGGAATTTATTCTATCTAATTTTCCTTTTACTTATTGTGAATTATTTACCGCCCGAAATAGATTTATATTACTATAGAATTTTCTTTTCCGATGGAAATTATTTATTTGATTTATAATTTTTTTTTACATAGGCATCACCACATTATCAAGGCCAAGAGGCCACTCGAGGATAAGGGTTAAAGAGTGTACAGTAGAAATTGGACAATATAGTAATCATTAGTAATGAAAATTTGGTAAATTTGATAACTTATATGGAACGGCTCATCAAGAACTTATTTACGTTAGACTTGAACACAACCATATTGTAGTCAGCCGGAAAGCAGGAAAACGGAAGACAATTCCACAGGCGTGCAGTTCTAAGAAAGAAGCTTTGTTCATGGAATCTACGTTTAGGTTTAGGCACAGATAAAGATAATTAATTTAAAAACTTTAGATATATCTTTACTTAAAGGTTTAGTAATGCACGTCTTTGAAGCTACAATAAATCTAGCGCTAACTGGTTGTTTTGTGAATTTTAGGTATCCAATACATACATGGAAGTTTTTTTTTTTTTGGGGGGGGGGTTCTTCTAACTTTAATCCTACTTTTTCACTAATAATACTATTATTCAGAATAATGCTATCTAAATTAATATTACTTACTTTATAGGTATCTGAAACTTTGTCTATACATCCTACTTTTATTAATAAACGTTGTATATAATATTGTTTACATATAAAAAGGTGTATTGTTTGCCGCTTTATCAATAGGAACAATTACAAACTTATCTTGAAGTATTTTAAGTTCCTTCAGTAGTTCTGAATTTTTAAGGAGAGGATTAGTTTTTTAGGGTGTTTAAATTTTTTATGCGTTCAACCTTTTTATTTACGCATTCAAATATATTATTTTTCCATGCATCAAACGTAGACTGTTCTAATTTATATTTATTTCCCATAGACATAATAAAAGTGCATTAGTTACTTCTTTAACGCATTTAGTGTAATTTAGGAATTTAGGTTCTCTATAAGTTGCATCTCTATTCAGGAATTTTCTTAATTTAGAATTTGTTTACTATCTTTAGATTTAGATGTAGATCAAAGTGTAGTATCTGTTCCGTCAGATACTGCAAGCAAAGACCATATATCGGGGCAACTCCACATATAAGACCTTGGTCAATGTAGGGGCAACCCTTCATACTAATTGTCACTATCCAGCTCCCCTACCCCGGGGAGTTGGTGCCAATTTCCCCTTCATCCCACATTAAAAATCGGGCTTGTGCCTAATTTGCTCAGTGGGGATCAAAATAAATACCAACCGCACATATAAGACCTTGGTCAATGTAGGGGCAACCCTTCATACCAATTGTTACTATCCAGCTCCCCTCCTCCCCGGGGAGTTTGTCCCCATTTTCCCTTCACTCCTCACATTAAAAATCGGCCTCGTTCCTAACTTGCTTGGTATCAGAGCAAATAAATACCTTTTGGCCAAGATCAAAGTGTAGTATCTTTCTTACTACATGCTGTACTTATGTAAGTAACGTTGTGATATAAAGTGGGGGATCACTTTTCTGTATCAATTAAATGTAAAATGATAACCCATTTTACAACCAGTTAGTCTCAAAGCCATTCAAGTCATTCTCCAGATCATTAAAGTTATTTTTGAATGATTCCAGTTATTTTTTTAAGAACTCCAAGTCATTCTTAAGGTCATTCAATTCATCCTTAAGTTAATTAAAGTCATTCTAAGTCATTTACTTTTTATTTATTTAAGTCATTTCAACCCATTTTTCGGTCATTTACGTTTATCTTTAAGAATTTCATGTCAATACTACATTCACGCATTCATTCATTACACGAGAGCAATTGACTAACGGCTATCGGCCTTATTCTTTCTAGAAAATACTACATTTCCAAAAGAAACTATTTAAAACTATCTATCTGGTGGGATTCGAACCTACTGCGTCTGGATGAAAAGTCAACCGCGCCATACGCTGCGCTACATAGAAATCTAGTAGTTAGAAAGTATTTACAATTTTTCTGTACATTACTTAATTATGTTAAAATCTTCATTCGTTAATATTAAAAACACAAATACACTAAATTTTACCACCATAATTTATTTTCATGTGTGTTTCTTTCTGGAAAATAAGAGATTTCCAAAATAAACGATTAAAAATTCTTCCGTGGTTGAATTCGAACGCACGAAATCTGGATGAAAAATCAAGCGAGCTATCCGCTGCGCTACAGGGACTTCCACTTGTGGTTGTCAGGAATTATGTTAAATTTTTTTCTCTACATTATTTAATTATCTCATAAATCTTAATGCATAATTATAAAAAACACAACTACATTAAATTTACACACCATAAGTTATTTTTCATTTGTTTTTCTTTATGGAAATACACCATTTTCAAAAGAAAACCTCTAAACTAATCTATGGTGCGATTCGAACATATGGCCTCTGGATTAATAGTTCTGCAACATATCTGCTGCGCTACAGAGACTTGCACGTATGATTGTTCGGAAGAATCTTAAATTTTTCTCTATATAATACAATTATATTATACATCTTGATGCATAATTATTAAAATAAAACTACATTCAATTTACACACCATATGTTACTTTTCATTTGTTTTTCTTTCTACACAATAAAAAATTTTAAGAAGATAGTCTCTGGTGGGATTCGAACACACGGGCTCTGGATTCCAGCGCGCATCACGCTGCTTCAATAAATTATCTAAAAATATACTAATTTTTACACCATCGGTTATTTTTCGTTAATATTTCTTTCTAGAAAATACACCATTTTCATTACATTACAAACTCATCTCTTGTGGGATCCGAACCCACGGCCTCTGGATTAGAAGTCCAGCGCGCTATCGGCTGCGCTACAGAGACTTAGTCTTATTGTCGCGATGAAGTATCTCAAATTTTTCTTTACATCATTTAATTATCTTATAAATCTGAATGTGTAATTATAAAAAACACAACTACATTCAATTTTGCACAGCATCAGATACTTTTCTTTTATATTTCTTTCTAGAAAATACACCATTTTAACAAGAAAACATTACAAACTAATCTCTGGTGGGATTCAAACACACGGCCTACGGATTAAAAGTCAAACGCGCTATCAACAGCGCTACAGAGACTTACATTTGTGGTTGTGAGGAACTATCTCAAATTTTTCTTTACATCATTTCATTATCTTACAAATCTTCGTGCGTAATTAATAAAAACCCATCTACATTCAATTTTCACACCACCAGTTACATTTCTTTTATATTTATTTCTAGAACATCCATCATTTTAACCAGAAAACATCACACAGTCACCTCTGGTGGTATCCGCACCAACGGCCTCTGGATTAGAAGTCCTGGCGAAATCTGCGGCGCTACAGAGACTTAAACTTGTGGTTGTGAGGAAGGATCTAATGTTTCAATTTTCACGGCATCAGTTACTTTTCTTTTATATTTCTTTCTAGAAAATACACCATTTTAAAAAGAAAACATTACAAAGTCATCTCTGGTGGGATTCGAACCCACGGCCTCTGGATTAGAAGTCCAGCGTGCTATCCGCTGCGCTACAGAGACTTATTCTTGCGGTTGTGAGAAACTATCTCAAATTTTTCTTTACATCATTTCATTATCTTATAAAACTTCATGCGTAATTATAAAAAACACAACTACATCCAATTTTCACACCACCAGTTACTTTTCTTTTATATTTCTTTCTAGTAAATACACTATTTTCAAAAGAAAACGTTACAAAGTCATCTCTGGTGGGATTCGAACCCACGGCCTCTGGATTAGAAGTCCAGCGCGCTATCCGCTGCGCTACAGAGACTTACCCTTGCGGTTGTGAGGAACTATCTCAAATGTTTCTTTGCATCATTTCATTATCTTATAAAACTTCATGCGTAATTATAAAAAACACAACTACATCCAATTTTCATACCACCAGTTATTTTCTTTTATATTTCTTTCTAGTAAATACACTATTTTCAAAAGAAAACATTACAAAGTCATCTCTGGTGGGATTCGAACCCACGGCCTCTGGATTAGAAGTCCAGCGCGCTATCCGCTGCGCTACAGAGACTTACTCTCGTTGTTGTGAGAAACTATCTCAAATTTTTCTTTACATCATTTAATTATCTTATAAAACTTCATGCGTAATTATAAAAAACACAACTACATCCAATTTTCATACCACCAGTTATTTTCTTTTATATTTCTTTCTAGTAAATACACTATTTTCAAAAGAAAACATTACAAAGTCATCTCTGGTGGGATTCGAACCCACGGCCTCTGGATTAGAAGTCCAGCGCGCTATCCGCTGCGCTACAGAGACTTACCCTTGCGGTTGTGAGGAACTATCTCAAATGTTTCTTTACATCATTTCATTATCCTATAAAAGGTCATGCGTAATTATAAAAAACACAACTACATCCAATTTTCATACCACCAGTTATTTTCTTTTATATTTCTTTCTAGTAAATACACTATTTTCAAAAGAAAACATTACAAAGTCATCTCTGGTGGGATTCGAACCCACAGCCTCTGGATTAGAAGTCCAGCGCGCTATCCGCTGCGCTACAGAGACTTACTCTAGCGGTTGTGAGAAACTATCTCAAATTTTTCTTTACATCATTTAATTATCTTATAAAACTTCATGCGTAATTATAAAAAACACAACTACATCCAATTTTCATACCACCAGTTATTTTCTTTTATATTTCTTTCTAGTAAATACACTATTTTCAAAAGAAAACATTACAAAGTCATCTCTGGTGGGATTCGAACCCACGGCCTCTGGATTAGAAGTCCAGCGCGCTATCCGCTGCGCTACAGAGACTTACTCTTGCGGTTGTGAGGAACTATCTCAAATTTTTCTTTACATCATTTCATTAACTTATAAAACTTCATGCGTAATTATAAAAAGCACAACTACATCCAATTTTCACACCACCAGTTACTTTTCTTTTATATTTCTTTCTAGTAAATACACTATTTTCAAAAGAAAACATTACGAAGTCAGCTCTGGTGGGATTCGAACCCACGTCCTCTGGATTAAAAGTCCAGCGCGCTATCCGCTGCGCTACAGAGACTAACTCTTGATATTGTGAGGAACTATCTCAAATTTTTATTTACATCATTTCATTATCTTATAAAACTTCATGCGTAATTATAAAAAACACAACTACATGCAATTTTCACACCACCAGTTACTTTTCTTTTATATTTCTTTCTAGTGAATACACTATTTTCAAAAGAAAACATTACAAAGTCATCTCTGGTGGGATTCGAAGCCACGCCTCAGGATTAGAAGTCCAGCGCGCTATCAGCTGCGCTACAGAGACTTACTCTTGCGGTTGTGAGGAACTATCTAAAATTTTTCTTTACATCATTTCATTATCTTATAAAACTTCATGCGTAATTATAAAAAACACAACTACATCCAATTTTCACACCACCAGTTACTTTTCTTTTATATTTCTTTCTAGTAAATACACTATTTTCAAAAGAAAACATTATAAAGTCATCTCTGGTGGGATTCGAAGCCACGGCCTCTTGATTAGAAGTCCAGCGCGCTATCCGCTGCGCTACAGAGACTTACTCTTGCGGTTGTGAGGAACTATCTAAAAATTTTCTTTACATCATTTCATTATCTTATAAAACTTCATGCGTAATTATAAAAAACACAACTACATCCAATTTTCACACCACCAGTTACTTTTCTTTGATATTTCTTTCTAGTAAATACACTATTTTCAAAAGAAAACATTACAAAGTCATCTCTGGTGGGATTCGAACCCACGGCCTCTGGATTAGAAGTCCAGCGCGCTATCCGCTGCGCTACAGAGACTTACCCTTGCGGTTGTGAGGAACTATCTCAAATTTTTCTGTACATCATTTCATTATCTTATAAAACTTCATGCGTAATTATAAAAAACACAACTACATCCAATTTTCATACCACCAGTTATTTTCTTTTATATTTCTTTCTAGTATATACACTATTTTCAAAAGAAAACATTACAAAGTCATCTCTGGTGGGATTCGAACCCACGGCCTCTGGATTAGAAGTCCAGCGCGCTATCCGCTGCGCTACAGAGACTTACTCTCGTTGTTGCGAGAAACTATCTCAAATTTTTCTTTACATCATTTAATTATCTTATAAAACTTCATGCGTAATTATAAAAAACACAACTACATCCAATTTTCATACCACCAGTTATTTTCTTTTATATTTCTTTCTAGTAAATACACTATTTTCAAAAGAAAACATTACAAAGTCATCTCTGGTGGGATTCGAAGCCACGGCCTCTGGATTAGAAGTCCAGCGCGCTATCCGCTGCGCTACAGAGACTTACTCTTGCGGTTGTGAGGAACTATCTCAAATTTTTCTTTACATCATTTCATTATCTTATAAAACTTCATGCGTAATTATAAAAAACACAACTACATCCAATTTTCACACCACCAGTTACTTTTCTTTTATATTTCTTTCTAGTAAATACACTATTTTCAAAAGAAAACATTACAAAGTCATCTCTGGTGGGATTCGAACCCACGGCCTCTGGATTAGAAGTCCAGCGCGCTATCCGCTGCGCTACAGAGACTTACTCTCGTTGTTGCGAGAAACTATCTCAAATTTTTCTTTACATCATTTCATTATCTTATAAAACTTCATGCGTAATTATAAAAAACACAACTACATCCAATTTTCACACCACCAGTTACTTTTCTTTTATATTTCTTTCTAGTAAATACACTATTTTCAAAAGAAAACATTACAAAGTCATCTCTGGTGGGATTCGAAGCCACGTCCTCTGGATTAGAAGTCCAGCGCGCTATCCGCTGCGCTACAGAGACTTACTCTTGCGGTTGTGAGGAACTATCTAAAATTTTTCTTTACATCATTTCATTATCTTATAAAACTTCATGCGTAATTATAAAAAACACAACTACATCCAATTTTCACACCACCAGTTACTTTTCTTTGATATTTCTTTCTAGTAAATACACTATTTTCAAAAGAAAACATTACAAAGTCATCTCTGGTGGGATTCGAACCCACGGCCTCTGGATTAGAAGTCCAGCGCGCTATCCGCTGCGCTACAGAGACTTACCCTTGCGGTTGTGAGGAACTATCTCAAATTTTTCTGTACATCATTTCATTATCTTATAAAACTTCATGCGTAATTATAAAAAACACAACTACATCCAATTTTCATACCACCAGTTATTTTCTTTTATATTTCTTTCTAGTATATACACTATTTTCAAAAGAAAACATTACAAAGTCATCTCTGGTGGGATTCGAACCCACGGCCTCTGGATTAGAAGTCCAGCGCGCTATCCGCTGCGCTACAGAGACTTACTCTCGTTGTTGCGAGAAACTATCTCAAATTTTTCTTTACATCATTTAATTATCTTATAAAACTTCATGCGTAATTATAAAAAACACAACTACATCCAATTTTCATACCACCAGTTATTTTCTTTTATATTTCTTTCTAGTAAATACACTATTTTCAAAAGAAAACATTACAAAGTCATCTCTGGTGGGATTCGAAGCCACGGCCTCTGGATTAGAAGTCCAGCGCGCTATCCGCTGCGCTACAGAGACTTACTCTTGCGGTTGTGAGGAACTATCTCAAATTTTTCTTTACATCATTTCATTATCTTATAAAACTTCATGCGTAATTATAAAAAACACAACTACATCCAATTTTCACACCACCAGTTACTTTTCTTTTATATTTCTTTCTAGTAAATACACTATTTTCAAAAGAAAACATTACAAAGTCATCTCTGGTGGGATTCGAACCCACGGCCTCTGGATTAGAAGTCCAGCGCGCTATCCGCTGCGCTACAGAGACTTACTCTCGTTGTTGCGAGAAACTATCTCAAATTTTTCTTTACATCATTTCATTATCTTATAAAACTTCATGCGTAATTATAAAAAACACAACTACATCCAATTTTCACACCACCAGTTACTTTTCTTTTATATTTCTTTCTAGTAAATACACTATTTTCAAAAGAAAACATTACAAAGTCATCTCTGGTGGGATTCGAAGCCACGTCCTCTGGATTAGAAGTCCAGCGCGCTATCCGCTGCGCTACAGAGACTTACTCTTGCGGTTGTGAGGAACTATCTAAAATTTTTCTTTACATCATTTCATTATCTTATAAAACTTCATGCGTAATTATAAAAAACACAACTACATCCAATTTTCACACCACCAGTTACTTTTCTTTTATATTTCTTTCTAGTAAATACACTATTTTAAAAAGAAAACATTACAAAGTCATCTCTGGTGGGATTCGAAGCCACGGCCTCTGGATTAGAAGTCCAGCGCGCTATCCGCTGCGCTACAGAGACTTACTCTTGCGGTTGTGAGGAACTATCTCAACTATTTCTTTACATCATTTCATTATCCTATAAAAGGTCATGCGTAATTATAAAAAACACAACTACATCCAATTTTCATACCACCAGTTATTTTCTTTTATATTTCTTTCTAGTAAATACACTATTTTCAAAAGAAAACATTACAAAGTCATCTCTGGTGGGATTCGAACCCACAGCCTCTGGATTAGAAGTCCAGCGCGCTATCCGCTGCGCTACAGAGACTTACTCTAGCGGTTGTGAGAAACTATCTCAAATTTTTCTTTACATCATTTAATTATCTTATAAAACTTCATGCGTAATTATAAAAAACACAACTACATCCAATTTTCATACCACCAGTTATTTTCTTTTATATTTCTTTCTAGTAAATACACTATTTTCAAAAGAAAACATTACAAAGTCATCTCTGGTGGGATTCGAACCCACGGCCTCTGGATTAGAAGTCCAGCGCGCTATCCGCTGCGCTACAGAGACTTACTCTTGCGGTTGTGAGGAACTATCTCAAATTTTTCTTTACATCATTTCATTAACTTATAAAACTTCATGCGTAATTATAAAAAGCACAACTACATCCAATTTTCACACCACCAGTTACTTTTCTTTTATATTTCTTTCTAGTAAATACACTATTTTCAAAAGAAAACATTACGAAGTCAGCTCTGGTGGGATTCGAACCCACGTCCTCTGGATTAAAAGTCCAGCGCGCTATCCGCTGCGCTACAGAGACTAACTCTTGATATTGTGAGGAACTATCTCAAATTTTTATTTACATCATTTCATTATCTTATAAAACTTCATGCGTAATTATAAAAAACACAACTACATGCAATTTTCACACCACCAGTTACTTTTCTTTTATATTTCTTTCTAGTGAATACACTATTTTCAAAAGAAAACATTACAAAGTCATCTCTGGTGGGATTCGAAGCCACGCCTCAGGATTAGAAGTCCAGCGCGCTATCCGCTGCGCTACAGAGACTTACTCTTGCGGTTGTGAGGAACTATCTCAAATTTTTCTTTACATCATTTCATTATCTTATAAAACTTCATGCGTAATTATAAAAAACACAACTACATCCAATTTTCACACCACCAGTTACTTTTCTTTTATATTTCTTTCTAGTAAATACACTATTTTCAAAAGAAAACATTATAAAGTCATCTCTGGTGGGATTCGAAGCCACGGCCTCTTGATTAGAAGTCCAGCGCGCTATCCGCTGCGCTACAGAGACTTACTCTTGCGGTTGTGAGGAACTATCTAAAAATTTTCTTTACATCATTTCATTATCTTATAAAACTTCATGCGTAATTATAAAAAACACAACTACATCCAATTTTCACACCACCAGTTACTTTTCTTTGATATTTCTTTCTAGTAAATACACTATTTTCAAAAGAAAACATTACAAAGTCATCTCTGGTGGGATTCGAACCCACGGCCTCTGGATTAGAAGTCCAGCGCGCTATCCGCTGCGCTACAGAGACTTACCCTTGCGGTTGTGAGGAACTATCTCAAATTTTTCTGTACATCATTTCATTATCTTATAAAACTTCATGCGTAATTATAAAAAACACAACTACATCCAATTTTCATACCACCAGTTATTTTCTTTTATATTTCTTTCTAGTATATACACTATTTTCAAAAGAAAACATTACAAAGTCATCTCTGGTGGGATTCGAACCCACGGCCTCTGGATTAGAAGTCCAGCGCGCTATCCGCTGCGCTACAGAGACTTACTCTCGTTGTTGCGAGAAACTATCTCAAATTTTTCTTTACATCATTTAATTATCTTATAAAACTTCATGCGTAATTATAAAAAACACAACTACATCCAATTTTCATACCACCAGTTATTTTCTTTTATATTTCTTTCTAGTAAATACACTATTTTCAAAAGAAAACATTACAAAGTCATCTCTGGTGGGATTCGAAGCCACGGCCTCTGGATTAGAAGTCCAGCGCGCTATCCGCTGCGCTACAGAGACTTACTCTTGCGGTTGTGAGGAACTATCTCAAATTTTTCTTTACATCATTTCATTATCTTATAAAACTTCATGCGTAATTATAAAAAACACAACTACATTCAATTTTCACACCACCAGTTACTTTTCTTTTATATTTCTTTCTAGTAAATACACTATTTTCAAAAGAAAACATTACAAAGTCATCTCTGGTGGGATTCGAACCCACGGCCTCTGGATTAGAAGTCCAGCGCGCTATCCGCTGCGCTACAGAGACTTACTCTCGTTGTTGCGAGAAACTATCTCAAATTTTTCTTTACATCATTTCATTATCTTATAAAACTTCATGCGTAATTATAAAAAACACAACTACATCCAATTTTCACACCACCAGTTACTTTTCTTTTATATTTCTTTCTAGTAAATACACTATTTTCAAAAGAAAACATTACAAAGTCATCTCTGGTGGGATTCGAAGCCACGTCCTCTGGATTAGAAGTCCAGCGCGCTATCCGCTGCGCTACAGAGACTTACTCTTGCGGTTGTGAGGAACTATCTAAAATTTTTCTTTACATCATTTCATTATCTTATAAAACTTCATGCGTAATTATAAAAAACACAACTACATCCAATTTTCACACCACCAGTTACTTTTCTTTGATATTTCTTTCTAGTAAATACACTATTTTCAAAAGAAAACATTACAAAGTCATCTCTGGTGGGATTCGAACCCACGGCCTCTGGATTAGAAGTCCAGCGCGCTATCCGCTGCGCTACAGAGACTTACCCTTGCGGTTGTGAGGAACTATCTCAAATTTTTCTGTACATCATTTCATTATCTTATAAAACTTCATGCGTAATTATAAAAAACACAACTACATCCAATTTTCATACCACCAGTTATTTTCTTTTATATTTCTTTCTAGTATATACACTATTTTCAAAAGAAAACATTACAAAGTCATCTCTGGTGGGATTCGAACCCACGGCCTCTGGATTAGAAGTCCAGCGCGCTATCCGCTGCGCTACAGAGACTTACTCTCGTTGTTGCGAGAAACTATCTCAAATTTTTCTTTACATCATTTAATTATCTTATAAAACTTCATGCGTAATTATAAAAAACACAACTACATCCAATTTTCATACCACCAGTTATTTTCTTTTATATTTCTTTCTAGTAAATACACTATTTTCAAAAGAAAACATTACAAAGTCATCTCTGGTGGGATTCGAAGCCACGGCCTCTGGATTAGAAGTCCAGCGCGCTATCCGCTGCGCTACAGAGACTTACTCTTGCGGTTGTGAGGAACTATCTCAAATTTTTCTTTACATCATTTCATTATCTTATAAAACTTCATGCGTAATTATAAAAAACACAACTACATCCAATTTTCACACCACCAGTTACTTTTCTTTTATATTTCTTTCTAGTAAATACACTATTTTCAAAAGAAAACATTACAAAGTCATCTCTGGTGGGATTCGAACCCACGGCCTCTGGATTAGAAGTCCAGCGCGCTATCCGCTGCGCTACAGAGACTTACTCTCGTTGTTGCGAGAAACTATCTCAAATTTTTCTTTACATCATTTCATTATCTTATAAAACTTCATGCGTAATTATAAAAAACACAACTACATCCAATTTTCACACCACCAGTTACTTTTCTTTTATATTTCTTTCTAGTAAATACACTATTTTCAAAAGAAAACATTACAAAGTCATCTCTGGTGGGATTCGAAGCCACGTCCTCTGGATTAGAAGTCCAGCGCGCTATCCGCTGCGCTACAGAGACTTACTCTTGCGGTTGTGAGGAACTATCTAAAATTTTTCTTTACATCATTTCATTATCTTATAAAACTTCATGCGTAATTATAAAAAACACAACTACATCCAATTTTCACACCACCAGTTACTTTTCTTTTATATTTCTTTCTAGTAAATACACTATTTTAAAAAGAAAACATTACAAAGTCATCTCTGGTGGGATTCGAAGCCACGGCCTCTGGATTAGAAGTCCAGCGCGCTATCCGCTGCGCTACAGAGACTTACTCTTGCGGTTGTGAGGAACTATCTCAACTATTTCTTTACATCATTTCATTATCTTATAAAACTTCATGCGTAATTATAAAAAACACAACTACATGCAATTTTCACACCACCAGTTACTTTTCTTTTATATTTCTTTCTAGTAAATACACTATTTTCAAAAGAAAACATTACAAAGTCATCTCTGGTGGGATTCGAAGCCACGGCCTCTTGATTAGAAGTCCAGCGCGCTATCCGCTGCGCTACAGAGACTTACTCTTGCGGTTGTGAGGAACTATCTAAAAATTTTCTTTACATCATTTCATTATCTTATAAAACTTCATGCGTAATTATAAAAAACACAACTACATCCAATTTTCACACCACCAGTTACTTTTCTTTCATATTTCTTTCTAGTAAATACACTATTTTCAAAAGAAAACATTACAAAGTCATCTCTGGTGGGATTCGAAGCCACGGCCTCTGGATTAGAAGTCCAGCGCGCTATCCGCTGCGCTACAGAGACTTACTCTTGCGGTTGTGAGGAACTATCTCAACTATTTCTTTACATCATTTCATTATCTTATAAAACTTCATGCGTAATTATAAAAAACACAACTACATCCAATTTTCACACCACCTGTTACTTTTCTTTTATATTTCTTTCTAGTAAATACACTATTTTCAAAAGAAAACATTACAAAGTCATCTCTGGTGGGATTCGAAGCCACGGCCTCTTGATTAGAAGTCCAGCGCGCTATCCGCTGCGCTACAGAGACTTACTCTCGCGGTTGTGAGGAACTATCTAAAAATTTTCTTTACATCATTTCATTATCTTATAAAACTTCTTGCGTAATTATGAAAAACACAACTACATCCAATTTTCACACCACCAGTTACTTTTCTTTTATATTTCTTTCTAGTAAATACACTATTTTAAAAAGAAAACATTACA
Organism: Euprymna scolopes; assembly: GCF_053919585.1. NCBI lineage: Eukaryota > Metazoa > Mollusca > Cephalopoda > Sepiida > Sepiolidae > Euprymna > Euprymna scolopes. The sequence goes on along the minus strand of NC_136482.1, from coordinate 148,055,071 downwards.
AAGTCATCTCTGGTGGGATTCGAAGCCACGGCCTCTGGATTAGAAGTCCAGCGCGCTATCCGCTGCGCTACAGAGACTTACTCTTGCGGTTGTGAGGAACTATCTCAACTATTTCTTTACATCATTTCATTATCTTATAAAACTTCATGCGTAATTATAAAAAACACAACTACATCCAATTTTCACACCACCTGTTACTTTTCTTTTATATTTCTTTCTAGTAAATACACTATTTTCAAAAGAAAACATTACAAAGTCATCTCTGGTGGGATTCGAACCCACGGCCTCTGGATTAGAAGTCCAGCGCGCTATCCGCTGCGCTACAGAGACTTACTCTTGCGGTTGTGAGGAACTATCTCAAATTTTTCTTTACATCATTTCATTATCTTATAAAACTTCATGCGTAATTATAAAAAACACAACTACATCCAATTTTCACACCACCAGTTACTTTTCTTTGATATTTCTTTCTAGTAAATACACTATTTTCAAAAGAAAACATTACAAAGTCATCTCTGGTGGGATTCAAAGCCACGGCCTCTGGATTAGAAGTCCAGCGCGCTATCCGCTGCGCTACAGAGACTTACCCTTGCGGTTGTGAGGAACTATCTCAAATTTTTCTGTACATCATTTCATTATCTTATAAAACTTCATGCGTAATTATAAAAAACACAACTACATCCAATTTTCATACCACCAGTTATTTTCTTTTATATTTCTTTCTAGTATATACACTATTTTCAAAAGAAAACATTACAAAGTCATCTCTGGTGGGATTCGAAGCCACGGCCTCTGGATTAGAAGTCCAGCGCGCTATCCGCTGCGCTACAGAGACTTACTCTCGTTGTTGCGAGAAACTATCTCAAATTTTTCTTTACATCATTTAATTATCTTATAAAACTTCATGCGTAATTATAAAAAACACAACTACATCCAATTTTCATACCACCAGTTATTTTCTTTTATATTTCTTTCTAGTAAATACACTATTTTCAAAAGAAAACATTACAAAGTCATCTCTGGTGGGATTCGAACCCACGGCCTCTGGATTAGAAGTCCAGCGCGCTATCCGCAGCGCTACAGAGACTTACTCTTGCGGTTGTGAGGAACTATCTCAAATTTTTCTTTACATCATTTCATTATCTTATAAAACTTCATGCGTAATTATAAAAAACACAACTACATCCAATTTTCACACCACCAGTTACTTTTCTTTTATATTTCTTTCTAGTAAATACACTATTTTCAAAAGAAAACATTACAAAGTCATCTCTGGTGGGATTCGAACCCACGGCCTCTGGATTAGAAGTCCAGCGCGCTATCCGCTGCGCTACAGAGACTTACTCTCGTTGTTGCGAGAAACTATCTCAAATTTTTCTTTACATCATTTCATTATCTTATAAAACTTCATGCGTAATTATAAAAAACACAACTACATCCAAGTTTCACACCACCAGTTACTTTTCTTTTATATTTCTTTCTAGTAAATACACTATTTTCAAAAGAAAACATTACAAAGTCATCTCTGGTGGGATTCGAACCCACGGCCTCTGGATTAGAAGTCCAGCGCGCTATCCGCTGCGCTACAGAGACTTACTCTCGTTGTTGCGAGAAACTATCTCAAATTTTTCTTTACATCATTTCATTATCTTATAAAACTTCATGCGTAATTATAAAAAACACAACTACATCCAATTTTCACACCACCAGTTACTTTTCTTTTATATTTCTTTCTAGTAAACACACTATTTTCAAAAGAAAACATTACAAAGTCATCTCTGGTGGGATTCGAAGCCACGTCCTCTGGATTAGAAGTCCAGCGCGCTATCCGCTGCGCTACAGAGACTTATTCTTGCGGTTGTGAGGAACTATCTCAAATTTTTCTTTACATCATTTCATTATCTTATAAAACTTCATGCGTAATTATAAAAAACACAACTACATCCAATTTTCACACCACCAGTTACTTTTCTTTTATATTTCTTTCTAGTAAATACACTATTTTAAAAAGAAAACATTACAAAGTCATCTCTGGTGGGATTCGAAGCCACGGCCTCTGGATTAGAAGTCCAGCGCGCTATCCGCTGCGCTACAGAGACTTACTCTTACGGTTGTGAGGAACTATCTCAACTATTTCTTTACATCATTTCATTATCTTATAAAACTTCATGCGTAATTATAAAAAACACAACTACATCCAATTTTCACACCACCTGTTACTTTTCTTTTATATTTCTTTCTAGTAAATACACTATTTTCAAAAGAAAACATTACAAAGTCATCTCTGGTGGGATTCGAAGCCACGGCCTCTTGATTAGAAGTCCAGCGCGCTATCCGCTGCGCTACAGAGACTTACTCTTGCGGTTGTGAGGAACTATCTAAAAATTTTCTTTACATCATTTCATTATCTTATAAAACTTCATGCGTAATTATAAAAAACACAACTACATCCAATTTTCACACCACCAGTTACTTTTCTTTTATATTTCTTTCTAGTAAATACACTATTTTCAGAAGAAAACATTACAAAGTCATCTCTGGTGGGATTCGAAGCCACGGCCTCTGGATTAGAAGTCCAGCGCGCTATCCGCTGCGCTACAGAGACTTACTCTTGCGGTTGTGAGGAACTATCTCAACTATTTCTTTACATCATTTCATTATCTTATAAAACTTCATGCGTAATTATAAAAAACACAACTACATCCAATTTTCACACCACCTGTTACTTTTCTTTTATATTTCTTTCTAGTAAATACACTATTTTCAAAAGAAAACATTACAAAGTCATCTCTGGTGGGATTCGAAGCCACGGCCTCTTGATTAGAAGTCCAGCGCGCTATCCGCTGCGCTACAGAGACTTACTCTTGCGGTTGTGAGGAACTATCTAAAAATTTTCTTTACATCATTTCATTATCTTATAAAACTTCTTGCGTAATTATGAAAAACACAACTACATCCAATTTTCACACCACCAGTTACTTTTCTTTTATATTTCTTTCTAGTAAATACACTATTTTCAAAAGAAAACATTACAAAGTCATCTCTGGTGGGATTCGAACCCACGGCCTCTGGATTAGAAGTCCAGCGCGCTATCCGCTGCGCTACAGAGACTTACTCTCGTTGTTGCTAGAAACTATCTCAAATTTTTCTTTACATCATTTCATTATCTTATAAAACTTCATGCGTAATTATAAAAAACACAACTACATCCAATTTTCATACCACCAGTTATTTTCTTTTATATTTCTTTCTAGTAAATACACTATTTTCAAAAGAAAACATTACAAAGTCATCTCTGGTGGGATTCGAACCCACGGCCTCTGGATTAGAAGTCCAGCGCGCTATCCGCTGCGCTACAGAGACTTACTCTCGTTGTTGCGAGAAACTATCTCAAATTTTTCTTTACATCATTTCATTATCTTATAAAACTTCATGCGTAATTATAAAAAACACAACTACATCCAATTTTCACACCACCAGTTACTTTTCTTTTATATTTCTTTCTAGTAAACACACTATTTTCAAAAGAAAACATTACAAAGTCATCTCTGGTGGGATTCGAAGCCACGTCCTCTGGATTAGAAGTCCAGCGCGCTATCCGCTGCGCTACAGAGACTTATTCTTGCGGTTGTGAGGAACTATCTAAAATTTTTCTTTACATCATTTCATTATCTTATAAAACTTCATGCGTAATTATAAAAAACACAACTACATCCAATTTTCACACCACCAGTTACTTTTCTTTTATATTTCTTTCTAGTAAATACACTATTTTAAAAAGAAAACATTACAAAGTCATCTCTGGTGGGATTCGAAGCCACGGCCTCTGGATTAGAAGTCCAGCGCGCTATCCGCTGCGCTACAGAGACTTACTCTTGCGGTTGTGAGGAACTATCTCAACTATTTCTTTACATCATTTCATTATCTTATAAAACTTCATGCGTAATTATAAAAAACACAACTACATCCAATTTTCACACCACCTGTTACTTTTCTTTTATATTTCTTTCTAGTAAATACACTATTTTCAAAAGAAAACATTACAAAGTCATCTCTGGTGGGATTCGAAGCCACGGCCTCTTGATTAGAAGTCCAGCGCGCTATCCGCTGCGCTACAGAGACTTACTCTTGCGGTTGTGAGGAACTATCTAAAAATTTTCTTTACATCATTTCATTATCTTATAAAACTTCATGCGTAATTATAAAAAACACAACTACATCCAATTTTCACACCACCAGTTACTTTTCTTTTATATTTCTTTCTAGTAAATACACTATTTTCAGAAGAAAACATTACAAAGTCATCTCTGGTGGGATTCGAAGCCACGGCCTCTGGATTAGAAGTCCAGCGCGCTATCCGCTGCGCTACAGAGACTTACTCTTGCGGTTGTGAGGAACTATCTCAACTATTTCTTTACATCATTTCATTATCTTATAAAACTTCATGCGTAATTATAAAAAACACAACTACATCCAATTTTCACACCACCTGTTACTTTTCTTTTATATTTCTTTCTAGTAAATACACTATTTTCAAAAGAAAACATTACAAAGCCATCTCTGGTGGGATTCGAAGCCACGGCCTCTTGATTAGAAGTCCAGCGCGCTATCCGCTGCGCTACAGAGACTTACTCTTGCGGTTGTGAGGAACTATCTAAAAATTTTCTTTACATCATTTCATTATCTTATAAAACTTCTTGCGTAATTATGAAAAACACAACTACATCCAATTTTCACACCACCAGTTACTTTTCTTTTATATTTCTTTCTAGTAAATACACTATTTTCAAAAGAAAACATTACAAAGTCATCTCTGGTGGGATTCGAACCCACGGCCTCTGGATTAGAAGTCCAGCGCGCTATCCGCTGCGCTACAGAGACTTACTCTCGTTGTTGCTAGAAACTATCTCAAATTTTTCTTTACATCATTTCATTATCTTATAAAACTTCATGCGTAATTATAAAAAACACAACTACATCCAATTTTCATACCACCAGTTATTTTCTTTTATATTTCTTTCTAGTAAATACACTATTTTCAAAAGAAAACATTACAAAGTCATCTCTGGTGGGATTCGAACCCACGGCCTCTGGATTAGAAGTCCAGCGCGCTATCCGCTGCGCTACAGAGACTTACTCTAGCGGTTGTGAGAAACTATCTCAAATTTTTCTTTACATCATTTAATTATCTTATAAAACTTCATGCGTAATTATAAAAAACACAACTACATCCAATTTTCATACCACCAGTTATTTTCTTTTATATTTCTTTCTAGTAAATACACTATTTTCAAAAGAAAACATTACAAAGTCATCTCTGGTGGGATTCGAACCCACGGCCTCTGGATTAGAAGTCCAGCGCGCTATCCGCTGCGCTACAGAGACTTACTCTAGCGGTTGTGAGGAACTATCTCAAATTTTTCTTTACATCATTTCATTAACTTATAAAACTTCATGCGTAATTATAAAAAGCACAACTACATCCAATTTTCACACCACCAGTTACTTTTCTTTTATATTTCTTTCTAGTAAATACACTATTTTCAAAAGAAAACATTACGAAGTCAGCTCTGGTGGGATTCGAACCCACGTCCTCTGGATTAAAAGTCCAGCGCGCTATCCGCTGCGCTACAGAGACTAACTCTTGATATTGTGAGGAACTATCTCAAATTTTTATTTACATCATTTCATTATCTTATAAAACTTCATGCGTAATTATAAAAAACACAACTACATGCAATTTTCACACCACCAGTTACTTTTCTTTTATATTTCTTTCTAGTAAATACACTATTTTCAAAAGAAAACATTACAAAGTCATCTCTGGTGGGATTCGAACCCACGCCTCAGGATTAGAAGTCCACCGCGCTATCCGCTGCGCTACAGAGACTTACTCTTGCGGTTGTGAGGAACTATCTCAAATTTTTCTTTACATCATTTCATTATCTTATAAAACTTCATGCGTAATTATAAAAAACACAACTACATCCAATTTTCACACCACCAGTTACTTTTCTTTTATATTTCTTTCTAGTATATACACTATTTTCAAAAGAAAACATTATAAAGTCATCTCTGGTGGGATTCGAAGCCACGGCCTCTGGATTAGAAGTCCAGCGCGCTATCCGCTGCGCTACAGAGACTTACTCTTGCGGTTGTGAGGAACTATCTCAAATTTTTCTTTACATCATTTCATTATCTTATAAAACTTCATGCGTAATTATAAAAAACACAACTACATCCAATTTTCACTCCACCAGTTACTTTTCTTTTATATTTCTTTCTAGTAAATACACTATTTTCAAAAGAAAACATTACAAATCATCTCTGGTGGGATTCGAACCCACGGCCTCTGGATTAGAAGTCCAGCGCGCTATCCGCTGCGCTACAGAGACTTACTCTCGTTGTTGCGAGAAACTATCTCAAATTTTTCTTTACATCATTTCATTATCTTATAAAACTTCATGCGTAATTATAAAAAACACAACTACATCCAATTTTCACACCACCAGTTACTTTTCTTTTATATTTCTTTCTAGTAAATACACTATTTTCAAAAGAAAACATTACAAAGTCATCTCTGGTGGGATTCGAAGCCACGGCCTCTGGATTAGAAGTCCAGCGCGCTATCCGCTGCGCTACAGAGACTTACCCTTGCGGTTGTGAGGAACTATCTCAAATTTTTCTGTACATCATTTCATTATCTTATAAAACTTCATGCGTAATTATAAAAAACACAACTACATCCAATTTTCATACCACCAGTTATTTTCTTTTATATTTCTTTCTAGTATATACACTATTTTCAAAAGAAAATATTACAAAGTCATCTCTGGTGGGATTTGAAGCCACGGCCTCTGGATTAGAAGTCCAGCGCGCTATCCGCTGCGCTACAGAGACTTACTCTCGTTGTTGCGAGAAACTATCTCAAATTTTTCTTTACATCATTTAATTATCTTATAAAACTTCATGCGTAATTATAAAAAACACAACTACATCCAATTTTCATACCACCAGTTATTTTCTTTTATATTTCTTTCTAGTAAATACACTATTTTCAAAAGAAAACATTACAAAGTCATCTCTGGTGGGATTCGAACCCACGGCCTCTGGATTAGAAGTCCAGCGCGCTATCCGCTGCGCTACAGAGACTTACTCTTGCGGTTGTGAGGAACTATCTCAAATTTTTCTTTACATCATTTCATTATCTTATAAAACTTCATGCGTAATTATAAAAAACACAACTACATCCAATTTTCACACCACCAGTTACTTTTCTTTTATATTTCTTTCTAGTAAATACACTATTTTCAAAAGAAAACATTACAAAGTCATCTCTGGTGGGATTCGAACCCACGGCCTCTGGATTAGAAGTCCAGCGCGCTATCCGCTGCGCTACAGAGACTTACTCTCGTTGTTGCGAGAAACTATCTCAAATTTTTCTTTACATCATTTCATTATCTTATAAAACTTCATGCGTAATTATAAAAAACACAACTACATCAAATTTTCACACCACCAGTTACTTTTCTTTTATATTTCTTTCTAGTAAATACACTATTTTCAAAAGAAAACATTACAAAGTCATCTCTGGTGGGATTCGAACCCACGGCCTCTGGATTAGAAGTCCAGCGCGCTATCCGCTGCGCTACAGAGACTTACTCTCGTTGTGGCGAGAAACTATCTCAAATTTTTCTTTACATCATTTCATTATCTTATAAAACTTCATGCGTAATTATAAAAAACACAACTACATCCAATTTTCACACCACCAGTTACTTTTCTTTTATATTTCTTTCTAGTAAATACACTATTTTCAAAAGAAAACATTACAAAGTCATCTCTGGTGGGATTCGAACCCACGGCCTCTGGATTAGAAGTCCAGCGCGCTATCCGCTGCGCTACAGAGACTTACTCTCGTTGTTGCGAGAAACTATCTCAAATTTTTCTTTACATCATTTCATTATCTTATAAAACTTCATGCGTAATTATAAAAAACACAACTACATCCAATTTTCACACCACCAGTTACTTTTCTTTTATATTTCTTTCTAGTAAATACACTATTTTCAAAAGAAAACATTACAAAGTCATCTCTGGTGGGATTCGAAGCCACGGCCTCTTGATTAGAAGTCCAGCGCGCTATCCGCTGCGCTACAGAGACTTACTCTTGCGGTTGTGAGGAACTATCTAAAAATTTTCTTTACATCATTTCATTATCTTATAAAACTTCATGCGTAATTATAAAAAACACAACTACATCCAATTTTCACACCACCAGTTACTTTTCTTTTATATTTCTTTCTAGTAAATACACTATTTTCAAAAGAAAACATTACAAAGTCATCTCTGGTGGGATTCGAACCCACGGCCTCTGGATTAGAAGTCCAGCGCGCTATCCGCTGCGCTACAGAGACTTACTCTTGCGGTTGTGAGGAACTATCTCAACTATTTCTTTGCATCATTTCATTATCTTATAAAACTTCATGCGTAATTATAAAAAACACAACTACATCCAATTTTAACACCACCTGTTACTTTTCTTTTATATTTATTTCTAGTAAATACACTATTTTCAAAAGAAAACATTACAAAGTCATCTCTGGTGGGATTCGAAGCCACGGCCTCTTGATTAGAAGTCCAGCGCGCTATCCGCTGCGCTACAGAGACTTACTCTTGCGGTTGTGAGGAACTATCTAAAAATTTTCTTTACATCATTTCATTATCTTATAAAACTTCTTGCGTAATTATGAAAAACACAACTACATCCAATTTTCACACCACCAGTTACTTTTCTTTTATATTTCTTTCTAGTAAATACACTATTTTAAAAAGAAAACATTACAAAGTCATCTCTGGTGGGATTCGAAGCCACGGCCTCTGGATTAGAAGTCCAGCGCGCTATCCGCTGCGCTACAGAGACTTACTCTTGCGGTTGTGAGGAACTATCTCAACTATTTCTTTACATCATTTAATTATCTTATAAAACTTCATGCGTAATTATAAAAAACACAACTACATCCAATTTTCACACCACCTGTTACTTTTCTTTTATATTTCTTTCTAGTAAATACACTATTTTCAAAAGAAAACATTACAAACTCATCTCTGGTGGGATTCGAACCCACGGCCTCTGGATTAGAAGTCCAGCGCGCTATCCGCTGCGCTACAGACACTTACTCTCGTTGTTGCTAGAAACTATCTCAAATTTTTCTTTACATCATTTAATTATCTTATAAAACTTCATGCGTAATTATAAAAAACACAACTACATCCAATTTTCATACCACCAGTTATTTTCTTTTATATTTCTTTCTAGTAAATACACTATTTTCAAAAGAAAACATTACAAAGTCATCTCTGGTGGGATTCGAACCCACGGCCTCTGGATTAGAAGTCCAGCGCGCTATCCGCTGCGCTACAGAGACTAACTCTCGTTGTTGCGAGAAACTATCTCAAATTTTTCTTTACATCATTTCATTATCTTATAAAACTTCATGCGTAATTATAAAAAACACAACTACATCAAATTTTCACACCACCAGTTACTTTTCTTTTATATTTCTTTCTAGTAAATACACTATTTTCAAAAGAAAACATTACAAAGTCATCTCTGGTGGGATTCGAAGCCACGGCCTCTGGATTAGAAGTCCAGCGCGCTATCCGCTGCGCTACAGAGACTTACTCTCGTTGTTGCGAGAAACTATCTCAAATTTTTCTTTACATCATTTCATTATCTTATAAAACTTCATGCGTGATTATAAAAAACACAACTACATCCAATTTTCACACCACCAGTTACTTTTCTTTTATATTTCTTTCTAGTAAATACACTATTTTCAAAAGAAAACATTACAAAGTCATCTCTGGTGGGATTCGAAGCCACGGCCTCTGGATTAGAAGTCCAGCGCGCTATCCGCTGCGCTACAGAGACTTACTCTTGCGGTTGTGAGGAACTATTTCAACTATTTCTTTACATCATTTCATTATCTTATAAAACTTCATGCGTAATTATAAAAAACACAACTACATCCAATTTTCACACCACCTGTTACTTTTCTTTTATATTTCTTTCTAGTAAATACACTATTTTAAAAAGAAAACATTACAAAGTCATCTCTGGTGGGATTCGAACCCACGGCCTCTGGATTAGAAGTCCAGCGCGCTATCCGCTGCGCTACAGAGACTTACCCTTGCGGTTGTGAGGAACTATCTCAAATTTTTCTTTACATCATTTCATTATCTTATAAAACTTCATGCGTAATTATAAAAAACACAACTACATCCAATTTTCACACCACCAGTTACTTTTCTTTTATATTTCTTTCTAGTAAATACACTATTTTCAAAAGAAAACATTACAAAGTACTCTCTGGTGGGATTCGAAGCCACGGCCTCTGGATTAGAAGTCCAGCGCGCTATCCGCTGCGCTACAGAGACTTACTCTCGTTGTTGCGAGAAACTATCTCAAATTTTTCTTTACATCATTTCATTATCTTATAAAAGTTCATGCGTAATTATAAAAAACACAACTACATCCAATTTTCACACCACCAGTTACTTTTCTTTTATATTTCTTTCTAGTAAATACACTATTTTAAAAAGAAAACATTACAAAGTCATCTCTGGTGGGATTCGAACACACGGCCTCTGGATTAGAAGTCCAGCGCGCTATCCGCTGCGCTACAGAGACTTACCCTTGCGGTTGTGAGGAACTATCTCAAATTTTTCTTTACATCATTTCATTATCTTATAAAACTTCATGCGTAATTATAAAAAACACAACTACATCCAATTTTCACACCACCAGTTACTTTTCTTTTATATTTCTTTCTAGTAAATACACTATTTTCAAAAGAAAACATTACAAAGTCATCTCTGGTGGGATTCGAACCCACGGCCTCTGGATTAGAAGTCCAGCGCGCTATCCGCTGCGCTACAGAGACTTACTCTCGTTGTTGCGAGAAACTATCTCAAATTTTTCTTTACATCATTTCATTATCTTATAAAACTTCATGCGTAATTATAAAAAACACAACTACATCCAATTTTCACACCACCAGTTACTTTTCTTTTATATTTCTTTCTAGTAAATACACTATTTTCAAAAGAAAACATTACAAAGTCATCTCTGGTGGGATTCGAAGCCACGGCCTCTGGATTAAAAGTCCAGCGCGCTATCCGCTGCGCTACAGAGACTTACTCTTGCGGTTGTGAGAAACTATCTCAAATTTTTCTTTACATCATTTCATTATCTTATAAAACTTCATGCGTAATTATAAAAAACACAACTACATCCAATTTTCACACCACCAGTTACTTTTCTTTTATATTTCTTTCTAGTAAATACACTATTTTCAAAAGAAAACATTACAAAGTCATCTCTGGTGGGATTCGAAGCCACGGCCTCTGGATTAGAAGTCCAGCGCGCTATCCGCTGCGCTACAGAGACTTACTCTTGCGGTTGTGAGGAACTATCTAAAATTTTTCTTTACATCATTTCATTATCTTATAAAACTTCATGCGTAATTATAAAAAACACAACTACATCCAATTTTCACACCACCAGTTACTTTTCTTTTATATTTCTTTCTAGTAAATACACTATTTTCAAAAGAAAACATTACAAAGTCATCTCTGGTGGGATTCGAAGCCACGGCCTCTGGATTAGAAGTCCAGCGCGCTATCCGCTGCGCTACAGAGACTTACTCTTGCGGTTGTGAGGAACTATCTCAACTATTTCTTTACATCATTTCATTATCTTATAAAACTTCATGCGTAATTATAAAAAACACAACTACATCCAATTTTCACACCACCTGTTACTTTTCTTTTATATTTCTTTCTAGTAAATACACTATTTTAGAAAGAAAACATTACAAAGTCATCTCTGGTGGGATTCGAACCCACGGCCCCTGGATTAGAAGTCCAGCGCGCTATCCGCTGCGCTACAGAGACTTACCCTTGCGGTTGTGAGGAACTATCTCAAATTTTTCTTTACATCATTTCATTATCTTATAAAACTTCATGCGTAATTATAAAAAACACAACTACATCCAATTTTCACACCACCAGTTACTTTTCTTTTATATTTCTTTCTAGTAAATACACTATTTTCAAAAGAAAACATTACAAAGTACTCTCTGGTGGGATTCGAACCCACGGCCTCTGGATTAGAAGTCCAGCGCGCTATCCGCTGCGCTACAGAGTCTTACTCTCGTTGTTGCGAGAAACTATCTCAAATTTTTCTTTACATCATTTCATTATCTTATAAAACTTCATGCGTAATTATAAAAAACACAACTACATCCAATTTTCACACCACCAGTTACTTTTCTTTTATATTTCTTTCTAGTAAATACACTATTTTCAAAAGAAAACATTACAAAGTCATCTCTGGTGGGATTCGAACCCACGGCCTCGTGATTAGAAGTCCAGCGCGCTATCCGCTGCGCTACAGAGACTTACTCTCGATATTGTTAGGAACTATCTCAAATTTTTCTTTACATCATTTCATTATCTTATAAAAGTTCATCCGTAATTATAAAAAACACAACTACATCCAATTTTCACACCACCAGTTACTTTTCTTTTATATTTCTTTCTAGTAAATACACTATTTTCAAAAGAAAACATTACAAAGTCATCTCTGGTGGGATTCGAACCCACGGCCTCTGGATTAGAAGTCCAGCGCGCTATCCGCTGCGCTACAGACACTTACTCTTGATATTGTGAGGAACTATCTCACATTTTTCTTTACATCATTTCATTATCTTATAAAACTTAATGCGTAATTATAAAAAACACAACTACATCCAATTTTCACACCACCAGTTACTTTTCTTTTATATTTCTTTCTAGTAAATACACTATTTTCAAAAGAAAACATTACAAAGTCATCTCTGGTGGGATTCGAACACACGGCCTCTGGATTAGAAGTCCAGCGCGCTATCCGCTGCGCTACAGAGACTTACTCTTGCGGTTGTGAGGAACTATCTCAAATTTTTCTTTACATCATTTCATTATCTTATAAAACTTCATGCGTAATTATAAAAAACACAACTACATCTTATTTTCACACCACCAGTTACTTTTCTTTTATATTTCTTTCTAGTAAATACACTATTTTCAAAAGAACACATTACGAAGTCATCTCTGGTGGGATTCGAACCCACGTCCTCTGGATTAGAAGTCCAGCGCGCTATCCGCTGCGCTACAGAGACTAACTCTTGATATTGTGAGGAACTATCTCAAATTTTTCTTTGCATCATTTCATTATCTTATAAAACTTCATGCGTAATTATAAAAAACACAACTACATCCAATTTTCACACCACCAGTTACTTTTCTTTTATATTTCTTTCTAATAAATACACTATTTAAAAAAAAAAAAAATACAAAGTCATCTCTGGTGGGATTCGAAGCCACGGCCTCTGGATTAGAAGTCCAGCGCGCTATCCGCTGCGCTACAGAGACTTACTCATGCGGTTGTGAGGAACTATCTCACATTTTTCTTTAAATCATTTCATTATCTTATAAAACTTCATGCGTAATTATAAAAAACAAAACTACATCCAATTTTCACACCACCAGTTACTTTTCTTTTATATTTCTTTCTAGTAAATACACTATTTTCAAAAAAAAAACATTACAAATCATTTCTGGTGGGATTCAAACACACGCCCCAGGATTAGAAGTCCAGCGCGCTATCCGCTGCGCTACAGAGACTTACCCTTGCGGTTGTGAGGAACTAACTCAAATGTTTCTTTACATCATTTCATTATCTTATAAAACTTCATGCGTAATTATAAAAAACACAACTACATCCAATTTTCACACCACCAGTTACTTTTCTTTTATATTTCTTTCTAGTAAATACACTATTTTCAAAAGAAAACATTACAAAGTAATCTCTGGTGGGATTCGAACCCACGGCCTCTGGATTAGAAGTAAAGCGCGCTATCCGCTGCGCTTCAGAGACTTACCCTTGCGGTTGTGAGGAACTATCTCAAATTTTTCTTTACATCATTTCATTATCTTATAAAAGTTCATGCGTAATTATAAAAAACACAACTACATCCAATTTTCACACCACCAGTTACTTTTCTTTTATATTTCTTTCTAGTAAATACACTATTTTCAAAAGAAAACATTACAAAGTCATCTCTGGGGGGATTCGAACCCACGGCCTCTGGATTAGAAGTCCAGTGCGCTATCCGCTGCGCTACAGAGACTTACTCTCGTTGTTGCGAGAAACTATCTCACATTTTTCTTTACATCATTTCATTATCTTATAAAACTTAATGCGTAATTATAAAAAACACAACTACATCCAATTTTCACACCACCAGTTACTTTTCTTTTATATTTCTTTCTAGTAAATACACTATTTTCAAAAGAAAACATTACAAAGTCATCTCTGGTGGGATTCGAACCCACGGCCTCTGGATTAGAAGTCCAGCGCGCTATCCGCTGCGCTACAGAGACTTACTCTTGCGGTTGTGAGAAACTATCTCAAATTTTTCTTTACATCATTTGATTATCTTATAAAACTTCATGCGTAATTATAAAAAACACAACTACATCCAATTTTCACACCACCAGTTACTTTTCTTTTATATTTCTTTCTAGTAAATACACTATTTTCAAAAGAAAACATTACAAAGTCATCTCTGGTGGGATTCGAAGCCACGGCCTCTGGATTAGAAGTCCAGCGCGCTATCCGCTGCGCTACAGAGACTTACTCTTGCGGTTGTGAGGAACTATCTAAAATTTTTCTTTACATCATTTCATTATCTTATAAAACTTCATGCGTAATTATAAAAAACACAACTACATCCAATTTTCACACCACCAGTTACTTTTCTTTTATATTTCTTTCTAGTAAATACACTATTTTCAAAAGAAAACATTACAAAGTCATCTCTGGTGGGATTCGAAGCCACGGCCTCTGGATTAGAAGTCCAGCGCGCTATCCGCTGCGCTACAGAGACTTACTCTTGCGGTTGTGAGGAACTATCTCAACTATTTCTTTACATCATTTCATTATCTTATAAAACTTCATGCGTAATTATAAAAAACACAACTACATCCAATTTTCACACCACCTGTTACTTTTCTTTTATATTTCTTTCTAGTAAATACACTATTTTAGAAAGAAAACATTACAAAGTCATCTCTGGTGGGATTCGAACCCACGGCCCCTGGATTAGAAGTCCAGCGCCCTATCCGCTGCGCTACAGAGACTTACCCTTGCGGTTGTGAGGAACTATCTCAAATTTTTCTTTACATCATTTCATTATCTTATAAAACTTCATGCGTAATTATAAAAAACACAACTACATCCAATTTTCACACCACCAGTTACTTTTCTTTTATATTTCTTTCTAGTAAATACACTATTTTCAAAAGAAAACATTACAAAGTCATCTCTGGGGGGATTCGAACCCACGGCCTCTGGATTAGAAGTCCAGCGCGCTATCCGCTGCGCTACAGAGACTTACTCTCGTTGTTGCGAGAAACTATCTCAAATTTTTCTTTACATCATTTCATTATCTTATAAAACTTCATGCGTAATTATAAAAAACACAACTACATCCAATTTTCACACCACCAGTTACTTTTCTTTTATATTTCTTTCTAGTAAATACACTATTTTCAAAAGAAAACATTACAAAGTCATCTCTGGTGGGATTCGAACCCACGGCCTCGTGATTAGAAGTCCAGCGCGCTATCCGCTGCGCTACAGAGACTTACTCTCGATATTGTTAGGAACTATCTCAAATTTTTCTTTACATCATTTCATTATCTTATAAAAGTTCATCCGTAATTATAAAAAACACAACTACATCCAATTTTCACACCACCAGTTACTTTTCTTTTATATTTCTTTCTAGTAAATACACTATTTTCAAAAGAAAACATTACAAAGTCATCTCTGGTGGGATTCGAACCCACGGCCTCTGGATTAGAAGTCCAGCGCGCTATCCGCTGCGCTACAGAGACTTACTCTTGATATTGTGAGGAACTATCTCACATTTTTCTTTACATCATTTCATTATCTTATAAAACTTAATGCGTAATTATAAAAAACACAACTACATCCAATTTTCACACCACCAGTTACTTTTCTTTTATATTTCTTTCTAGTAAATACACTATTTTCAAAAGAAAACATTACAAAGTCATCTCTGGTGGGATTCGAACACACGGCCTCTGGATTAGAAGTCCAGCGCGCTATCCGCTGCGCTACAGAGACTTACTCTTGCGGTTGTGAGGAACTATCTCAAATTTTTCTTTACATCATTTCATTATCTTATAAAACTTCATGCGTAATTATAAAAAACACAACTACATCTTATTTTCACACCACCAGTTACTTTTCTTTTATATTTCTTTCTAGTAAATACACTATTTTCAAAAGAACACATTACGAAGTCATCTCTGGTGGGATTCGAACCCACGTCCTCTGGATTAGAAGTCCAGCGCGCTATCCGCTGCGCTACAGAGACTAACTCTTGATATTGTGAGGAACTATCTCAAATTTTTCTTTGCATCATTTCATTATCTTATAAAACTTCATGCGTAATTATAAAAAACACAACTACATCCAATTTTCACACCACCAGTTACTTTTCTTTTATATTTCTTTCTAATAAATACACTATTTAAAAAAAAAAAAATTACAAAGTCATCTCTGGTGGGATTCGAAGCCACGGCCTCTGGATTAGAAGTCCAGCGCGCTATCCGCTGCGCTACAGAGACTTACTCTTGCGGTTGTGAGGAACTATCTCACATTTTTCTTTAAATCATTTCATTATCTTATAAAACTTCATGCGTAATTATAAAAAACAAAACTACATCCAATTTTCACACCACCAGTTACTTTTCTTTTATATTTCTTTCTAGTAAATACACTATTTTCAAAAAAAAAACATTACAAATCATTTCTGGTGGGATTCAAACACACGCCCCAGGATTAGAAGTCCAGCGCGCTATCCGCTGCGCTACAGAGACTTACCCTTGCGGTTGTGAGGAACTAACTCAAATGTTTCTTTACATCATTTCATTATCTTATAAAACTTCATGCGTAATTATAAAAAACACAACTACATCCAATTTTCACACCACCAGTTACTTTTCTTTTATATTTCTTTCTAGTAAATACACTATTTTCAAAAGAAAACATTACAAAGTCATCTCTGGTGGGATTCGAACCCACGGCCTCTGGATTAGAAGTCCAGCGCGCTATCCGCTGCGCTTCAGAGACTTACCCTTGCGGTTGTGAGGAACTATCTCAAATTTTTCTTTACATCATTTCATTATCTTATAAAAGTTCATGCGTAATTATAAAAAACACAACTACATCCAATTTTCACACCACCAGTTACTTTTCTTTTATATTTCTTTCTAGTAAATACACTATTTTCAAAAGAAAACATTACAAAGTCATCTCTGGGGGGATTCGAACCCACGGCCTCTGGATTAGAAGTCCAGTGCGCTATCCGCTGCGCTACAGAGACTTACTCTTGATATTGTGAGGAACTATCTCAAATTTTTCTTTAAATCATTTCATTATCTTATAAAACTTCATGCGTAATTATAAAAAACACAACTACATCCAATTTTCACACCACCAGTTACTTTTCTTTTATATTTCTTTCTAGTAAATACACTATTGTCAAAAGAAAACATTACAAAGTCATCTCTGGTGGGATTCGAACCCACGGCCTCTGGATTAGAAGTCCAGCGCGCTATCCGCTGCGCTACAGAGACTGACTCTTGATATTGTGAGGAACTATCTCAAATTTTTTTTTACATCATTTCATTATCTTATAAAACTTCATGCGTAATTATAAAAAACACAACTACATCCAATTTTCACACCACCAGTTACTTTTCTTTTATATTTCTTTCTAGTAAATACATTATTTTCAAAAGAAAACATTACAAAGTCATCTCTGGTGGGATTCGAACCCACGGCCTCTGGATTAGAAGTCCAGCGCGCTATCCGCTGCGCTACAGAGACTAACTCTTGATATTGTGAGGAACTATCTCAAATTTTTCTTTAAATCATTTCATTATCTTATAAAACTTCATGCGTAATTATAAAAAAACACAACTACATCCAATTTTCACACCACCAGTTACTTTTCTTTTATATTTCTTTCTAGTAAATACACTATTTTCAAAAGAAAACATTACAAAGTCATCTCTGGTGGGATTCGAACCCACGGCCTCTGGATTAGAAGTCCAGCGCGCTATCCGCTTCGCTACAGAGACTAACTCTTGATATTGTGAGGAACTATCTCAAATTTTTCTTTAAATCATTTCATTATCTTATAAAACTTCATGCGTAATTATAAAAAACACAACTACATCCAATTTTCACACCACCAGTTACTTTTCTTTTATATTTCTTTCTAGTAAATACACTATTTTCAAAAGAAAACATTACAAAGTCATCTCTGGTGGGATTCGAACCCACGGCCTCTGGATTAGAAGTCCAGCGCGCTATCCGACTAACTCTTGATATTGTGAGGAACTATCTCAACTTTTTCTTTAAATCATTTCATTATCTTATAAAACTTCATGCGTAATTATAAAAAACACAACTACATCAAATTTTCACACCACCAGTTACTTTTCTTTTATATTTCTTTCTAGTAAATACACTATTTTCAAAAGAAAACATTACAAAGTAATCTCTGGTGGGATTCGAACCCACGGCCTCTGGATTAGAAGTCCAGCGCGCTATCCGCTGCGCTACAGAGACTAACTCCTGATATTGTGAGGAACTATCTCAACTTTTTCTTTAAATCATTTCATTATCTTATAAAACTTCATGCGTAATTATAAAAAACACAACTACATCCAATTTTCACACCACCAGTTACTTTTCTTTTATATTTCTTTCTAGTAAATACACTATTTTCAAAAGAAAACATTACAAAGTCATCTCTGGTGGGATTCGAACCCAGGCCTCAGGATTAGAAGTCCAGCGCGCTATCCGCTGCGCTACAGAGACTTACTCTTGCGGTTGTGAGGAACTATCTCAAATTTTTCTTTACATCATTTCATTATCTTATAAAACTTCATGCGTAATTATAAAAAACACAACTACATCCAATTTTCACACCACCAGTTACTTTTCTTTTATATTTCTTTCTAGTAAATACACTATTTTCAAAAGAAAACATTATAAAGTCATCTCTGGTGGGATTCGAAGCCACGGCCTCTGGATTAGAAGTCCAGCGCGCTATCCGCTGCGCTACAGAGACTTACTCTTGCGGTTGTGAGGAACTATCTCAAATTTTTCTTTACATCATTTCATTATCTTATAAAACTTCATGCGTAATTATAAAAAACACAACTACATCCAATTTTCACACCACCAGTTACTTTTCTTTTATATTTCTTTCTAGTAAATACACTATTTTCAAAAGAAAACATTACAAATCATCTCTGGTGGGATTCGAACCCACGGCCTCTGGATTAGAAGTGCAGCGCGCTATCCGCTGCGCTACAGAGACTTACTCTCGTTGTTGCGAGAAACTATCTCAAATTTTTCTTTACATCATTTCATTATCTTATAAAACTTCATGCGTAATTATAAAAAACACAACTACATCCAATTTTCACACCACCAGTTACTTTTCTTTTATATTTCTTTCTAGTAAATACACTATTTTCAAAAGAAAACATTACAAAGTCATCTCTGGTGGGATTCGAACCCACGGCCTCTGGATTAGAAGTCCAGCGCGCTATCCGCTGCGCTACAGAGACTTACCCTTGCGGTTGTGAGGAACTATCTCAAATTTTTCTGTACATCATTTCATTATCTTATAAAACTTCATGCGTAATTATAAAAAACACAACTACATCCAATTTTCATACCACCAGTTATTTTCTTTTATATTTCTTTCTAGTATATACACTATTTTCAAAAGAAAACATTACAAAGTCATCTCTGGTGGGATTCGAAGCCACGGCCTCTGGATTAGAAGTCCAGCGCGCTATCCGCTGCGCTACAGAGACTTACTCTCGTTGTTGCGAGAAACTATCTCAAATTTTTCTTTACATCATTTCATTATCTTATAAAACTTCATGCGTAATTATAAAAAACACAACTACATCCAATTTTCACACCACCAGTTTCATTTTCTTTTATATTTCTTTCTAGTAAATACATTATTTTCAAAAGAAAACATTACAAAGTCATCTCTGGTGGGATTCGAACCCACGGCCTCTGGATTAGAAGTCCAGCGCGCTATCCGCTGCGCTACAGAGACTAACTCTTGATATTGTGAGGAACTATCTCAAATTTTTCTTTAAATCATTTCATTATCTTATAAAACTTCATGCGTAATTATAAAAAAACACAACTACATCCAATTTTCACACCACCAGTTACTTTTCTTTTATATTTCTTTCTAGTAAATACACTATTTTCAAAAGAAAACATTACAAAGTCATCTCTGGTGGGATTCGAACCCACGGCCTCTGGATTAGAAGTCCAGCGCGCTATCCGCTTCGCTACAGAGACTAACTCTTGATATTGTGAGGAACTATCTCAAATTTTTCTTTAAATCATTTCATTATCTTATAAAACTTCATGCGTAATTATAAAAAACACAACTACATCCAATTTTCACACCACCAGTTACTTTTCTTTTATATTTCTTTCTAGTAAATACACTATTTTCAAAAGAAAACATTACAAAGTCATCTCTGGTGGGTTCGAACCCACGGCCTCTGGATTAGAAGTCCAGCGCGCTATCCGCAGCGCTACAGAGACTAACTCTTGATATTGTGAGGAACTATCTCAAATTTTTCTTTAAATCATTTCATTGTCTTATAAAACTTCATGCGTAATTATAAAAAACACAACTACATCCAATTTTCACACCACCAGTTACTTTTCTTTTATATTTCTTTCTAGTAAATACACTATTTTCAAAAGAAAACATTACAAAGTCATCTCTGGTGGGATTCGAACCCACGGCCTCTGGATTAGAAGTCCAGCGCGCTATCCGACTAACTCTTGATATTGTGAGGAACTATCTCAACTTTTTCTTTAAATCATTTCATTATCTTATAAAACTTCATGCGTAATTATAAAAAACACAACTACATCAAATTTTCACACCACCAGTTACTTTTCTTTTATATTTCTTTCTAGTAAATACACTATTTTCAAAAGAAAACATTACAAAGTAATCTCTGGTGGGATTCGAACCCACGGCCTCTGGATTAGAAGTCCAGCGCGCTATCCGCTGCGCTACAGAGACTAACTCTTGATATTGTGAGGAACTATCTCAACTTTTTCTTTAAATCATTTCATTATCTTATAAAACTTCATGCGTAATTATAAAAAACACAACTACATCCAATTTTCACACCACCAGTTACTTTTCTTTTATATTTCTTTCTAGTAAATACACTATTTTCAAAAGAAAACATTACAAAGTCATCTCTGGTGGGATTCGAACCCAGGCCTCATGATTAGAAGCCAAGCGCGCTATCCGCTGCGCTACAGAGACTTACTCTTGCGGTTGTGAGGAACTATCTCAAATTTTTCTTTACATCATTTCATTATCTTATAAAACTTCATGCGTAATTATAAAAAACACAACTACATCCAATTTTCACACCACCAGTTACTTTTCTTTTATATTTCTTTCTAGTAAATACACTATTTTCAAAAGAAAACATTATAAAGTCATCTCTGGTGGGATTCGAAGCCACGGCCTCTGGATTAGAAGTCCAGCGCGCTATCCGCTGCGCTACAGAGACTTACTCTTGCGGTTGTGAGGAACTATCTCAAATTTTTCTTTACATCATTTCATTATCTTATAAAACTTCATGCGTAATTATAAAAAACACAACTACATCCAATTTTCACACCACCAGTTACTTTTCTTTTATATTTCTTTCTAGTAAATACACTATTTTCAACAGAAAACATTACAAATCATCTCTGGTGGGATTCGAACCCACGGCCTCTGGATTAGAAGTCCAGCGCGCTATCCGCTGCGCTACAGAGACTTACTCTCGTTGTTGCGAGAAACTATCTCAAATTTTTCTTTACATCATTTCATTATCTTATAAAACTTCATGCGTAATTATAAAAAACACAACTACATCCAATTTTCACACCACCAGTTACTTTTCTTTTATATTTCTTTCTAGTAAATACACTATTTTCAAAAGAAAACATTACAAAGTCATCTCTGGTGGGATTCGAACCCACGGCCTCTGGATTAGAAGTCCAGCGCGCTATCCGCTGCGCTACAGAGACTTACCCTTGCGGTTGTGAGGAACTATCTCAAATTTTTCTGTACATCATTTCATTATCTTATAAAACTTCATGCGTAATTATAAAAAACACAACTACATCCAATTTTCATACCACCAGTTATTTTCTTTTATATTTCTTTCTAGTATATACACTATTTTCAAAAGAAAACATTACAAAGTACTCTCTGGTGGGATTCGAAGCCACGGCCTCTGGATTAGAAGTCCAGCGCGCTATCCGCTGCGCTACAGAGACTTACTCTCGTTGTTGCGAGAAACTATCTCAAATTTTTCTTTACATCATTTCATTATCTTATAAAACTTCATGCGTAATTATAAAAAACACAACTACATCCAATTTTCACACCACCAGTTACTTTTCTTTTATATTTCTTTCTAGTAAATACACTATTTTCAAAAGAAAACATCACAAAGTCATCTCTGGTGGGATTCGAACCCACGGCCTCTGGATTAGAAGTCCAGCGCGCTATCCGCTGCGCTACAGAGACTTACTCTCGTTGTTGCGAGAAACTATCTCAAATTTTTCTTTACATCATTTCATTATCTTATAAAACTTCATGCGTAATTATAAAAAAACACAACTACATCCAATTTTAACACCACCAGTTACTTTTCTTTTATATTTCTTTCTAGTAAATACACTATTTTCAAAAGAAAACATTACAAAGTCATCTCTGGTGGGATTCGAAGCCACGGCCTCTGGATTAGAAGTCCAGCGCGCTATCCGCTGCGCTACAGAGACTTACTCTCGTTGTTGCTAGAAACTATCTCAAATTTTTCTTTACATCATTTCATTATCTTATAAAACTTCATGCGTAATTATAAAAAACACAACTACATCCAATTTTCACACCACCAGTTACTTTTCTTTTATATTTCTTTCTAGTAAATACACTATTTTAAAAAGAAAACATTACAAAGTCATCTCTGGTGGGATTCGAAGCCACGGCCTCTGGATTAGAAGTCCAGCGCGCTATCCGCTGCGCTACAGAGACTTACTCTTGCGGTTGTGAGGAACTATCTCAACTATTTCTTTACATCATTTCATTATCTTATAAAACTTCATGCGTAATTATAAAAAACACAACTACATCCAATTTTCACACCACCTGTTACTTTTCTTTTATATTTCTTTCTAGTAAATACACTATTTTCAAAAGAAAACATTACAAAGTCATCTCTGGTGGGATTCGAACCCACGGCCTCTGGATTAGAAGTCCAGCGCGCTATCCGCTGCGCTACAGAGACTTACTCTCGTTGTTGCTAGAAACTATCTCAAATTTTTCTTTACATCATTTAATTATCTTATAAAACTTCATGCGTAATTATAAAAAACACAACTACATCCAATTTTCATACCACCAGTTATTTTCTTTTATATTTCTTTCTAATAAATACACTATTTTCAAAAGAAAACATTACAAAGTCATCTCTGGTGGGATTCGAACCCACGGCCTCTGGATTAGAAGTCCAGCGCGCTATCCGCTGCGCTACAAAGACTAACTCTCGTTGTTGCGAGAAACTATCTCAAATTTTTCTTTACATCATTTCATTATCTTATAAAACTTCATGCGTAATTATAAAAAACACAACTACATCAAATTTTCACACCACCAGTTACTTTTCTTTTATATTTCTTTCTAGTAAATACACTATTTTCAAAAGAAAACATTACAAAGTCATCTCTGGTGGGATTCGAACCCACGGCCTCTGGATTAGAAGTCCAGCGCGCTATCCGCTGCGCTACAGAGACTTACTCTCGTTGTTGCGAGAAACTATCTCAAATTTTTCTTTACATCATTTCATTATCTTATAAAACTTCATGCGTAATTATAAAAAACACAACTACATCCAATTTTCACACCACCAGTTACTTTTCTTTTATATTTCTTTCTAGTAAATACACTATTTTCAAAAGAAAAGATTACAAAGTCATCTCTGGTGGGATTCGAAGCCACGGCCTCTGGATTAGAAGTCCAGCGCGCTATCCGCTGCGCTACAGAGACTTACTCTTGCGGTTGTGAGGAACTATCTAAAATTTTTCTTTACATCATTTCATTATCTTATAAAACTTCATGCGTAATTATAAAAAAACACAACTACATCCAATTTTCACACCACCAGTTACTTTTCTTTTATATTTCTTTCTAGTAAATACACTATTTTCAAAAGAAAACATTACAAAGTCATCTCTGGTGGGATTCGAACCCACGGCCTCTGGATTAGAAGTCCAGCGAGCTATCCGCTGCGCTACAGAGACTTACTCTCGTTGTTGCTAGAAACTATCTCAAATTTTTCTTTACATCATTTCATTATCTTATAAAACTTCATGCGTAATTATAAAAAACACAACTATATCCAATTTTCACACCACCAGTTACTTTTCTTTTATATTTCTTTCTAGTAAATACACTATTTTCAAAAGAAAACATTACAAAGTCATCTCTGGTGGGATTTGAAGCCACGGCCTCTGGATTAGAAGTCCAGCGCGCTATCCGCTGCGCTACAGAGACTTACTCTCGTTGTTGCGAGAAACTATCTCAAATTTTTCTTTACATCATTTCATTATCTTATAAAACTTCATGCGTAATTATAAAAAACACAACTACATCCAATTTTCACACCACCAGTTACTTTTCTTTTATATTTCTTTCTAGTAAATACACTATTTTCAAAAGAAAACATTACAAAGTCGTCTCTGGTGGGATTCGAACCCACGGCCTCTGGATTAGAAGTCCAGCGCGCTATCCGCTGCGCTACAGAGACTTACTCTCGTTGTTGCGAGAAACTATCTCAAATTTTTCTTTACATCATTTCATTATCTTATAAAACTTCATGCGTAATTATAAAAAACACAACTACATCCAATTTTCACACCACCAGTTACTTTTCTTTTATATTTCTTTCTAGTAAATACACTATTTTCAAAAGAAAACATTACAAAGTCATCTCTGGTGGGATTCGAACCCACGGCCTCTGGATTAGAAGTCCAGCGCGCTATCCGCTGCGCTACAGAGACTTACTCTCGTTGTTGCGAGAAACTATCTCAAATTTTTCTTTACATCATTTCATTATCTTATAAAACTTCATGCGTAATTATAAAAAACACAACTACATCCAATTTTCACACCACCAGTTACTTTTCTTTTATATTTCTTTCTAGTAAATACACTATTTTCAAAAGAAAACATTACAAAGTCATCTCTGGTGGGATTCGAACCCACGGCCTCTGGATTAGAAATCCAGCGCGCTATCCGCTGCGCTACAGAGACTTACTCTCGTTGTTGCGAGAAACTATCTCAAATTTTTCTTTACATCATTTCATTATCTTATAAAACTTCATGCGTAATTATAAAAAACACAACTACATCCAATTTTCACACCACCACTTACTTTTCTTTTATATTTCTTTCTAGTAAATACACTACTTTCAAAAGAAAACATTACAAAGTCATCTCTGGTGGGATTCGAAACCACGGCCTCTGGATTAGAAGTCCAGCGCGCTATCCGCTGCGCTACACAGACGTACTCTTGCGGTTGTGAGGAACTATCTCAAATTTTTCTTTACATCATTTCATTATCTTATAAAACTTCATGCGTAATTATAAAAAACACAACTACATCCAATTTTCACACCACCAGTTACTTTTCTTTTATATTTCTTTCTAGTAAATACACTATTTTCAAAAGAAAACATTACAAAGTCATCTTTGGTGGGATTCGAACCAACGGCCTCTGGATTAGAAGTCCAGCGCGCTATCCGCTGCGCTACAGAGACTTACTCTCGTTGTTGCTAGAAACTATCTCAAATTTTTCTTTACATCATTTCATTATCTTATAAAACTTCATGCGTAATTATAAAAAACACAACTATATCCAATTTTCACACCACCAGTTACTTTTCTTTTATATTTCTTTCTAGTAAATACACTATTTTCAAAAGAAAACATTACAAAGTCATCTCTGGTGGGATTCGAAGCCACGGCCTCTGGATTAGAAGTCCAGCGCGCTATCCGCTGCGCTACAGAGACTTACTCTCGTTGTTGCGAGAAACTATCTCAAATTTTTCTTTACATCATTTCATTATCTTATAAAACTTCATGCGTAATTATAAAAAACAAAACTACATCCAATTTTCACACCACCAGTTACTTTTCTTTTATATTTCTTTCTAGTAAATACACTATTTTAAAAAGAAAACATTACAAAGTCATCTCTGGTGGGATTCGAACCCACGGCCTCTGGATTAGAAGTCCAGCGCGCTATCCGCTGCGCTACAGAGACTTACTCTCGTTGTTGCGAGAAACTATCTCAAATTTTTCTTTACATCATTTCATTATCTTATAAAACTTCATGCGTAATTATAAAAAACACAACTACATCCAATTTTCACACCACCAGTTACTTTTCTTTTATATTTCTTTCTAGTAAATACACTATTTTCAAAAGAAAACATTACAAAGTCATCTCTGGTGGGATTCGAACCCACGGCCTCTGGATTAGAAGTCCAGCGCGCTATCCGCTGCGCTACAGAGACTTACTCTTGATATTGTGAGGAACTATCTCACATTTTTCTTTACATCATTTCATTATCTTATAAAACTTCATGCGTAATTATAAAAAACACAACTACATCCAATTTTCACACCACCAGTTACTTTTCTTTTATATTTCTTTCTAGTAAATACACTATTTTCAAAAGAAAAGATTACAAAGTCATCTCTGGTGGGATTCGAAGCCACGGCCTCTGGATTAGAAGTCCAGCGCGCTATCCGCTGCGCTACAGAGACTTACTCTTGCGGTTGTGAGAAACTATCTCAAATTTTTCTTTACATCATTTCATTATCTTATAAAACTTCATGCGTAATTATAAAAAACACAACTACATCCAATTTTCGCACCACCAGTTACTTTTCTTTTATATTTCTTTCTAGTAAATACACTATTTTCAAAAGAAAACATTACAAAGTCATCTCTGGTGGGATTCGAACCCACGGCCTCTGGATTAGAAGTCCAGCGCGCTATCCGCTGCGCTACAGAGACTTACTCTCGTTGTTGCTAGAAACTATCTCAAATTTTTCTTTACATCATTTCATTATCTTATAA
Source organism: Euprymna scolopes (assembly GCF_053919585.1). Lineage (NCBI taxonomy): Eukaryota > Metazoa > Mollusca > Cephalopoda > Sepiida > Sepiolidae > Euprymna > Euprymna scolopes. Next base: position 148,027,648 of record NC_136482.1, on the reverse strand, counting down.
AACTTCATGCGTAATTATAAAAAACACAACTATATCCAATTTTAACACCACCAGTTACTTTTCTTTTATATTTCTTTCTAGTAAATACACTATTTTCAAAAGAAAACATTACAAAGTCATCTCTGGTGGGATTTGAAGCCACGGCCTCTGGATTAGAAGTCCAGCGCGCTATCCGCTGCGCTACAGAGACTTACTCTCGTTGTTGCGAGAAACTATCTCAAATTTTTCTTTACATCATTTCATTATCTTATAAAACTTCATGCGTAATTATAAAAAACACAACTACATCCAATTTTCACACCACCAGTTACTTTTCTTTTATATTTCTTTCTAGTAAATACACTATTTTCAAAAGAAAACATTACAAAGTCGTCTCTGGTGGGATTCGAACCCACGGCCTCTGGATTAGAAGTCCAGCGCGCTATCCGCTGCGCTACAGAGACTTACTCTCGTTGTTGCGAGAAACTATCTCAAATTTTTCTTTACATCATTTCATTATCTTATAAAACTTCATGCGTAATTATAAAAAACACAACTACATCCAATTTTCACACCACCAGTTACTTTTCTTTTATATTTCTTTCTAGTAAATACACTATTTTCAAAAGAAAACATTACAAAGTCATCTCTGGTGGGATTCGAACCCACGGCCTCTGGATTAGAAGTCCAGCGCGCTATCCGCTGCGCTACAGAGACTTACTCTCGTTGTTGCGAGAAACTATCTCAAATTTTTCTTTACATCATTTCATTATCTTATAAAACTTCATGCGTAATTATAAAAAACACAACTACATCCAATTTTCACACCACCAGTTACTTTTCTTTTATATTTCTTTCTAGTAAATACACTATTTTCAAAAGAAAACATTACAAAGTCATCTCTGGTGGGATTCGAACCCACGGCCTCTGGATTAGAAGTCCAGCGCGCTATCCGCTGCGCTACAGAGACTTACTCTCGTTGTTGCGAGAAACTATCTCAAATTTTTCTTTACATCATTTCATTATCTTATAAAACTTCATGCGTAATTATAAAAAACACAACTACATCCAATTTTCACACCACCACTTACTTTTCTTTTATATTTCTTTCTAGTAAATACACTATTTTCAAAAGAAAACATTACAAAGTCATCTCTGGTGGGATTCGAAACCACGGCCTCTGGATTAGAAGTCCAGCGCGCTATCCGCTGCGCTACACAGACGTACTCTTGCGGTTGTGAGGAACTATCTCAAATTTTTCTTTACATCATTTCATTATCTTATAAAACTTCATGCGTAATTATAAAAAACACAACTACATCCAATTTTCACACCACCAGTTACTTTTCTTTTATATTTCTTTCTAGTAAATACACTATTTTCAAAAGAAAACATTACAAAGTCATCTTTGGTGGGATTCGAACCAACGGCCTCTGGATTAGAAGTCCAGCGCGCTATCCGCTGCGCTACAGAGACTTACTCTCGTTGTTGCTAGAAACTATCTCAAATTTTTCTTTACATCATTTCATTATCTTATAAAACTTCATGCGTAATTATAAAAAACACAACTATATCCAATTTTCACACCACCAGTTACTTTTCTTTTATATTTCTTTCTAGTAAATACACTATTTTCAAAAGAAAACATTACAAAGTCATCTCTGGTGGGATTCGAAGCCACGGCCTCTGGATTAGAAGTCCAGCGCGCTATCCGCTGCGCTACAGAGACTTACTCTCGTTGTTGCGAGAAACTATCTCAAATTTTTCTTTACATCATTTCATTATCTTATAAAACTTCATGCGTAATTATAAAAAACAAAACTACATCCAATTTTCACACCACCAGTTACTTTTCTTTTATATTTCTTTCTAGTAAATACACTATTTTAAAAAGAAAACATTACAAAGTCATCTCTGGTGGGATTCGAACCCACGGCCTCTGGATTAGAAGTCCAGCGCGCTATCCGCTGCGCTACAGAGACTTACTCTCGTTGTTGCGAGAAACTATCTCAAATTTTTCTTTACATCATTTCATTATCTTATAAAACTTCATGCGTAATTATAAAAAACACAACTACATCCAATTTTCACACCACCAGTTACTTTTCTTTTATATTTCTTTCTAGTAAATACACTATTTTCAAAAGAAAACATTACAAAGTCATCTCTGGTGGGATTCGAACCCACGGCCTCTGGATTAGAAGTCCAGCGCGCTATCCGCTGCGCTACAGAGACTTACTCTTGATATTGTGAGGAACTATCTCACATTTTTCTTTACATCATTTCATTATCTTATAAAACTTCATGCGTAATTATAAAAAACACAACTACATCCAATTTTCACACCACCAGTTACTTTTCTTTTATATTTCTTTCTAGTAAATACACTATTTTCAAAAGAAAAGATTACAAAGTCATCTCTGGTGGGATTCGAAGCCACGGCCTCTGGATTAGAAGTCCAGCGCGCTATCCGCTGCGCTACAGAGACTTACTCTTGCGGTTGTGAGAAACTATCTCAAATTTTTCTTTACATCATTTCATTATCTTATAAAACTTCATGCGTAATTATAAAAAACACAACTACATCCAATTTTCGCACCACCAGTTACTTTTCTTTTATATTTCTTTCTAGTAAATACACTATTTTCAAAAGAAAACATTACAAAGTCATCTCTGGTGGGATTCGAACCCACGGCCTCTGGATTAGAAGTCCAGCGCGCTATCCGCTGCGCTACAGAGACTTACTCTCGTTGTTGCGAGAAACTATCTCAAATTTTTCTTTACATCATTTCATTATCTTATAAAACTTCATGCGTAATTATAAAAAACACAACTACATCCAATTTTCACACCACCAGTTACTTTTCTTTTATATTTCTTTCTAGTAAATACACTATTTTCAAAAGAAAACATTACAAAGTCATCTCTGGTGGGATTCGAACCCACGGCCTCTGGATTAGAAGTCCAGCGCGCTATCCGCTGCGCTACAGAGACTTATTCTTTCGGTTGTGAGGAACTATCTAAAATTTTTCTTTACATCATTTCATTATCTTATAAAACTTCATGCGTAATTATAAAAAACACAACTACATCCAATTTTCACACCACCAGTTACTTTTCTTTTATATTTCTTTCTAGTAAATACACTATTTTCAAAAGAAAACATTACAAAGTCATCTCTGGTGGGATTCGAAGCCACGGCCTCTGGATTAGAAGTCCAGCGCGCTATCCGCTGCGCTACAGAGTCTTACCCTTGCGGTTGTGAGGAACTATCTCAAATTTTTCTTTACATCATTTCATTATCTTATAAAAGTCCATGCGTAATTATAAAAAACACAACTACATCCAATTTTCACACCACCAGTTACTTTTCTTTTATATTTCTTTCTAGTAAATACACTATTTTCAAAAGAAAACATTACAAAGTCATCTCTGGTGGGATTCGAACCCACGGCCTCTGGATTAGAAGTCCAGCGCGCTATCCGCTGCGCTACAGAGACTTACTCTTGATATTGTGAGGAACTATCTCACATTTTTCTTTACATCATTTCATTATCTTATAAAACTTCATGCGTAATTATAAAAAACACAACTACATCCAATTTTCACACCACCAGTTACTTTTCTTTTATATTTCTTTCTAGTAAATACACTATTTTCAAAAGAAAACATTACAAAGTCATCTCTGGTGGGATTCGAACACAGGGACTCTGGATTAGAAGTCCAGCACGCTATCCGCTGCGCTACAGAGACTTACTCTTGCGGTTGTGAGGAACTATCTCAAATTTTTCTTTACATCATTTCATTATCTTATAAAACTTCATGCGTAATTATAAAAAACACAACTACATCCAATTTTCACACCACCAGTTACTTTTCTTTTATATTTCGTTCTAATAAATACACTATTTAAAAAAAAAAAAATTACAAAGTCATCTCTGGTGGGATTCGAAGCCACGGCCTCTGGATTAGAAGTCCAGCGCGCTATCCGCTGCGCTACAGAGACTTACTCTTGCGGTTGTGAGGAACTATCTCACATTTTTCTTTAAATCATTTCATTATCTTATAAAACTTCATGCGTAATTATAAAAAACACAACTACATCCAATTTTCACACCACCAGTTACTTTTCTTTTATATTTCTTTCTAGTAAATACACTATTTTCAAAAAAAAAACATTACAAAGTCATTTCTGGTGGGATTCGAACACACGCCTCAGGATTAGAAGTCCAGCGCGCTATCCGCTGCGCTACAGAGACTTACCCTTGCGGTTGTGAGGAACTAACTCAAATGTTTCTTTACATCATTTCATTATCTTATAAAACTTCATGCGTAATTATAAAAAACACAACTACATCCAATTTTCACACCACCAGTTACTTTTTTTTTATATTTCTTTCTAGTAAATACACTATTTTCAAGAGAAAAAATTACAAAGTCATCTCTGGTGGGATTCGAACCCACGGCCTCTGGATTAGAAGTCCAGCGCGCTATCCGCTGCGCTTCAGAGACTTACCCTTGCGGTTGTGAGGAACTATCTCAAATCTTTCTTTACATCATTTCATTATCTTATAAAAGTTCATGCGTAATTATAAAAAACACAACTACATCCAATTTTCACACCACCAGTTACTTTTCTTTTATATTTCTTTCTAGTAAATACACTATTTTCAAAAGAAAACATTACAAAGTCATCTCTGGTGGGATTCGAACCCACGGCCTCTGGATTAGAAGTCCAGCGCGCTATCCGCTGCGCTACAGAGACTTACTCTTGATATTGTGAGGAACTATCTCACATTTTTCTTTACATCATTTCATTATCTTATAAAACTTCATGCGTAATTATAAAAAACACAACTACATCCAATTTTCACACCACCAGTTACTTTTCTTTTATATTTCTTTCTAGTAAATACACTATTTTCAAAAGAAAACATTACAAAGTCATCTCTGGTGGGATTCGAACACACGGCCTCTGGATTAGAAGTCCAGCGCGCTATCCGCTGCGCTACAGAGACTTACTCTTGCGGTTGTGAGGAACTATCTCAAATTTTTCTTTACATCATTTCATTATCTTATAAAACTTCATGCGTAATTATAAAAAACACAACTACATCCAATTTTCACACCACCAGTTACTTATCTTTTATATTTCGTTCTAATAAATACACTATTTAAAAAAAAAAAAATTACAAAGTCATCTCTGGTGGGATTCGAAGCCACGGCCTCTGGATTAGAAGTCCAGCGCGCTATCCGCTGCGCTACAGAGACTTACTCTTGCGGTTGTGAGGAACTATCTCACATTTTTCTTTAAATCATTTCATTATCTTATAAAACTTCATGCGTAATTATAAAAAACACAACTACATCCAATTTTCACACCACCAGTTACTTTTCTTTTATATTTCTTTCTAGTAAATACACTATTTTCAAAAAAAAAACATTACAAAGTCATTTCTGGTGGGATTCGAACACACGCCTCAGGATTAGAAGTCCAGCGCGCTATCCGCTGCGCTACAGAGACTTACCCTTGCGGTTGTGAGGAACTAACTCAAATGTTTCTTTACATCATTTCATTATCTTATAAAACTTCATGCGTAATTATAAAAAACACAACTACATCCAATTTTCACACCACCAGTTACTTTTCTTTTATATTTCTTTCTAGTAAATACACTATTTTCAAGAGAAAACATTACAAAGTCATCTCTGGTGGGATTCGAACCCACGGCCTCTGGATTAGAAGTCCAGCGCGCTATCCGCTGCGCTTCAGAGACTTACCCTTGCGGTTGTGAGGAACTATCTCAAATTTTTCTTTACATCATTTCATTATCTTATAAAAGTTCATGCGTAATTATAAAAAACACAACTACATCCAATTTTCACACCACCAGTTACTTTTCTTTTATATTTCTTTCTAGTAAATACACTATTTTCAAAAGAAAACATTACAAAGTCATCTCTGGGGGGATTCGAACCCACGGCCTCTGGATTAGAAGTCCAGCGCGCTATCCGCTGCGCTACAGAGACTTACTCTTGATATTGTGAGGAACTATCTCACATTTTTCTTTACATCATTTCATTATCTTATAAAACTTCATGCGTAATTATAAAAAACACAACTACATCCAATTTTCACACCACCAGTTACTTTTCTTTTATATTTCTTTCTAGTAAATACACTATTTTCAAAAGAAAACATTACAAAGTCATCTCTGGTGGGATTCGAACACACGGCCTCTGGATTAGAAGTCCAGCGCGCTATCCGCTGCGCTACAGAGACTTACTCTTGCGGTTGTGAGGAACTATCTCAAATTTTTCTTTACATCATTTCATTATCTTATAAAACTTCATGCGTAATTATAAAAAACACAACTACATCCAATTTTCACACCACCAGTTACTTTTCTTTTATATTTCTTTCTAGTAAATACACCATTTTCAAAAAAAAAACATTACAAAGTCATTTCTGGTGGGATTCGAACACACGCCTCAGGATTAGAAGTCCAGCGCGCTATCCGCTGCGCTACAGAGACTTACCCTTGCGGTTGTGAGGAACTAACTCAAATGTTTCTTTACATCATTTCATTATCTTATAAAACTTCATGCGTAATTATAAAAAACACAACTACATCCAATTTTCACACCACCAGTTACTTTTCTTTTATATTTCTTTCTAGTAAATACACTATTTTCAAAAGAAAACATTACAAAGTCATCTCTGGTGGGATTCGAACCCACGGCCTCTGGATTAGAAGTCCAGCGCGCTATCCGCTGCGCTACAGAGACTTACTCTTGATATTGTGAGGAACTATCTCACATTTTTCTTTACATCATTTCATTATCTTATAAAACTTCATGCGTAATTATAAAAAACACAACTACATCCAATTTTCACACCACCAGTTACTTTTCTTTTATATTTCTTTCTAGTAAATACACTATTTTCAAAAGAAAACATTACAAAGTCATCTCTGGTGGGATTCGAACACACGGCCTCTGGATTAGAAGTCCAGCGCGCTATCCGCTGCGCTACAGAGACTTACTCTTGCGGTTGTGAGGAACTATCTCAAATTTTTCTTTACATCATTTCATTATCTTATAAAACTTCATGCGTAATTATAAAAAACACAACTACATCCAATTTTCACACCACCAGTTACTTTTCTTTTATATTTCGTTCTAATAAATACACTATTTAAAAAAAAAAAAATTACAAAGTCATCTCTGGTGGGATTCGAAGCCACGGCCTCTGGATTAGAAGTCCAGCGCGCTATCCGCTGCGCTACAGAGACTTACTCTTGCGGTTGTGAGGAACTATCTCACATTTTTCTTTACATCATTTCATTATCTTATAAAACTTCATGCGTAATTATAAAAAACACAACTACATCCAATTTTCACACCACCAGTTACTTTTCTTTTATATTTCTTTCTAGTAAATACACTATTTTCAAAAAAAAAACATTACAAAGTCATTTCTGGTGGGATTCGAACACACGCCTCAGGATTAGAAGTCCAGCGCGCTATCCGCTGCGCTACAGAGACTTACCCTTGCGGTTGTGAGGAACTAACTCAAATGTTTCTTTACATCATTTCATTATCTTATAAAACTTCATGCGTAATTATAAAAAACACAACTACATCCAATTTTCACACCACCAGTTACTTTTCTTTTATATTTCTTTCTAGTAAATACACTATTTTCAAGAGAAAACATTACAAAGTCATCTCTGGTGGGATTCGAACCCACGGCCTCTGGATTAGAAGTCCAGCGCGCTATCCGCTGCGCTTCAGAGACTTACCCTTGCGGTTGTGAGGAACTATCTCAAATTTTTCTTTACATCATTTCATTATCTTATAAAAGTTCATGCGTAATTATAAAAAACACAACTACATCCAATTTTCACACCACCAGTTACTTTTCTTTTATATTTCTTTCTAGTAAATACACTATTTTCAAAAGAAAACATTACAAAGTAATCTCTGGGGGGATTCGAACCCACGGCCTCTGGATTAGAAGTCCAGCGCGCTATCCGCTGCGCTACAGAGACTTACTCTTGATATTGTGAGGAACTATCTCACATTTTTCTTTACATCATTTCATTATCTTATAAAACTTCATGCGTAATTATAAAAAACACAACTACATCCAATTTTCACACCACCAGTTACTTTTCTTTTATATTTCTTTCTAGTAAATACACTATTTTCAAAAGAAAACATTACAAAGTCATCTCTGGTGGGATTCGAACACACGGCCTCTGGATTAGAAGTCCAGCGCGCTATCCGCTGCGCTACAGAGACTTACTCTTGCGGTTGTGAGGAACTATCTCAAATTTTTCTTTACATCATTTCATTATCTTATAAAACTTCATGCGTAATTATAAAAAACACAACTACATCCAATTTTCACACCACCAGTTACTTTTCTTTTATATTTCGTTCTAATAAATACACTATTTAAAAAAAAAAAAATTACAAAGTCATCTCTGGTGGGATTCGAAGCCACGGCCTCTGGATTAGAAGTCCAGCGCGCTATCCGCTGCGCTACAGAGACTTACTCTTGCGGTTGTGAGGAACTATCTCACATTTTTCTTTAAATCATTTCATTATCTTATAAAACTTCATGCGTAATTATAAAAAACACAACTACATCCAATTTTCACACCACCAGTTACTTTTCTTTTATATTTCTTTCTAGTAAATACACTATTTTCAAAAAAAAAACATTACAAAGTCATTTCTGGTGGGATTCGAACACACGCCTCAGGATTAGAAGTCCAGCGCGCTATCCGCTGCGCTACAGAGACTTACTCTTGCGGTTGTGAGGAACTAACTCAAATGTTTCTTTACATCATTTCATTATCTTATAAAACTTCATGCGTAATTATAAAAAACACAACTACATCCAATTTTCACACCACCAGTTACTTTTCTTTTATATTTCTTTCTAGTAAATACACTATTTTCAAGAGAAAACATTACAAAGTCATCTCTGGTGGGATTCGAACCCACGGCCTCTGGATTAGAAGTCCAGCGCGCTATCCGCTGCGCTTCAGAGACTTACCCTTGCGGTTGTGAGGAACTATCTCAAATTTTTCTTTACATCATTTCATTATCTTATAAAAGTTCATGCGTAATTATAAAAAACACAACTACATCCAATTTTCACACCACCAGTTACTTTTCTTTTATATTTCTTTCTAGTAAATACACTATTTTCAAAAGAAAACATTACAAAGTCATCTCTGGGGGGATTCGAACCCACGGCCTCTGGATTAGAAGTCCAGCGCGCTATCCGCTGCGCTACAGAGACTTACTCTTGATATTGTGAGGAACTATCTCAAATTTTTCTTTAAATCATTTCATTATCTTATAAAACTTCATGCGTAATTATAAAAAACACAACTACATCCAATTTTCACACCACCAGTTACTTTTCTTTTATATTTCTTTCTAGTAAATACACTATTTTCAAAAGAAAACATTACAAAGTCATCTCCGGTGGGATTCGAACCCACGGCCTCTGGATTAGAAGTCCAGCGCGCTATCCGCTTCGCTACAGAGACTAACTCTTGATATTGTGAGGAACTATCTCAACTTTTTCTTTAAATCATTTCATTATCTTATAAAACTTCATGCGTAATTATAAAAAACACAACTACATCCAATTTTCACACCACCAGTTACTTTTCTTTTATATTTCTTTCTAGTAAATACACTATTTTCAAAAGAAAAGATTACAAAGTCATCTCTGGTGGGATTCGAACCCACGGCCTCTGGATTAGAAGTCCAGCGCGCTATCCGCTGCGCTACAGAGACTAACTCTTGATATTGTGAGGAACTATCTCAAATTTTTCTTTACATCATTTCATTATCTTATAAAACTTCATGCGTAATTATAAAAAACACAACTACATCCAATTTTCACACCACCAGTTACTTTTCTTTTATATTTCTTTCTAGTAAGTACACTATTTTCAAGAGAAAACATTACAAAGTCATCTCTGGTGGGATTCGAACCCACGGCCTCTGGATTAGAAGTCAAGTGCGCCATCCGCAGCGCTACAGAGACTAACTCTTGATATTGTGAGGAACTATCTCCAATTTTTCTTTAAATCATTTCATTATGTTATAAAACTTCATGCGTAATTATAAAAAACACAACTACATCCAATTTTCACACCACCAGTTACTTTTCTTTTATATTTCTTTCTAGTAAATACACTATTTTCAAAAGAAAACATTACAAATCATCTCTGGTGGGATTCGAACCCACGGCCTCTGGATTAGAAGTCCAGCGCGCTATCCGACTAACTCTTGATATTGTGAGGAACTATCTCAACTTTTTCTTTAAATCATTTCATTATCTTATAAAACTTCATGCGTAATTATAAAAAACACAACTACATCAAATTTTTACACCACCAGTTACTTTTCTTTTATATTTCTTTCTAGTAAATACACTATTTTCAAAAGAAAACATTACAAAGTAATCTCTGGTGGGATTCGAACCCACGGCCTCTGGATTAGAAGTCCAGCGCGCTATCCGCTGCGCTACAGAGACTAACTCTTGATATTGTGAGGAACTATCTCAACTTTTTCTTTAAATCATTTCATTATCTTATAAAACTTCATGCGTAATTATAAAAAACACAACTACATCCAATTTTCACACCACCAGTTACTTTTCTTTTATATTTCTTTCTAGTAAATACACTATTTTCAAAAGAAAACATTACAAAGTCATCTCTGGTGGGATTCGAACCCACGGCCTCTGTATTAGAAGTCCAGCGCGCTATCCGCTGCGCTACAGAGACTAACTCTTGATATTGTGAGGAACTATCTCAAATTTTTCTTTAAATCATTTCATTATCTTATAAAACTTCATGCGTAATTATAAAAAACACAACTACATCCAATTTTCACACCACCAGTTACTTTTCTTTTATATTTCTTTCTAGTAAATACACTATTTTAAAAAGAAAACATTACAAAGTCAGCTCTGGTGGGATTCGAACCCACGGCCTCTGGATTAGAAGTCCAGCGCGCTATCCGCTGCGCTACAGAGACTTACTGTTGCGGTCGTGAGAAACTATCTAAAAATTTTCTTTACATCATTTCATTATCTTATAAAACTTCATGCGTAATTATAAAAAACAAAACTACATCCAATTTTCACACCACCAGTTACTTTTCTTTTATATTTCTTTCGAATAAATACACTATTTAAAAAAAAAAAAATTACAAAGTCATCTCTCGTGGGATTCGAAGCCACGGCCTCTGGATTAGAAGTCCAGCGCGCTATCCGCTGCGCTACAGAGACTTACTCTTGCGGTTGTGAGGAACTATCTCACATTTTTCTTTAAATCATTTCATTATCTTATAAAACTTCATGCGTAATTATAAAAAACACAACTACATCCAATTTTCACACCACCAGTTACTTTTCTTTTATATTTCTTTCTAGTAAATACACTATTTTCAAAAAAAAAACATTACAAAGTCATTTCTTGTGGGATTCGAACACACGCCTCAGGATTAGAAGTCCAGCGCGCTATCCGCTGCGCTACAGAGACTTACCCTTGCGGTTGTGAGGAACTAACTCAAATGTTTCTTTACATCATTTCATTATCTTATAAAACTTCATGCGTAATTATAAAAAACACAACTACATCCAATTTTCACACCACCAGTTACTTTTCTTTTATATTTCTTTCTAGTAAATACACTATTTTCAAAAGAAAACATTACAAAGTCATCTCTGGTGGGATTCGAACCCACGGCCTCTTGATTAGAAGTCCAGCGCGCTATCCGCTGCGCTTCAGAGACTTCCCCTTGCGGTTGTGAGGAACTATCTCAAATTTTTCTTTAAATCATTTCATTATCTTATAAAAGTTCATGCGTAATTATAAAAAACACAACTACATCCAATTTTCACACCACCAGTTACTTTTCTTTTATATTTCTTTCTAGTAAATACACTATTTTCAAAAGAAAACATTACAAAGTCATCTCTGGTGGGATTCGAACCCACGGCCTCTGGATTAGAAGTCCAGCGCGCTATCCGCTGCGCTACAGAGACTAACTCTTGATATTGTGAGGAACTATCTCAAATTTTTTTTTAAATCATTTCATTATCTTATAAAACTTCATGCGTAATTATAAAAAACACAACTACATCCAATTTTCACACCACCAGTTACTTTTCTTTTATATTTCTTTCTAGTAAATACATTATTTTCAAAAGAAAACATTACAAAGTCATCTCTGGTGGGATTCGAACCCACGGCCTCTGGATTAGAAGTCCAGCGCGCTATCCGCTGCGCTACCAAGACTAACTCTTGGTATTGTGAGGAACTATCTCAAATTTTTCTTTAAATCATTTCATTATGTTATAAAACTTCATGCGTAATTATAAAAAAACACAACTACATCCAATTTTCACACCACCAGTTACTTTTCTTTTATATTTCTTTCTAGTAAATACACTATTTTCAAAAGAAAACATTACAAAGTCATCTCTGGTGGGATTCGAACCCACGGCCTCTGGATTAGAAGTCCAGCGCGCTATCCGCTGCGTTACAGAGACTAACTCTTGATATTGTGAGGAACTATCTCAAATTTTTCTTTAAATCATTTCATTATCTTATAAAACTTCATGCGTAATTATAAAAAACACAACTACATCCAATTTTCACACCACCAGTTACTTTTCTTTTATATTTCGTTCTAATAAATACACTATTTAAAAAAAAAAAAATTACAAAGTCATCTCTGGTGGGATTCGAAGCCACGGCCTCTGGATTAGAAGTCCAGCGCGCTATCCGCTGCGCTACAGAGACTTACTCTTGCGGTTGTGAGGAACTATCTCACATTTTTCTTTAAATCATTTCATTATCTTATAAAACTTCATGCGTAATTATAAAAAACACAACTACATCCAATTTTCACACCACCAGTTACTTTTCTTTTATATTTCTTTCTAGTAAATACACTATTTTCAAAAAAAAAACATTACAAAGTCATTTCTGGTGGGATTCGAACACACGCCTCAGGATTAGAAGTCCAGCGCGCTATCCGCTGCGCTACAGAGACTTACCCTTGCGGTTGTGAGGAACTAACTCAAATGTTTCTTTACATCATTTCATTATCTTATAAAACTTCATGCGTAATTATAAAAAACACAACTACATCCAATTTTCACACCACCAGTTACTTTTCTTTTATATTTCTTTCTAGTAAATACACTATTTTCAAGAGAAAACATTACAAAGTCATCTCTGGTGGGATTCGAACCCACGGCCTCTGGATTAGAAGTCCAGCGCGCTATCCGCTGCGCTTCAGAGACTTACCCTTGCGGTTGTGAGGAACTATCTCAAATTTTTCTTTACATCATTTCATTATCTTATAAAAGTTCATGCGTAATTATAAAAAACACAACTACATCCAATTTTCACACCACCAGTTATTTCTCTTTTATATTTCTTTCTAGTAAATACACTATTTTCAAAAGAAAACATTACAAAGTCATCTCTGGGGGGATTCGAACCCACGGCCTCTGGATTAGAAGTCCAGCGCGCTATCCGCTGCGCTACAGAGACTTACTCTTGATATTGTGAGGAACTATCTCACATTTTTCTTTACATCATTTCATTATCTTATAAAACTTCATGCGTAATTATAAAAAACACAACTACATCCAATTTTCACACCACCAGTTACTTTTCTTTTATATTTCTTTCTAGTAAATACACTATTTTCAAAAGAAAACATTACAAAGTCATCTCTGGTGGGATTCGAACACACGGCCTCTGGATTAGAAGTCCAGCGCGCTATCCGCTGCGCTACAGAGACTTACTCTTGCGGTTGTGAGGAACTATCTCAAATTTTTCTTTACATCATTTCATTATCTTATAAAACTTCATGCGTAATTATAAAAAACACAACTACATCCAATTTTCACACCACCAGTTACTTTTCTTTTATATTTCGTTCTAATAAATACACTATTTAAAAAAAAAAAAATTACAAAGTCATCTCTGGTGGGATTCGAAGCCACGGCCTCTGGATTAGAAGTCCAGCGCGCTATCCGCTGCGCTACAGAGACTTACTCTTGCGGTTGTGAGGAACTATCTAACATTTTTCTTTAAATCATTTCATTATCTTATAAAACTTCATGCGTAATTATAAAAAACACAACTACATCCAATTTTCACACCACCAGTTACTTTTCTTTTATATTTCTTTCTAGTAAATACACTATTTTCAAAAAAAAAACATTACAAAGTCATTTCTGGTGGGATTCGAAAACACGTCTCAGGATTAGAAGTCCAGCGCGCTATCCGCTGCGCTACAGAGACTTACCCTTGCGGTTGTGAGGAACTAACTCAAATGTTTCTTTACATCATTTCATTATCTTATAAAACTTCATGCGTAATTATAAAAAACACAACTACATCCAATTTTCACACCACCAGTTACTTTTCTTTTATATTTCTTTCTAGTAAATACACTATTTTCAAGAGAAAACATTACAAAGTCATCTCTGGTGGGATTCGAACCCACGGCCTCTGGATTAGAAGTCCAGCGCGCTATCCGCTGCGCTTCAGAGACTTACCCTTGCGGCTGTGAGGAACTATCTCAAATTTTTCTTTACATCATTTCATTATCTTATAAAAGTTCATGCGTAATTATAAAAAACACAACTACATCCAATTTTCACACCACCAGTTACTTTTCTTTTATATTTCTTTCTAGTAAATACACTATTTTCAAAAGAAAACATTACAAAGTCATCTCTGGGGGGATTCGAACCCACGGCCTCTGGATTAGAAGTCCAGCGCGCTATCCGCTGCGCTACAGAGACTTACTCTTGATATTGTGAGGAACTATCTCAAATTTTTCTTTAAATCATTTCATTATCTTATAAAACTTCATGCGTAATTATAAAAAACACAACTACATCCAATTTTCACACCACCAGTTACTTTTCTTTTATATTTCTTTCTAGTAAATACACTATTTTCAAAAGAAAACATTACAAAGTCATCTCTGGTGGGATTCGAACACACGGCCTCTGGATTAGAAGTCCAGCGCGCTATCCGCTGCGCTACAGAGACTTACTCTTGCGGTTGTGAGGAACTATCTCAAATTTTTCTTTACATCATTTCATTATCTTATAAAAGTTCATGCGTAATTATAAAAAACACAACTACATCCAATTTTCACACCACCAGTTACTTTTCTTTTATATTTCGTTCTAATAAATACACTATTTAAAAAAAAAAAAATTACAAAGTCATCTCTGGTGGGATTCGAAGCCACGGCCTCT
This sequence comes from Euprymna scolopes, assembly GCF_053919585.1. Lineage (NCBI taxonomy): Eukaryota > Metazoa > Mollusca > Cephalopoda > Sepiida > Sepiolidae > Euprymna > Euprymna scolopes. The sequence goes on along the minus strand of NC_136482.1, from coordinate 148,012,332 downwards.
GGATTAGAAGTCCAGCGCGCTATCCGCTGCGCTACAGATACTTACTCTTGCGGTTGTGAGGAACTATCTCACATTTTTCTTTAAATCATTTCATTATCTTATAAAACTTCATGCGTAATTATAAAAAACACAACTACATCCAATTTTCACACCACCAGTTACTTTTCTTTTATATTTCTTTCTAGTAAATACACTATTTTCAAAAAAAAAACATTACAAAGTCATTTCTGGTGGGATTCGAACACACGCCTCAGGATTAGAAGTCCAGCGCGCTATCCGCTGCGCTACAGAGACTTACCCTTGCGGTTGTGAGGAACTAACTCAAATGTTTCTTTACATCATTTCATTATCTTATAAAACTTCATGCGTAATTATAAAAAACACAACTACATCCAATTTTCACACCACCAGTTACTTTTCTTTTATATTTCTTTCTAGTAAATACACTATTTTCAAGAGAAAACATTACAAAGTCATCTCTGGTGGGATTCGAACCCACGGCCTCTGGATTAGAAGTCCAGCGCGCTATCCGCTGCGCTTCAGAGACTTACCCTTGCGGCTGTGAGGAACTATCTCAAATTTTTCTTTACATCATTTCATTATCTTATAAAAGTTCATGCGTAATTATAAAAAACACAACTACATCCAATTTTCACACCACCAGTTACTTTTCTTTTATATTTCTTTCTAGTAAATACACTATTTTCAAAAGAAAACATTACAAAGTCATCTCTGGGGGGATTCGAACCCACGGCCTCTGGATTAGAAGTCCAGCGCGCTATCCGCTGCGCTACAGAGACTTACTCTTGATATTGTGAGGAACTATCTCAAATTTTTCTTTAAATCATTTCATTATCTTATAAAACTTCATGCGTAATTATAAAAAACACAACTACATCCAATTTTCACACCACCAGTTACTTTTCTTTTATATTTCTTTCTAGTAAATACACTATTTTCAAAAGAAAACATTACAAAGTCATCTCTGGTGGGATTCGAACCCACGGCCTCTGGATTAGAAGTCCAGCGCGCTATCCGCTTCGCTACAGAGACTAACTCTTGATATTGTGAGGAACTATCTCAACTTTTTCTTTAAATCATTTCATTATCTTATAAAACTTCATGCGTAATTATAAAAAACACAACTACATCCAATTTTCACACCACCAGTTACTTTTCTTTTATATTTCTTTCTAGTAAATACACTATTTTCAAAAGAAAAGATTACAAAGTCATCTCTGGTGGGATTCGAACCCACGGCCTCTGGATTAGAAGTCCAGCGCGCTATCCGCTGCGCTACAGAGACTAACTCTTGATATTGTGAGGAACTATCTCAAATTTTTCTTTACATCATTTCATTATCTTATAAAACTTCATGCGTAATTATAAAAAACACAACTACATCCAATTTTCACACCACCAGTTACTTTTCTTTTATATTTCTTTCTAGTAAATACACTATTTTCAAGAGAAACATTACAAAGTCATCTCTGGTGGGATTCGAACCCACGGCCTCTGGATTAGAAGTCAAGTGCGCTATCCGCAGCGCTACAGAGACTAACTCTTGATATTGTGAGGAACTATCTCCAATTTTTCTTTAAATCATTTCATTATGTTATAAAACTTCATGCGTAATTATAAAAAACACAACTACATCCAATTTTCACACCACCAGTTACTTTTCTTTTATATTTCTTTCTAGTAAATACACTATTTTCAAAAGAAAACATTACAAATCATCTCTGGTGGGATTCGAACCCACGGCCTCTGGATTAGAAGTCCAGCGCGCTATCCGACTAACTCTTGATATTGTGAGGAACTATCTCAACTTTTTCTTTAAATCATTTCATTATCTTATAAAACTTCATGCGTAATTATAAAAAACACAACTACATCAAATTTTTACACCACCAGTTACTTTTCTTTTATATTTCTTTCTAGTAAATACACTATTTTCAAAAGAAAACATTACAAAGTAATCTCTGGTGGGATTCGAACCCACGGCCTCTGGATTAGAAGTCCAGCGCGCTATCCGCTGCGCTACAGAGACTAACTCTTGATATTGTGAGGAACTATCTCAACTTTTTCTTTAAATCATTTCATTATCTTATAAAACTTCATGCGTAATTATAAAAAACACAACTACATCCAATTTTCACACCACCAGTTACTTTTCTTTTATATTTCTTTCTAGTAAATACACTATTTTCAAAAGAAAAGATTACAAAGTCATCTCTGGTGGGATTCGAACCCACGGCCTCTGTATTAGAAGTCCAGCGCGCTATCCGCTGCGCTACAGAGACTAACTCTTGATATTGTGAGGAACTATCTCAAATTTTTCTTTAAATCATTTCATTATCTTATAAAACTTCATGCGTAATTATAAAAAACACAACTACATCCAATTTTCACACCACCAGTTACTTTTCTTTTATATTTCTTTCTAGTAAATACACTATTTTCAAGAGAAAACATTACAAAGTCATCTCTGGTGGGATTCGAACCCACGGCCTCTGGATTAGAAGTCCAGCGCGCTATCCGCTGCGCTTCAGAGACTTACCCTTGCGGCTGTGAGGAACTATCTCAAATTTTTCTTTACATCATTTCATTATCTTATAAAAGTTCATGCGTAATTATAAAAAACACAACTACATCCAATTTTCACACCACCAGTTACTTTTCTTTTATATTTCTTTCTAGTAAATACACTATTTTCAAAAGAAAACATTACAAAGTCATCTCTGGGGGGATTCGAACCCACGGCCTCTGGATTAGAAGTCCAGCGCGCTATCCGCTGCGCTACAGAGACTTACTCTTGATATTGTGAGGAACTATCTCAAATTTTTCTTTAAATCATTTCATTATCTTATAAAACTTCATGCGTAATTATAAAAAACACAACTACATCCAATTTTCACACCACCAGTTACTTTTCTTTTATATTTCTTTCTAGTAAATACACTATTTTCAAAAGAAAACATTACAAAGTCATCTCTGGTGGGATTCGAACCCACGGCCTCTGGATTAGAAGTCCAGCGCGCTATCCGCTTCGCTACAGAGACTAACTCTTGATATTGTGAGGAACTATCTCAACTTTTTCTTTAAATCATTTCATTATCTTATAAAACTTCATGCGTAATTATAAAAAACACAACTACATCCAATTTTCACACCACCAGTTACTTTTCTTTTATATTTCTTTTAAGTAAATACACTATTTTCAAAAGAAAAGATTACAAAGTCATCTCTGGTGGGATTCGAACCCACGGCCTCTGGATTAGAAGTCCAGCGCGCTATCCGCTGCGCTACAGAGACTAACTCTTGATATTGTGAGGAACTATCTCAAATTTTTCTTTACATCATTTCATTATCTTATAAAACTTCATGCGTAATTATAAAAAACACAACTACATCCAATTTTCACACCACCAGTTACTTTTCTTTTATATTTCTTTCTAGTAAATACACTATTTTCAAGAGAAAACATTACAAAGTCATCTCTGGTGGGATTCGAACCCACGGCCTCTGGATTAGAAGTCAAGTGCGCTATCCGCAGCGCTACAGAGACTAACTCTTGATATTGTGAGGAACTATCTCCAATTTTTCTTTAAATCATTTCATTATGTTATAAAACTTCATGCGTAATTATAAAAAACACAACTACATCCAATTTTCACACCACCAGTTACTTTTCTTTTATATTTCTTTCTAGTAAATACACTATTTTCAAAAGAAAACATTACAAATCATCTCTGGTGGGATTCGAACCCACGGCCTCTGGATTAGAAGTCCAGCGCGCTATCCGACTAACTCTTGATATTGTGAGGAACAATCTCAACTTTTTCTTTAAATCATTTCATTATCTTATAAAACTTCATGCGTAATTATAAAAAACACAACTACATCAAATTTTTACACCACCAGTTACTTTTCTTTTATATTTCTTTCTAGTAAATACACTATTTTCAAAAGAAAACATTACAAAGTAATCTCTGGTGGGATTCGAACCCACGGCCTCTGGATTAGAAGTCCAGCGCGCTATCCGCTGCGCTACAGAGACTAACTCTTGATATTGTGAGGAACTATCTCAACTTTTTCTTTAAATCATTTCATTATCTTATAAAACTTCATGCGTAATTATAAAAAACACAACTACATCCAATTTTCACACCACCAGTTACTTTTCTTTTATATTTCTTTCTAGTAAATACACTATTTTCAAAAGAAAAGATTACAAAGTCATCTCTGGTGGGATTCGAACCCACGGCCTCTGTATTAGAAATCCAGCGCGCTATCCGCTGCGCTACAGAGACTAACTCTTGATATTGTGAGGAACTATCTCAAAATTTTCTTTAAATCATTTCATTATCTTATAAAACTTCATGCGTAATTATAAAAAACACAACTACATCCAATTTTCTCACCACCAGTTACTTTTCTTTTATATTTCTTTCTAGTAAATACACTATTTTAAAAAGAAAACATTACAAAGTCAGCTCTGGTGGGATTCGAACCCACGGCCTCTGGATTAGAAGTCCAGCGCGCTATCCGCTGCGCTACAGAGACTTACTGTTGCGGTCGTGAGAAACTATCTAAAAATTTTCTTTACATCATTTCATTATCTTATAAAACTTCATGCGTAATTATAAAAAACACAACTACATCCAATTTTCACACCACCAGTTACTTTTCTTTTATATTTCTTTCGAATAAATACACTATTCAAAAAAAAAAAAATTACAAAGTCATCTCTCGTGGGATTCGAAGCCACGGCCTCTGGATTAGAAGTCCAGCGCGCTATCCGCTGCGCTACAGAGACTTACTCTTGCGGTTGTGAGGAACTATCTCACATTTTTCTTTAAATCATTTCATTATCTTATAAAACTTCATGCGTAATTATAAAAAACACAACTACATCCAATTTTCACACCACCAGTTACTTTTCTTTTATATTTCTTTCTAGTAAATACACTATTTTCAAAAAAAAAACATTACAAAGTCATTTCTTGTGGGATTCGAACACACGCCTCAGTTTTAGAAGTCCAGCGCGCTATCCGCTGCGCTACAGAGACTTACCCTTGCGGTTGTGAGGAACTAACTCAAATGTTTCTTTACATCATTTCATTATCTTATAAAACTTCATGCGTAATTATAAAAAACACAACTACATCCAATTTTCACACCACCAGTTACTTTTCTTTTATATTTCTTTCTAGTAAATACACTATTTTCAAAAGAAAACATTACAAAGTCATCTCTGGTGGGATTCGAACCCACGGCCTCTGGATTAGAAGTCCAGCGCGCTATCCGCTGCGCTTCAGAGACTTCCCCTTGCGGTTGTGAGGAACTATCTCAAATTTTTCTTTACATCATTTCATTATCTTATAAAAGTTCATGCGTAATTATAAAAAACACAACTACATCCAATTTTCACACCACCAGTTACTTTTCTTTTATATTTCTTTCTAGTAAATACACTATTTTCAAAAGAAAACATTACAAAGTCATCTCTAGGGGGATTCGAACCCACGGCCTCTGGATTAGAAGTCCAGCGCGCTATCCGCTGCGCTACAGAGACTTACTCTTGCGGTTGTGAGGAACTATCTCAAATTTTTCTTTAAATCATTTCATTATCTTATAAAAGTTCATGCGTAATTATAAAAAACACAACTACATCCAATTTTCACACCACCAGTTACTTTTCTTTTATATTTCTTTCTAGTAAATACACTATTTTCAAAAGAAAACATTACAAAGTCATCTCTGGTGGGATTCGAACCCACGGCCTCTGGATTAGAAGTCCAGCGCGCTATCCGCTGCGCTACAGAGACTAACTCTTGATATTGTGAGGAACTATCTCAAATTTTTTTTTAAATCATTTCATTATCTTATAAAACTTCATGCGTAATTATAAAAAACACAACTACATCCAATTTTCACACCACCAGTTACTTTTCTTTTATATTTCTTTCTAGTAAATACATTATTTTCAAAAGAAAACATTACAAAGTCATCTCTGGTGGGATTCGAACCCACGGCCTCTGGATTAGAAGTCCAGCGCGCTATCCGCTGCGCTACAGAGACTAACTCTTGATATTGTGAGGAACTATCTCAAATTTTTCTTTAAATCATTTCATTATGTTATAAAACTTCATGCGTAATTATAAAAAAACACAACTACATCCAATTTTCACACCACCAGTTACTTTTCTTTTATATTTCTTTCTAGTAAATACACTATTTTCAAAAGAAAACATTACAAAGTCATCTCTGGTGGGATTCGAACCCACGGCCTCTGGATTAGAAGTCCAGCGCTATCCGCTTCGCTACAGAGACTAACTCTTGATATTGTGAGGAACTATCTCAAATTTTTCTTTAAATCATTTCATTATCTTATAAAACTTCATGCGTAATTATAAAAAACACAACTACATCCAATTTTCACACCACCAGTTACTTTTCTTTTATATTTCTTTCTAGTAAATACACTATTTTCAAAAGAAAAGATTACAAAGTCATCTCTGGTGGGATTCGAACCCACGGCCTCTGGATTAGAAGTCCAGCGCGCTATCCGCTGCGTTACAGAGACTAACTCTTGATATTGTGAGGAACTATCTCCAATTTTTCTTTAAATCATTTCATTATCTTATAAAACTTCATGCGTAATTATAAAAAACACAACTACATCCAATTTTCACACCACCAGTTACTTTTCTTTTATATTTCTTTCTAGTAAATACACTATTTTCAAAAGAAAACATTACAAAGTCATCTCTGGTGGGATTCGAACCCACGGCCTCTGGATTAGAAGTCCAGCGCGCTATCCGCTTCGCTACAGAGACTAACTCTTGATATTGTGAGGAACTATCTCAAATTTTTCTTTAAATCATTTCATTATCTTATAAAACTTCATGCGTAATTATAAAAAACACAACTACATCCAATTTTCACACCACCAGTTACTTTTCTTTTATATTTCTTTCTAGTAAATACACTATTTTCAAAAGAAAAGATTACAAAGTCATCTCTGGTGGGATTCGAACCCACGGCCTCTGGATTAGAAGTCCAGCGCGCTATCCGCTGCGTTACAGAGACTAACTCTTGATATTGTGAGGAACTATCTCAAATTTTTCTTTAAATCATTTCATTATCTTATAAAACTTCATGCGTAATTATAAAAAACACAACTACATCCAATTTTCACACCACCAGTTACTTTTCTTTTATATTTCGTTCTAATAAATACACTATTTAAAAAAAAAAAAATTACAAAGTCATCTCTGGTGGGATTCGAAGCCACGGCCTCTGGATTAGAAGTCCAGCGCGCTATCCGCTGCGCTACAGAGACTTACTCTTGCGGTTGTGAGGAACTATCTCACATTTTTCTTTAAATCATTTCATTATCTTATAAAACTTCATGCGTAATTATAAAAGACACAACTACATCCAATTTTCACACCACCAGTTACTTTTCTTTTATATTTCTTTCTAGTAAATACACTATTTTCAAAAAAAAAACATTACAAAGTCATTTCTGGTGGGATTCGAACACACGCCTCAAGATTAGAAGTCCAGCGCGCTATCCGCTGCGCTACAGAGACTTACCCTTGCGGTTGTGAGGAACTAACTCAAATGTTTCTTTACATCATTTCATTATCTTATAAAACTTCATGCGTAATTATAAAAAACACAACTACATCCAATTTTCACACCACCAGTTACTTTTCTTTTATATTTCTTTCTAGTAAATACACTATTTTCAAGAGAAAACATTACAAAGTCATCTCTGGTGGGATTCGAACCCACGGCCTCTGGATTAGAAGTCCAGCGCGCTATCCGCTGCGCTTCAGAGACTTACCCTTGCGGTTGTGAGGAACTATCTCAAATTTTTCTTTACATCATTTCATTATCTTATAAAAGTTCATGCGTAATTATAAAAAACACAACTACATCCAATTTTCACACCACCAGTTATTTCTCTTTTATATTTCTTTCTAGTAAATACACTATTTTCAAAAGAAAACATTACAAAGTCATCTCTGGGGGGATTCGAACCCACGACCTCTGGATTAGAAGTCCAGCGCGCTATCCGCTGCGCTACAGAGACTTACTCTTGATATTGTGAGGAACTATCTCACATTTTTCTTTACATCATTTCATTATCTTATAAAACTTCATGCGTAATTATAAAAAACACAACTACATCCAATTTTCACACCACCAGTTACTTTTCTTTTATATTTCTTTCTAGTAAATACACTATTTTCAAAAGAAAACATTACAAAGTCATCTCTGGTGGGATTCGAACACACGGCCTCTGGATTAGAAGTCCAGCGCGCTATCCGCTGCGCTACAGAGACTTACTCTTGCGGTTGTGAGGAACTATCTCAAATTTTTCTTTACATCATTTCATTATCTTATAAAACTTCATGCGTAATTATAAAAAACACAACTACATCCAATTTTCACACCACCAGTTACTTTTCTTTTATATTTCGTTCTAATAAATACACTATTTAAAAAAAAAAAAATTACAAAGTCATCTCTGGTGGGATTCGAAGCCACGGCCTCTGGATTAGAAGTCCAGCGCGCTATCCGCTGCGCTACAGAGACTTACTCTTGATATTGTGAGGAACTATCTCACATTTTTCTTTAAATCATTTCATTATCTTATAAAACTTCATGCGTAATTATAAAAAACACAACTACATCCAATTTTCACACCACCAGTTACTTTTCTTTTATATTTCTTTCTAGTAAATACACTATTTTCAAAAAAAAAACATTACAAAGTCATTTCTGGTGGGATTCGAACACACGCCTCAGGATTAGAAGTCCAGCGCGCTATCCGCTGCGCTACAGAGACTTACCCTTGCGGTTGTGAGGAACTAACTCAAATGTTTCTTTACATCATTTCATTATCTTATAAAATTTCATGCGTAATTATAAAAAACACAACTACATCCAATTTTCACACCACCAGTTACTTTTCTTTTATATTTCTTTCTAGTAAATACACTATTTTCAAGAGAAAACATTACAAAGTCATCTCTGGTGGGATTCGAACCCACGGCCTCTGGATTAGAAGTCCAGCGCGCTATCCGCTGCGCTTCAGAGACTTACCCTTGCGGCTGTGAGGAACTATCTCAAATTTTTCTTTACATCATTTCATTATCTTATAAAAGTTCATGCGTAATTATAAAAAACACAACTACATCCAATTTTCACACCACCAGTTACTTTTCTTTTATATTTCTTTCTAGTAAATACACTATTTTCAAAAGAAAACATTACAAAGTCATCTCTGGGGGGATTCGAACCCACGGCCTCTGGATTAGAAGTCCAGCGCGCTATCCGCTGCGCTACAGAGACTTACTCTTGATATTGTGAGGAACTATCTCAAATTTTTCTTTAAATCATTTCATTATCTTATAAAACTTCATGCGTAATTATAAAAAACACAACTACATCCAATTTTCACACCACCAGTTACTTTTCTTTTATATTTCTTTCTAGTAAATACACTATTTTCAAAAGAAAACATTACAAAGTCATCTCTGGTGGGATTCGAACACACGGCCTCTGGATTAGAAGTCCAGCGCGCTATCCGCTGCGCTACAGAGACTTACTCTTGCGGTTGTGAGGAACTATCTCAAATTTTTCTTTACATCATTTCATTATCTTATAAAACTTCATGCGTAATTATAAAAAACACAACTACATCCAATTTTCACACCACCAGTTACTTTTCTTTTATATTTCGTTCTAATAAATACACTATTTAAAAAAAAAAAAATTACAAAGTCATCTCTGGTGGGATTCGAAGCCACGGCCTCTGGATTAGAAGTCCAGCGCGCTATCCGCTGCGCTACAGAGACTTACTCTTGCGGTTGTGAGGAACTATCTCACATTTTTCTTTAAATCATTTCATTATCTTATAAAACTTCATGCGTAATTATAAAAAACACAACTACATCCAATTTTCACACCACCAGTTACTTTTCTTTTATATTTCTTTCTAGTAAATACACTATTTTCAAAAAAAAAACATTACAAAGTCATTTCTGGTGGGATTCGAACACACGCCTCAGGATTAGAAGTCCAGCGCGCTATCCGCTGCGCTACAGAGACTTACCCTTGCGGTTGTGAGGAACTAACTCAAATGTTTCTTTACATCATTTCATTATCTTATAAAACTTCATGCGTAATTATAAAAAACACAACTACATCCAATTTTCACACCACCAGTTACTTTTCTTTTATATTTCTTTCTAGTAAATACACTATTTTCAAGAGAAAACATTACAAAGTCATCTCTGGTGGGATTCGAACCCACGGCCTCTGGATTAGAAGTCCAGCGCGCTATCCGCTGCGCTTCAGAGACTTACCCTTGCGGCTGTGAGGAACTATCTCAAATTTTTCTTTACATCATTTCATTATCTTATAAAAGTTCATGCGTAATTATAAAAAACACAACTACATCCAATTTTCACACCACCAGTTACTTTTCTTTTATATTTCTTTCTAGTAAATACACTATTTTCAAAAGAAAACATTACAAAGTCATCTCTGGGGGGATTCGAACCCACGGCCTCTGGATTAGAAGTCCAGCGCGCTATCCGCTGCGCTACAGAGACTTACTCTTGATATTGTGAGGAACTATCTCAAATTTTTCTTTAAATCATTTCATTATCTTATAAAACTTCATGCGTAATTATAAAAAACACAACTACATCCAATTTTCACACCACCAGTTACTTTTCTTTTATATTTCTTTCTAGTAAATACACTATTTTCAAAAGAAAACATTACAAAGTCATCTCTGGTGGGATTCGAACCCACGGCCTCTGGATTAGAAGTCCAGCGCGCTATCCGCTTCGCTACAGAGACTAACTCTTGATATTGTGAGGAACTATCTCAACTTTTTCTTTAAATCATTTCATTATCTTATAAAACTTCATGCGTAATTATAAAAAACACAACTACATCCAATTTTCACACCACCAGTTACTTTTCTTTTATATTTCTTTCTAGTAAATACACTATTTTCAAAAGAAAAGATTACAAAGTCATCTCTGGTGGGATTCGAACCCACGGCCTCTGGATTAGAAGTCCAGCGCGCTATCCGCTGCGCTACAGAGACTAACTCTTGATATTGTGAGGAACTATCTCAAATTTTTCTTTACATCATTTCATTATCTTATAAAACTTCATGCGTAATTATAAAAAACACAACTACATCCAATTTTCACACCACCAGTTACTTTTCTTTTATATTTCTTTCTAGTAAATACACTATTTTCAAGAGAAACATTACAAAGTCATCTCTGGTGGGATTCGAACCCACGGCCTCTGGATTAGAAGTCAAGTGCGCTATCCGCAGCGCTACAGAGACTAACTCTTGATATTGTGAGGAACTATCTCCAATTTTTCTTTAAATCATTTCATTATGTTATAAAACTTCATGCGTAATTATAAAAAACACAACTACATCCAATTTTCACACCACCAGTTACTTTTCTTTTATATTTCTTTCTAGTAAATACACTATTTTCAAAAGAAAACATTACAAATCATCTCTGGTGGGATTCGAACCCACGGCCTCTGGATTAGAAGTCCAGCGCGCTATCCGACTAACTCTTGATATTGTGAGGAACTATCTCAACTTTTTCTTTAAATCATTTCATTATCTTATAAAACTTCATGCGTAATTATAAAAAACACAACTACATCAAATTTTTACACCACCAGTTACTTTTCTTTTATATTTCTTTCTAGTAAATACACTATTTTCAAAAGAAAACATTACAAAGTAATCTCTGGTGGGATTCGAACCCACGGCCTCTGGATTAGAAGTCCAGCGCGCTATCCGCTGCGCTACAGAGACTAACTCTTGATATTGTGAGGAACTATCTCAACTTTTTCTTTAAATCATTTCATTATCTTATAAAACTTCATGCGTAATTATAAAAAACACAACTACATCCAATTTTCACACCACCAGTTACTTTTCTTTTATATTTCTTTCTAGTAAATACACTATTTTCAAAAGAAAAGATTACAAAGTCATCTCTGGTGGGATTCGAACCCACGGCCTCTGTATTAGAAGTCCAGCGCGCTATCCGCTGCGCTACAGAGACTAACTCTTGATATTGTGAGGAACTATCTCAAATTTTTCTTTAAATCATTTCATTATCTTATAAAACTTCATGCGTAATTATAAAAAACACAACTACATCCAATTTTCACACCACCAGTTACTTTTCTTTTATATTTCTTTCTAGTAAATACACTATTTTCAAGAGAAAACATTACAAAGTCATCTCTGGTGGGATTCGAACCCACGGCCTCTGGATTAGAAGTCCAGCGCGCTATCCGCTGCGCTTCAGAGACTTACCCTTGCGGCTGTGAGGAACTATCTCAAATTTTTCTTTACATCATTTCATTATCTTATAAAAGTTCATGCGTAATTATAAAAAACACAACTACATCCAATTTTCACACCACCAGTTACTTTTCTTTTATATTTCTTTCTAGTAAATACACTATTTTCAAAAGAAAACATTACAAAGTCATCTCTGGGGGGATTCGAACCCACGGCCTCTGGATTAGAAGTCCAGCGCGCTATCCGCTGCGCTACAGAGACTTACTCTTGATATTGTGAGGAACTATCTCAAATTTTTCTTTAAATCATTTCATTATCTTATAAAACTTCATGCGTAATTATAAAAAACACAACTACATCCAATTTTCACACCACCAGTTACTTTTCTTTTATATTTCTTTCTAGTAAATACACTATTTTCAAAAGAAAACATTACAAAGTCATCTCTGGTGGGATTCGAACCCACGGCCTCTGGATTAGAAGTCCAGCGCGCTATCCGCTTCGCTACAGAGACTAACTCTTGATATTGTGAGGAACTATCTCAACTTTTTCTTTAAATCATTTCATTATCTTATAAAACTTCATGCGTAATTATAAAAAACACAACTACATCCAATTTTCACACCACCAGTTACTTTTCTTTTATATTTCTTTCTAGTAAATACACTATTTTCAAAAGAAAAGATTACAAAGTCATCTCTGGTGGGATTCGAACCCACGGCCTCTGGATTAGAAGTCCAGCGCGCTATCCGCTGCGCTACAGAGACTAACTCTTGATATTGTGAGGAACTATCTCAAATTTTTCTTTACATCATTTCATTATCTTATAAAACTTCATGCGTAATTATAAAAAACACAACTACATCCAATTTTCACACCACCAGTTACTTTTCTTTTATATTTCTTTCTAGTAAATACACTATTTTCAAGAGAAAACATTACAAAGTCATCTCTGGTGGGATTCGAACCCACGGCCTCTGGATTAGAAGTCAAGTGCGCTATCCGCAGCGCTACAGAGACTAACTCTTGATATTGTGAGGAACTATCTCCAATTTTTCTTTAAATCATTTCATTATGTTATAAAACTTCATGCGTAATTATAAAAAACACAACTACATCCAATTTTCACACCACCAGTTACTTTTCTTTTATATTTCTTTCTAGTAAATACACTATTTTCAAAAGAAAACATTACAAATCATCTCTGGTGGGATTCGAACCCACGGCCTCTGGATTAGAAGTCCAGCGCGCTATCCGACTAACTCTTGATATTGTGAGGAACTATCTCAACTTTTTCTTTAAATCATTTCATTATCTTATAAAACTTCATGCGTAATTATAAAAAACACAACTACATCAAATTTTTACACCACCAGTTACTTTTCTTTTATATTTCTTTCTAGTAAATACACTATTTTCAAAAGAAAACATTACAAAGTAATCTCTGGTGGGATTCGAACCCACGGCCTCTGGATTAGAAGTCCAGCGCGCTATCCGCTGCGCTACAGAGACTAACTCTTGATATTGTGAGGAACTATCTCAACTTTTTCTTTAAATCATTTCATTATCTTATAAAACTTCATGCGTAATTATAAAAAACACAACTACATCCAATTTTCACACCACCAGTTACTTTTCTTTTATATTTCTTTCTAGTAAATACACTATTTTCAAAAGAAAAGATTACAAAGTCATCTCTGGTGGGATTCGAACCCACGGCCTCTGTATTAGAAGTCCAGCGCGCTATCCGCTGCGCTACAGAGACTAACTCTTGATATTGTGAGGAACTATCTCAAAATTTTCTTTAAATCATTTCATTATCTTATAAAACTTCATGCGTAATTATAAAAAACACAACTACATCCAATTTTCTCACCACCAGTTACTTTTCTTTTATATTTCTTTCTAGTAAATACACTATTTTAAAAAGAAAACATTACAAAGTCAGCTCTGGTTGGATTCGAACCCACGGCCTCTGGATTAGAAGTCCAGCGCGCTATCCGCTGCGCTACAGAGACTTACTGTTGCGGTCGTGAGAAACTATCTAAAAATTTTCTTTACATCATTTCATTATCTTATAAAACTTCATGCGTAATTATAAAAAACACAACTACATCCAATTTTCACACCACCAGTTACTTTTCTTTTATATTTCTTTCGAATAAATACACTATTTAAAAAAAAAAAAATTACAAAGTCATCTCTCGTGGGATTCGAAGCCACGGCCTCTGGATTAGAAGTCCAGCGCGCTATCCGCTGCGCTACAGAGACTTACTCTTGCGGTTGTGAGGAACTATCTCACATTTTTCTTTAAATCATTTCATTATCTTATAAAACTTCATGCGTAATTATAAAAAACACAACTACATCCAATTTTCACACCACCAGTTACTTTTCTTTTATATTTCTTTCTAGTAAATACACTATTTTCAAAAAAAAAACATTACAAAGTCATTTCTTGTGGGATTCGAACACACGCCTCAGGATTAGAAGTCCAGCGCGCTATCCGCTGCGCTACAGAGACTTACCCTTGCGGTTGTGAGGAACTAACTCAAATGTTTCTTTACATCATTTCATTATCTTATAAAACTTCATGCGTAATTATAAAAAACACAACTACATCCAATTTTCACACCACCAGTTACTTTTCTTTTATATTTCTTTCTAGTAAATACACTATTTTCAAAAGAAAACATTACAAAGTCATCTCTGGTGGGATTCGAACCCACGGCCTCTGGATTAGAAGTCCAGCGCGCTATCCGCTGCGCTTCAGAGACTTCCCCTTGCGGTTGTGAGGAACTATCTCAAATTTTTCTTTACATCATTTCATTATCTTATAAAAGTTCATGCGTAATTATAAAAAAAAAAACTACATCCAATTTTCACACCACCAGTTACTTTTCTTTTATATTTCTTTCTAGTAAATACACTATTTTCAAAAGAAAACATTACAAAGTCATCTCTAGGGGGATTCGAACCCACGGCCTCTGGATTAGAAGTCCAGCGCGCTATCCGCTGCGCTACAGAGACTTACTCTTGCGGTTGTGAGGAACTATCTCAAATTTTTCTTTAAATCATTTCATTATCTTATAAAAGTTCATGCGTAATTATAAAAAACACAACTACATCCAATTTTCACACCACCAGTTACTTTTCTTTTATATTTCTTTCTAGTAAATACACTATTTTCAAAAGAAAACATTACAAAGTCATCTCTGGTGGGATTCGAACCCACGGCCTCTGGATTAGAAGTCCAGCGCGCTATCCGCTGCGCTACAGAGACTAACTCTTGATATTGTGAGGAACTATCTCAAATTTTTTTTTAAATCATTTCATTATCTTATAAAACTTCATGCGTAATTATAAAAAACACAACTACATCCAATTTTCACACCACCAGTTACTTTTCTTTTATATTTCTTTCTAGTAAATACATTATTTTCAAAAGAAAACATTACAAAGTCATCTCTGGTGGGATTCGAACCCACGGCCTCTGGATTAGAAGTCCAGCGCGCTATCCGCTGCGCTACAGAGACTAACTCTTGATATTGTGAGGAACTATCTCAAATTTTTCTTTAAATCATTTCATTATGTTATAAAACTTCATGCGTAATTATAAAAAAACACAACTACATCCAATTTTCACACCACCAGTTACTTTTCTTTTATATTTCTTTCTAGTAAATACACTATTTTCAAAAGAAAACATTACAAAGTCATCTCTGGTGGGATTCGAACCCACGGCCTCTGGATTAGAAGTCCAGCGCTATCCGCTTCGCTACAGAGACTAACTCTTGATATTGTGAGGAACTATCTCAAATTTTTCTTTAAATCATTTCATTATCTTATAAAACTTCATGCGTAATTATAAAAAACACAACTACATCCAATTTTCACACCACCAGTTACTTTTCTTTTATATTTCTTTCTAGTAAATACACTATTTTCAAAAGAAAAGATTACAAAGTCATCTCTGGTGGGATTCGAACCCACGGCCTCTGGATTAGAAGTCCAGCGCGCTATCCGCTGCGTTACAGAGACTAACTCTTGATATTGTGAGGAACTATCTCCAATTTTTCTTTAAATCATTTCATTATCTTATAAAACTTCATGCGTAATTATAAAAAACACAACTACATCCAATTTTCACACCACCAGTTACTTTTCTTTTATATTTCTTTCTAGTAAATACACTATTTTCAAAAGAAAAGATTACAAAGTCATCTCTGGTGGGATTCGAACCCACGGCCTCTGGATTAGAAGTCAAGCGCGCTATCCGCAGCGCTACAGAGACTAACTCTTGATATTGTGAGGAACTATCTCAAATTTTTCTTTAAATCATTTCATTATCTTATAAAACTTCATGCGTAATTATAAAAAACACAACTACATCCAATTTTCACACCACCAGTTACTTTTCTTTTATATTTCTTTCTAGTAAATACACTATTTTCAAAAGAAAACATTACAAAGTCATCTCTGGTGGGATTCGAACCCACGGCCTCTGGATTAGAAGTCCAGCGCGCTATCCGACTAACTCTTGATATTGTGAGGAACTATCTCAACTTTTTCTTTAAATCATTTCATTATCTTATAAAACTTCATGCGTAATTATAAAAAACACAACTACATCCAATTTTCACACCACCAGTTACTTTTCTTTTATATTTCTTTCTAGTAAATACACTATTTTCAAAAGAAAACATTACAAAGTCATCTCTGGTGGGATTCGAACCCACGGCCTCTGGATTAGAAGTCCAGCGCGCTATCCGCTGCGCTACAGAGACTTACTCTTGCTGTTGTGAGGAACTATCTCAAATTTTTCTGTACATCATTTCATTATCTTATAAAACTTCATGCGTAATTATAAAAAACACAACTACATGCAATTTTCACACCACCAGTTACTTTTCTTTTATATTTCTTTCTAGTAAATACACTATTTTCAAAAGAAAACATTACAAAGTCATCTCTGGTGGGATTCGAACCCACGGCCTCTGGATTAGAAGTCCAGCGCGCTATCCGCTGCGCTACAGAGACTTACTCTTGCGGTTGTGAGGAACTATCTCAAATTTTTCTGTACATCATTTCATTATCTTATAAAACTTCATGCGTAATTATAAAAAACACAACTACATTCAATTGTCACACCACCAGTTACTTTTCTTTTATATTTCTTTCTAGAAAATACATCATCTTCAAAAGAAAACATTACAAAGTCATCTCTGGTGGGATTCGAACCCACGGCCTCTGGATTAGAAGTCCAGCGAGCTATCCGCTGCGCTACAGAGACTTACTCTTGCGGTTGTGAGGAACTATCTCAAATTTTTCTGTACATCATTTCATTATCTTATAAAACTTCATGCGTAATTATAAAAAACACAACTACATTCAATTGTCACACCACCAGTTACTTTTCTTTTATATTTCTTTCTAGAAAATACATCATCTTCAAAAGAAAACATTACAAAGTCATCTCTGGTGGGATTCGAACCCACGGCCTCTGGATTAGAAGTCCAGCGCGCTATCCGCTGCGCTACAGAGACTTACTCTTGCGGTTGTGAGGAACTATCTCAAATTTTTCTTTACATCATTTCATTATCTTATAAAACTTCATGCGTAATTATAAAAAACACAACTACATTCAATTGTCACACCACCAGTTACTTTTCTTTTATATTTCTTTCTACAAAATACATCATCTTCAAAAAAAAAACATTACAAAGTCATTTCTTGTGGGATTCGAACACACGCCTCAGGATTAGAAGTCCAGCGCGCTATCCGCTGCGCTACAGAGACTTACCCTTGCGGTTGTGAGGAACTAACTCAAATGTTTCTTTACATCATTTCATTATCTTATAAAACTTCATGCGTAATTATAAAAAACACAACTACATCCAATTTTCACACCACCAGTTACTTTTCTTTTATATTTCTTTCTAGTAAATACACTATTTTCAAAAGAAAACATTACAAAGTCATCTCTGGTGGGATTCGAACCCACGGCCTCTGGATTAGAAGTCCAGCGCGCTATCCGCTGCGCTTCAGAGACTTCCCCTTGCGGTTGTGAGGAACTATCTCAAATTTTTCTTTACATCATTTCATTATCTTATAAAAGTTCATGCGTAATTATAAAAAACACAACTACATCCAATTTTCACACCACCAGTTACTTTTCTTTTATATTTCTTTCTAGTAAATACACTATTTTCAAAAGAAAACATTACAAAGTCATCTCTAGGGGGATTCGAACCCACGGCCTCTGGATTAGAAGTCCAGCGCGCTATCCGCTGCGCTACAGAGACTTACTCTTGCGGTTGTGAGGAACTATCTCAAATTTTTCTTTAAATCATTTCATTATCTTATAAAAGTTCATGCGTAATTATAAAAAACACAACTACATCCAATTTTCACACCACCAGTTACTTTTCTTTTATATTTCTTTCTAGTAAATACACTATTTTCAAAAGAAAACATTACAAAGTCATCTCTGGTGGGATTCGAACCCACGGCCTCTGGATTAGAAGTCCAGCGCGCTATCCGCTGCGCTACAGAGACTAACTCTTGATATTGTGAGGAACTATCTCAAATTTTTTTTTAAATCATTTCATTATCTTATAAAACTTCATGCGTAATTATAAAAAACACAACTACATCCAATTTTCACACCACCAGTTACTTTTCTTTTATATTTCTTTCTAGTAAATACATTATTTTCAAAAGAAAACATTACAAAGTCATCTCTGGTGGGATTCGAACCCACGGCCTCTGGATTAGAAGTCCAGCGCGCTATCCGCTGCGCTACAGAGACTAACTCTTGATATTGTGAGGAACTATCTCAAATTTTTCTTTAAATCATTTCATTATGTTATAAAACTTCATGCGTAATTATAAAAAAACACAACTACATCCAATTTTCACACCACCAGTTACTTTTCTTTTATATTTCTTTCTAGTAAATACACTATTTTCAAAAGAAAACATTACAAAGTCATCTCTGGTGGGATTCGAACCCACGGCCTCTGGATTAGAAGTCCAGCGCTATCCGCTTCGCTACAGAGACTAACTCTTGATATTGTGAGGAACTATCTCAAATTTTTCTTTAAATCATTTCATTATCTTATAAAACTTCATGCGTAATTATAAAAAACACAACTACATCCAATTTTCACACCACCAGTTACTTTTCTTTTATATTTCTTTCTAGTAAATACACTATTTTCAAAAGAAAAGATTACAAAGTCATCTCTGGTGGGATTCGAACCCACGGCCTCTGGATTAGAAGTCCAGCGCGCTATCCGCTGCGTTACAGAGACTAACTCTTGATATTGTGAGGAACTATCTCCAATTTTTCTTTAAATCATTTCATTATCTTATAAAACTTCATGCGTAATTATAAAAAACACAACTACATCCAATTTTCACACCACCAGTTACTTTTCTTTTATATTTCTTTCTAGTAAATACACTATTTTCAAAAGAAAAGATTACAAAGTCATCTCTGGTGGGATTCGAACCCACGTCCTCTGGATTAGAAGTCAAGCGCGCTATCCGCAGCGCTACAGAGACTAACTCTTGATATTGTGAGGAACTATCTCAAATTTTTCTTTAAATCATTTCATTATCTTATAAAACTTCATGCGTAATTATAAAAAACACAACTACATCCAATTTTCACACCACCAGTTACTTTTCTTTTATATTTCTTTCTAGTAAATACACTATTTTCAAAAGAAAACATTACAAAGTCATCTCTGGTGGGATTCGAACCCACGGCCTCTGGATTAGAAGTCCAGCGCGCTATCCGACTAACTCTTGATATTGTGAGGAACTATCTCAACTTTTTCTTTAAATCATTTCATTATCTTATAAAACTTCATGCGTAATTATAAAAAACACAACTACATCCAATTTTCACACCACCAGTTACTTTTCTTTTATATTTCTTTCTAGTAAATACACTATTTTCAAAAGAAAACATTACAAAGTCATCTCTGGTGGGATTCGAACCCACGGCCTCTGGATTAGAAGTCCAGCGCGCTATCCGCTGCGCTACAGAGACTTACTCTTGCTGTTGTGAGGAACTATCTCAAATTTTTCTGTACATCATTTCATTATCTTATAAAACTTCATGCGTAATTATAAAAAACACAACTACATGCAATTTTCACACCACCAGTTACTTTTCTTTTATATTTCTTTCTAGTAAATACACTATTTTCAAAAGAAAACATTACAAAGTCATCTCTGGTGGGATTCGAACCCACGGCCTCTGGATTAGAAGTCCAGCGCGCTATCCGCTGCGCTACAGAGACTTACTCTTGCGGTTGTGAGGAACTATCTCAAATTTTTCTGTACATCATTTCATTATCTTATAAAACTTCATGCGTAATTATAAAAAACACAACTACATTCAATTGTCACACCACCAGTTACTTTTCTTTTATATTTCTTTCTAGAAAATACATCATCTTCAAAAGAAAACATTACAAAGTCATCTCTGGTGGGATTCGAACCCACGGCCTCTGGATTAGAAGTCCAGCGCGCTATCCGCTGCGCTACAGAGACTTACTCTTGCGGTTGTGAGGAACTATCTCAAATTTTTCTGTACATCATTTCATTATCTTATAAAACTTCATGCGTAATTATAAAAAACACAACTACATTCAATTGTCACACCACCAGTTACTTTTCTTTTATATTTCTTTCTAGAAAATACATCATCTTCAAAAGAAAACATTACAAAGTCATCTCTGGTGGGATTCGAACCCACGGCCTCTGGATTAGAAGTCCAGCGCGCTATCCGCTGCGCTACAGAGACTTACTCTTGCGGTTGTGAGGAACTATCTCAAATTTTTCTTTACATCATTTCATTATCTTATAAAACTTCATGCGTAATTATAAAAAACACAACTACATTCAATTGTCACACCACCAGTTACTTTTCTTTTATATTTCTTTCTACAAAATACATCATCTTCAAAAGAAAACATTACAAAGTCATCTCTGGTGGGATTCGAACCCACGGCCTCTGGATTAGAAGTCCAGCGCGCTATCCGCTGCGCTACAGAGACTTACTCTCGTTGTTGCGAGAAACTATCTCAAATTTTTCTTTACATCATTTCATTATCTTATAAAACTTCATGCGTAATTATAAAAAACACAACTACATCCAATTTTCACACCACCAGTTACTTTTCTTTTATATTTCTTTCTAGTAAATACACTATTTTCAAAAGAAAACATTACAAAGTCATCTCTGGTGGGATTCGAACCCACGGCCTCTGGATTAGAAGCCCAGCGCGCTATCCGCTGCGCTACAGAGACTTACCCTTGCGGTTGCGAGAAACTATCTCAAATTTTTCTTTACATCATTTCATTATCTTATAAAACTTCATGCGTAATTATAAAAAACACAACTACATCCAATTTTCACACCACCAGTTACTTTTCTTTTATATTTCTTTCTAGTAAATACACTATTTTCAAAAGAAAACATTACAAAGTCATCTCTGGTGGGATTCGAACCCACGGCCTCTGGATTAGAAGCCCAGCGCGCTATCCGCTGCGCTACAGAGACTTACCCTTGCGGTTGTGAGGAACTATCTCAAATTTTTCTGTACATCATTTCATTATCTTATAAAACTTCATGCGTAATTATAAAAAACACAACTACATTCAATTTTCACACCACCAGTTACTTTTCTTTTATATTTCTTTCTAGTAAATACACTATTTTCAAAAGAAAACATTACAAAGTCATCTCTGGTGGGATTCGAACTCACGGCCTCTGGATTAGAAGTCCAGCGCGCTATCCGCTGCGCTACAGAGACTTACTCTTGCGGTTGTGAGGAACTATCTCAAATTTTTCTGTACATCATTTCATTATCTTATAAAAGTTCATGCGTAATTATAAAAAACACAACTACATTCAATTTTCACACCACCAGTTACTTTTCTTTTATATTTCTTTCTAGTAAATACACTATTTTCAAAAGAAAACATTACAAAGTCATCTCTGGTGGGATTCGAACCCACGGCCTCTGGATTAGAAGTCCAGCGCGCTATCCGCTGCGCTACAGAGACTTACTCTTGCGGTTGTGAGGAACTATCTCAAATTTTTCTGTACATCATTTCATTATCTTATAAAACTTCATGCGTAATTATAAAAAACACAACTACATTCAATTGTCACACCACCAGTTACTTTTCTTTTATATTTCTTTCTAGAAAATACATCATCTTCAAAAGAAAACATTACAAAGTCATCTCTGGTGGGATTCGAACCCACGGCCTCTGGATTAGAAGTCCAGCGCGCTATCCGCTGCGCTACAGAGACTTACTCTTGCGGTTGTGAGGAACTATCTCAAATTTTTCTGTACATCATTTCATTATCTTATAAAACTTCATGCGTAATTATAAAAAACACAACTACATTCAATTGTCACACCACCAGTTACTTTTCTTTTATATTTCTTTCTAGAAAATACATCATCTTCAAAAGAAAACATTACAAAGTCATCTCTGGTGGGATTCGAACCCACGGCTTCTGGATTAGAAGTGCAGCGCGCTATCCGCTGCGCTACAGAGACTTACTCTTGCGGTTGTGAGGAACTATCTCAAATTTTTCTGTACATCATTTCATTATCTTATAAAACTTCATGCGTAATTATAAAAAACACAACTACATTCAATTCTCACACCACCAGTTACTTTTCTTTTATATTTCTTTCTAGTAAATACACTATTTTCAAAAGAAAACATTACAAAGTCATCTCTGGTGGGATTCGAACCCACGGCCTCTGGATTAGAAGTCCAGCGCGCTATCCGCTGCGCTACAGAGACTTACTCTTGCGGTTGTGAGGAACTATCTCAAATTTTTCTGTACATCATTTCATTATCTTATAAAACTTCATGCGTAATTATAAAAAACACAACTACATGCAATTTTCACACCACCAGTTACTTTTCTTTTATATTTCTTTCTAGTAAATACACTATTTTCAAAAGAAAACATTACAAAGTCATCTCTGGTGGGATTCGAACCCACGGCCTCTGGATTAGAAGTCCAGCGCGCTATCCGCTGCGCTACAGAGACTTACTCTTGCGGTTGTGAGGAACTATCTCAAATTTTTCTGTACATCATTTCATTATCTTATAAAACTTCATGCGTAATTATAAAAAACACAACTACATTCAATTGTCACACCACCAGTTACTTTTCTTTTATATTTCTTTCTACAAAATACATCATCTTCAAAAGAAAAGATTACAAAGTCATCTCTGGTGGGATTCGAACTCACGGCCTCTGGATTAGAAGTCCAGCGCGCTATCCGCTGCGCTACAGAGACTTACTCTTGCGGTTGTGAGGAACTATCTCAAATTTTTCTGTACATCATTTCATTATCTTATAAAAGTTCATGCGTAATTATAAAAAACACAACTACATTCAATTGTCACACCACCAGTTACTTTTCTTTTATATTTCTTTCTAGAAAATACATCATCTTCAAAAGAAAACATTACAAAGTCATCTCTGGTGGGATTCGAACCCACGGTCTCTGGATTAGGAGTCCAGCGCGCTATCCGCTGCGCTACAGAGACTTACTCTTGATATTGAGAGGAACTATCTCAAATTTTTCTGTACATCATTTCATTATCTTATAAAACTTCATGCGTAATTATAAAAAACACAACTACATCCAATTTTCACACCACCAGTTACTTTTCTTTTATATTTCTTTCTAGTAAATACACTATTTTCAAAAGAAAACATTACAAAGTCATCTCTGGTGGGATTCGAACCCACGGCCTCTGGATTAGAAGTCCAGCGCGCTATCCGTTGCGCTACAGAGACTTACTCTTGCGGTTGTGAGGAACTATCTCAAATTTTTCTGTACATCATTTCATTATCTTATAAAAGTTCATGCGTAATTATAAAAAACACAACTACATGCAATTTTCACACCACCAGTTACTTTTCTTTTATATTTCTTTCTAGTAAATACACTATTTTCAAAAGAAAACATTACAAAGTCATCTCTGGTGGGATTCGAACCCACGGCCTCTGGATTAGAAGTCCAGCGCGCTATCCGCTGCGCTACAGAGACTTACTCTTACAGTTGTGAGGAACTATCTCAAATTTTTCTGTACATCATTTCATTATCTTATAAAACTTCATGCGTAATTATAAAAAACACAACTACATGCAATTTTCACACCACCAGTTACTTTTCTTTTATATTTCTTTCTAGTAAATACACTATTTTCAAAAGAAAACATTACAAAGTCATCTCTGGTGAGATTCGAACCCACGGCCTCTGGATTAGAAGCCCAGCGCGCTATCCGCTGCGCGACAGAGACTTACTCCTGCGGTTGTGAGGAACTATCTCAAATTTTTCTTTACATCATTTCATTATCTTATAAAACTTCATGCGTAATTATAAAAAACACAACTACATCCAATTTTCACACCACCAGTTACTTTTCTTTTATATTTCTTTCTAGTAAATACACTATTTTCACAAGAAAACATTACAAAGTCATTTCTGGTGGGATTCGAACCCAGGGCCTCGTAGTTAGAAGTCCAGCGCGCTATCCGCTGCGCTACAGAGACTTACTCTTGATATTGTTAGGAACTATCTCAAATTTTTCTTTACATCATTTCATTATCTTATAAAACTTCATGCGTAATTATAAAAAACACAACTACATCCAATTTTCACACCACCAGTTACTTTTCTTTTATATTTCTTTCTAGTAAATACACTATTTTCAAAAGAAAACATTACAAAGTCATCTCTGGTGGGATTCGAACCCACGGCCTCTGGATTAGAAGTCCAGCGCGCTATCCGCTGCGCTACAGAGACTAACTCTTGATATTGTGAGGAACTATCTCAAATTTTTCTTTAAATCATTTCATTATCTTATAAAACTTCATGCGTAATTATAAAAAACACAACTACATCCAATTTTCACACCACCAGTTACTTTTCTTTTATATTTCTTTCTAGTAAATACACTATTTTCAAAAGAAAACATTACAAAGTCATCTCTGGTGGGATTCGAACCCACGGCCTCTGGATTAGAAGTCCAGCGCGCTATCCGCTGCGCTACAGAGACTTACTCTTGCTGTTGTGAGGAACTATCTCAAATTTTTCTGTACATCATTTTATTATCTTATAAAACTTCATGCGTAATTATAAAAAACACAACTACATGCAATTTTCACACCACCAGTTACTTTTCTTTTATATTTCTTTCTAGTAAATACACTATTTTCAAAAGAAAACATTACAAAGTCATCTCTGGTGGGATTCGAACCCACGGCCTCTGGATTAGAAGTCCAGCGCGCTATCCGCTGCGCTACAGAGACTTACTCTTGCGGTTGTGAGGAACTATCTCAAATTTTTCTGTACATCATTTCATTATCTTATAAAACTTCATGCGTAATTATAAAAAACACAACTACATTCAATTGTCACACCACCAGTTACTTTTCTTTTATATTTCTTTCTAGAAAATACATCATCTTCAAAAGAAAACATTACAAAGTCATCTATGGTGGGATTCGAACCCACGGCCTCTGGATTAGAAGTCCAGCGCGCTATCCGCTGCGCTACAGAGACTTACTCTTGCGGTTGTGAGGAACTATCTCAAATTTTTCTGTACATCATTTCATTATCTTATAAAACTTCATGCGTAATTATAAAAAACACAACTACATTCAATTGTCACACCACCAGTTACTTTTCTTTTATATTTCTTTCTAGAAAATACATCATCTTCAAAAGAAAACATTACAAAGTCATCTCTGGTGGGATTCGAACCCACGGCCTCTGGATTAGAAGTCCAGCGCGCTATCCGCTGCGCTACAGAGACTTACTCTTGCGGTTGTGAGGAACTATCTCAAATTTTTCTGTACATCATTTCATTATCTTATAAAACTTCATGCGTAATTATAAAAAACACAACTACATTCAATTGTCACACCACCAGTTACTTTTCTTTTATATTTCTTTCTACAAAATACATCATCTTCAAAAGAAAACATTACAAAGTCATCTCTGGTGGGATTCGAACCCACGGCCTCTGGATTAGAAGTCCAGCGCGCTATCCGCTGCGCTACAGAGACTTACTCTTGCGGGTGTGAGGAACTATCTCAAATTTTTCTGTACATCATTTCATTATCTTATAAAACTTCATGCGTAATTATAAAAAACACAACTACATTCAATTGTCACACCACCAGTTACTTTTCTTTTATATTTCTTTCTAGAAAATACATCATCTTCAAAAGAAAACATTACAAAGTCATCTCTGGTGGGATTCGAACCCACGGCCTCTGGATTAGAAGTCCAGCGCGCTATCCGCTGCGCTACAGAGACTTACTCTTGATATTGTGAGGAACTATCTCAAATTTTTCTGTACATCATTTCATTATCTTATAAAACTTCATGCGTAATTATAAAAAACACAACTACATCCAATTTTCACACCACCAGTTACTTTTCTTTTATATTTCTTTCTAGTAAATACACTATTTTCAAAAGAAAACATTACAAAGTCATCTCTGGTGGGATTCGAACCCACGGCCTCTGGATAAGAAGTCCAGCGCGCTATCCGTTGCGCTACAGAGACTTACTCTTGCGGTTGTGAGGAACTATCTCAAATTTTTCTGTACATCATTTCATTATCTTATAAAAGTTCATGCGTAATTATAAAAAACACAACTACATGCAATTTTCACACCACCAGTTACTTTTCTTTTATATTTCTTTCTAGTAAATACACTATTTTCAAAAGAAAACATTACAAAGTCATCTCTGGTGGGATTCGAACCCACGGCCTCTGGATTAGAAGTCCAGCGCGCTATCCGCTGCGCTACAGAGACTTACTCTTACAGTTGTGAGGAACTATCTCAAATTTTTCTGTACATCATTTCATTATCTTATAAAACTTCATGCGTAATTATAAAAAACACAACTACATCCAATTTTAGATTAGAAGCCCAGCGCTATCCGCTGCGCTACAGAGACTTACTCTTGCGGTTGTGAGGAACTATCTCAAATTTTTCTTTACATCATTTCATTATCTTATAAAACTTCATGCGTAATTATAAAAAACACAACTACATCCAATTTTCACACCACCAGTTACTTTTCTTTTATATTTCTTTCTAGTAAATACACTATTTTCAAAAGAAAACATTACAAAGTCATCTCTGGTGGGATTCGAACCCACGGCCTCTGGATTAGAAGTCCAGCGCGCTATCCGCTGCGCTACAGAGACTAACTCTTGATATTGTGAGGAACTATCTCAAATTTTTCTTTAAATCATTTCATTATCTTATAAAACTTCATGCGTAATTATAAAAAACACAACTACATCCAATTTTCACACCACCAGTTACTTTTCTTTTATATTTCTTTCTAGTAAATACACTATTTTCAAAAGAAAACATTACAAAGTCATCTCTGGTGGGATTCGAACCCACGGCCTCTGGATTAGAAGTCCAGCGCGCTATCCGCTGCGCTACAGAGAATTACTCTTGCTGTTGTGAGGAACTATCTCAAATTTTTCTGTACATCATTTCATTATCTTATAAAACTTCATGCGTAATTATAAAAAACACAACTACATGCAATTTTCACACCACCAGTTACTTTTCTTTTATATTTCTTTCTAGTAAATACACTATTTTCAAAAGAAAACATTACAAAGTCATCTCTGGTGGGATTCGAACCCACGTCCTCTGGATTAGAAGTCCAGCGCGCTATCCGCTGCGCTACAGAGACTTACTCTTGCGGTTGTGAGGAACTATCTCAAATTTTTCTGTACATCATTTCATTATCTTATAAAACTTCATGCGTAATTATAAAAAACACAACTACATTCAATTGTCACACCACCAGTTACTTTTCTTTTATATTTCTTTCTAGAAAATACATCATCTTCAAAAGAAAACATTACAAAGTCATCTATGGTGGGATTCGAACCCACGGCCTCTGGATTAGAAGTCCAGCGCGCTATCCGCTGCGCTACAGAGACTTACTCTTGCGGTTGTGAGGAACTATCTCAAATTTTTCTGTACATCATTTCATTATCTTATAAAACTTCATGCGTAATTATAAAAAACACAACTACATTCAATTGTCACACCACCAGTTACTTTTCTTTTATATTTCTTTCTAGAAAATACATCATCTTCAAAAGAAAACATTACAAAGTCATCTCTGGTGGGATTCGAACCCACGGCCTCTGGATTAGAAGTCCAGCGCGCTATCCGCTGCGCTACAGAGACTTACTCTTGCGGTTGTGAGGAACTATCTCAAATTTTTCTGTACATCATTTCATTATCTTATAAAACTTCATGCGTAATTATAAAAAACACAACTACATTCAATTGTCACACCACCAGTTACTTTTCTTTTATATTTCTTTCTACAAAATACATCATCTTCAAAAGAAAACATTACAAAGTCATCTCTGGTGGGATTCGAACCCACGGCCTCTGGATTAGAAGTCCAGCGCGCTATCCGCTGCGCTACAGAGACTTACTCTTGCGGGTGTGAGGAACTATCTCAAATTTTTCTGTACATCATTTCATTATCTTATAAAACTTCATGCGTAATTATAAAAAACACAACTACATTCAATTGTCACACCACCAGTTACTTTTCTTTTATATTTCTTTCTAGAAAATACATCATCTTCAAAAGAAAACATTACAAAGTCATCTCTGGTGGGATTCGAACCCACGGCCTCTGGATTAGAAGTCCAGCGCGCTATCCGCTGCGCTACAGAGACTTACTCTTGCGGTTGTGAGGAACTATCTCAAATTTTTCTTTACATCATTTCATTATCTTATAAAACTTCATGCGTAATTATAAAAAACACAACTACATTCAATTGTCACACCACCAGTTTCTTTTCTTTTATATTTCTTTCTAGAAAATACATCATCTTCAAAAGAAAACATTACAAAGTCATCTCTGGTGGGATTCGAACCCACGGCCTCTGGATTAGAAGTCCAGCGCGCTATCCGCTGCGCTACAGAGACTTACTCTTGCGGTTGTGAGGAACTATCTCAAATTTTTCTGTACATCATTTCATTATCTTATAAAACTTTATGCGTAATTATAAAAAACACAACTACATGCAATTTTCACACCACCAGTTACTTTTCTTTTATATTTTTTTCTAGTAAATACACTATTTTCAAAAGAAAACATTACAAAGTCATCTCTGGTGGGATTCGAACCCACGGCCTCTGGATTAGAAGTCCAGCGCGCTATCCGCTGCGCGACAGAGACTTACTCCTGCGGTTGTGAGGAACTATATCAAATTTTTCTTTACATCATTTCATTATCTTATAAAACTTCATGCGTAATTATAAAAAACACAACTACATCCAATTTTCACACCACCAGTTACTTTTCTTTTATATTTCTTTCTAGTAAATACACTATTTTCAAAAGAAAACATTACAAAGTCATTTCTGGTGGGATTCGAACCCAGGGCCTCGTAGTTAGAAGTCCAGCGCGCTATCCGCTGCGCTACACAGACTTACTCTTGATATTGTTAGGAACTATCTCAAATTTTTCTTTACATCATTTCATTATCTTATAAAACTTCATGCGTAATTATAAAAAACACAACTACATCCAATTTTCACACCACCAGTTACTTTTCTTTTATATTTCTTTCTAGTAAATACACTATTTTCAAAAGAAAACATTACAAAGTCATCTCTGGTGGGATTCGAACCCACGGCCTCTGGATTAGAAGTCCAGCGCGCTATCCGCTGCGCTACAGAGACTAACTCTTGATATTGTGAGGAACTATCTCAAATTTTTCTTTAAATCATTTCATTATCTTATAAAACTTCATGCGTAATTATAAAAAACACAACTACATCCAATTTTCACACCACCAGTTACTTTTCTTTTATATTTCTTTCTAGTAAATACACTATTTTCAAAAGAAAACATTACAAAGTCATCTCTGGTGGGATTCGAACCCACGGCCTCTGGATTAGAAGTCCAGCGCGCTATCCGCTGCGCTACAGAGACTAACTCTTGATATTGTGAGGAACTATCTCAAATTTTTCTTTAAATCATTTCATTATCTTATAAAACTTCATGCGTAATTATAAAAAACACAACTACATCCAATTTTCACACCACCAGTTACTTTTCTTTTATATTTCTTTCTAGTAAATACATTATTTTCAAAAGAAAACATTACAAAGTCATCTCTGGTGGGATTCGAACCCACGGCCTCTGGATTAGAAGTCCAGCGCGCTATCCGCTGCGCTACAGAGACTAACTCTTGATATTGTGAGGAACTATCTCAAATTTTTCTTTAAATCATTTCATTATCTTATAAAACTTCATGCGTAATTATAAAAAACACAACTACATGCAATTTTCACACCACCAGTTACTTTTCTTTTATATTTCTTTCTAGTAAATACATTATTTTCAAAAGAAAACATTACAAAGTCATCACTGGTGGGATTCGAACCCACGGCCTCTGGATTAGAAGTCCAGCGCGCTATCCGCTGCGCTACAGAGACTTACTCTTGCGGTTGTGAGGAACTATCTCAAATTTTTCTTTAAATCATTTCATTATCTTATAAAACTTCATGCGTAATTATAAAAAACACAACTACATCCAATTTTCACACCACCAGTTACTTTTCTTTTATATTTCTTTCTATTAAATACACTATTTTCAAAAGAAAACATTACAAAGTCATCTCTGGTGGGATTCGAACCCACGGCCTCTGGATTAGAAGTCCAGCGCGCTATCCGCTGCGCTACAGAGACTAACTCTTGATATTGTGAGGAACTATCTCAAATTTTTCTTTAAATCATTTCATTATCTTATAAAACTTCATGCGTAATTATAAAAAACACAACTACATCCAATTTTCCCACCACCAGTTACTTTTCTTTTATATTTCTTTCTAGTAAATACACTATTTTCAAAAGAAAAAATTACAAAGTCATCTCTGGTGGGATTCGAACCCACGGCCGCTGGATTAGAAGTCCAGCGCGCTATCCGCTGCGCTACAGAGACTAACGCTTGATATTGTGAGGAACTATCTCAAATTTTTCTTTAAATCATTTCATTATCTTATAAAACTTCATGCGTAATTATAAAAAACACAACTACATCCAATTGTCACACCACCAGTTACTTTTCTTTTATATTTCTTTCTAGTAAATACACTATTTTCAAAAGAAAACATTACAAAGTCATCTCTGGTGGGATTCGAACCCACGGCCTCTGGATTAGAAGTCCAGCGCGCTATCCGCTGCGCTACAGAGACAAACTCTTGATATTGTGAGGAACTATCTCAAATTTTTCTTTACATCATTTCATTATCTTATAAAACTTCATGCGTAATTATTAAAAACACAACTACATCCAATTTTCACACCACCAGTTACTTTTCTTTCATATTTCTTTCTAGTAAATACACTATTTTCAAAAGAAAACATTACAAAGTCATCTCTGGTGGGATTCGAACCCACGGCCTCTGGATTAGAAGTCCAGCGCGCTATCCGCTGCGCTACAGAGACTAACTCTTGATATTGTGAGGAACTATCTCAAATTTTTCTTTAAATCATTTCATTATCTTATAAAACTTCATGCGTAATTATTAAAAACACAACTACATCCAATTGTCACACCACCAGTTACTTTTCTTTTATATTTCTTTCTAGTAAATACACTATTTTCAAAAGAAAACATTACAAATCATCTCTGGTGGGATTCGAACCCACGGCCTCTGGATTAGAAGTCCAGCGCGCTATCCGCTGCGCTACAGAGACTTACTCTTGCGGTTGTGAGGAACTATCTCAAATTTTTCTTTACATCATTTCATTATCTTATAAAACTTCATGCGTAATTATAAAAAACACAACTAGATCGAATTTTCATACCACCAGTTACTTTTCTTTTATATTTCTTTCTAGTAAATACACTATTTTCAAAAGAAAACATTACAAACTCATCTCTGGTGGGATTCGAACCCACGGCCTCTGGATTAGAAGTCCAGCGCGCTATCGGCTGCGCTACAGAGACTTACTCTTGCGGTGGTGAGGAACTATCTCAAATTTTTCTTTACATCATTTCATTATCTTATAAAACTTCATGCGTAATTATAAAAAACACAACTACATCCAATTTTCACACCATCAGTTACTTTTCTTTTATATTTCTTTCTAGTAAATACACTATTTTCAAAAGAAAACATTACAAAGTCATCTCTGGTGGGATTCGAACCCACGGCCTCTGGATTAGAAGTCCAGCGCGCTATCTGCGTTGCTACAGAGACTTACTATTGCGGTTGTGAGGAACTATCTCAAATATTTGTTTACATCATTTCATTATCTTATAAAACTTCATGTGTAATTATAAAAAACACAACTACATCCAATTTTCACACCACCAGTTACTTTTCTTTTATATTTCTTTCTAGTAAATACACTATTTTCAAAACAAAACACTACAAACTCATCTCTGGTGGGATTCGAACCCACGGCCTCTGGGTTAGAAGTCCAGCGCGCTATCCGCTGCGCTACAGAGACTTACTCTTGCGGTTGTGAGGAACTATCTCAAATTTTTCTTTACATCATTTCATTATCTTATAAAACTTCATGCGTAATTATAAAAAACACAACTACATCCAATTTTCACACCACCAGTTACTTTTCTTTTATATTTCTTTCTAGTAAATACACTATTTTCAAAAGAAAACATTACAACGTCATCTCTGATGGGATTCGAACCCACGGCCTCTGGATTAGAAGTCCAGCGCGCTATCCGCTGCGCTACAGAGACTTACTCTTGCGGTTGTGAGGAACTATCTCAAATTTTTCTGTACATCATTTCATTATCTTATAAAACTTCATGCGTAATTATAAAAAACACAACTACATCCAATTTTCACACCACCAGTTACTTTTCTTTTATATTTCTTTCTAGTAAATACACTATTTTCCAAAGAAAACATTACAAAGTCATCTCTGGTGGGATTCGAACCCACGGCCTCTGGATTAGAAGTCCAGCGCGCTATCAGCTGCGCTACAGAGACTTACTCTTGCGGTTGTGAGGAACTATCTCAAATTTTTCTGTACATCATTTCATTATCTTATAAAACTTCATGCGTAATTATAAAAAACACAACTACATTCAATTGTCACACCACCAGTTACTTTTCTTTTATATTTCTTTCTAGTAAATACACTATTTTCAAAAGAAAACATTACAAAGTCATCTCTGGTGGGATTCGAACCCACGGACTCTGGATTAGAAGTCCAGCGCGCTATCCGCTGCGCTACAGAGACTTACTCTTGCGGTTGTGAGGAACTATCTCAAATTTTTCTGTACATCATTTCATTATCTTATAAAACTTCATGCGTAATTATAAAAAACACAACTACATCCAATTTTCACACCACCAGTTACTTTTCTTTTATATTTCTTTCTAGTAAATACATCATCTTCAAAAGAAAACATTACAAAGTCATCTCTGGTGGGATTCGAACCCACGGCCTCTGGATTAGAAGTCCAGCGCGCTATCCGCTGCGCTACAGAGTCTTACTCTTGCGGTTGTGAGGAACTATCTCAAATTTTTCTGTACATCATTTCATTATCTTATAAAACTTCATGCGTAATTATAAAAAACACAACTACATCCAATTTTCACACCATCAGTTACTTTTCTTTTATATTTCTTTCTAGTAAATACACTATTTTCAAAAGAAAACATTACAAATCATCTCTGGTGGGATTCGAACCCACGGCCTCTGGATTAGAAGTTCAGCGCGCTATCCGCTGCGCTACAGAGACTTACTCTTGCGGTTGTGAGGAACTATCTCAAATTTTTCTTTACATCATTTCATTATCTTATAAAACTTCATGCGTAATTATAAAAAACACAACTAGATCGAATTTTCATACCACCAGTTACTTTTCTTTTATATTTCTTTCTAGTAAATACACTATTTTCAAAAGAAAACATTACAAACTCATCTCTGGTGGGATTCGAACCCACGGCCTCTGGATTAGAAGTCCAGCGCGCTATCGGCTGCGCTACAGAGACTTACTCTTGCGGTTGTGAGGAACTATCTCAAATTTTTCTTTACATCATTTCATTATCTTATAAAACTTCATGCGTAATTATAAAAAACACAACTACATCCAATTTTCACACCATCAGTTACTTTTCTTTTATATTTCTTTCTAGTAAATACACTATTTTCAAAAGAAAGCATTACAAAGTCATCTCTGGTGGGATTCGAACCCACGGCCTCTGGATTAGAAGTCCAGCGCGCTATCTGCGTTGCTACAGAGACTTACTATTGCGGTTGTGAGGAACTATCTCAAATATTTGTTTACATCATTTCATTATCTTATAAAACTTCATGTGTAATTATAAAAAACACAACTACATCCAATTTTCACACCACCAGTTACTTTTCTTTTATATTTCTTTCTAGTAAATACACTATTTTCAAAACAAAACACTACAAACTCATCTCTGGTGGGATTCGAACCCACGGCCTCTGGGTTAGAAGTCCAGCGCGCTATCCGCTGCGCTACAGAGACTTACTCTTGCGGTTGTGAGGAACTATCTCAAATTTTTCTTTACATCATTTCATTATCTTATAAAACTTCATGCGTAATTATAAAAAACACAACTACATCCAATTTTCACACCACCAGTTACTTTTCTTTTATATTTCTTTCTAGTAAATACACTATTTTCAAAAGAAAACATTACAACGTCATCTCTGATGGGATTCGAACCCACGGCCTCTGGATTAGAAGTCCAGCGCGCTATCCGCTGCGCTACAGAGACTTACTCTTGCGGTTGTGAGGAACTATCTCAAATTTTTCTGTACATCATTTCATTATCTTATAAAACTTCATGCGTAATTATAAAAAACACAACTACATCCAATTTTCACACCACCAGTTACTTTTCTTTTATATTTCTTTCTAGTAAATACATCATCTTCAAAAGAAAACATTACAAAGTCATCTCTGGTGGGATTCGAACCCACGGCCTCTGGATTAGAAGTCCAGCGCGCTATCCGCTGCGCTACAGAGTCTTACACTTGCGGTTGTGAGGAACTATCTCAAATTTTTCTGTACATCATTTCATTATCTTATAAAACTTCATGCGTAATTATAAAAAACACAACTACATTCAATTTTCACACCACCAGTTACTTTTCTTTTATATTTCTTTCTAGTAAATACACTATTTTCAAAAGAAAACATTACAAAGTCATCTCTGGTGGGATTCGAACCCACGGCCTCTGGATTAGAAGTCCAGCGCGCTATCCGCTGCGCTACAGAGACTTACTCTTGCGGTTGTGAGGAACTATCTCAAATTTTTCTGTACATCATTTCATTATCTTATAAAACTTCATGCGTAATTATAAAAAACACAACTACATTCAATTGTCACACCACCAGTTACTTTTCTTTTATATTTCTTTCTAGTAAATACATCATCTTCAAAAGAAAACATTACAAAGTCATCTCTGGTGGGATTCGAACCCACGGCTTCTGGATTAGAAGTCCAGCGCGCTATCCGCTGCGCTACAGAGACTTACTCTTGCGGTTGTGAGGAACTATCTCAAATTTTTCTGTACATCATTTCATTATCTTATAAAACTTCATGCGTAATTATAAAAAACACAACTACATTCAATTTTCACACCACCAGTTACTTTTCTTTTATATTTCTTTCTAGTAAATACACTATTTTCAAAAGAAAACATTACAAAGTCATCTCTGGTGGGATTCGAACCCACGGCCTCTGGATTAGAAGTCCAGCGCGCTATCCGCTGCGCTACAGAGACTAACTCTTGATATTGTGAGGAACTATCTCAAATTTTTCTTTAAATCATTTCATTATCTTATAAAACTTCATGCGTAATTATAAAAAACACAACTACATCCAATTTTCACACCACCAGTTACTTTTCTTTTATATTTCTTTCTAGTAAATACACTATTTTCAAAAGAAAACATTACAAAGTCATCTCTGGTGGGATTCGAACCCACGGCCTCTGGATTAGAAGTCCAGCGCGCTATCCGCTGCGCTACAGAGACTAACTCTTGATATTGTGAGGAACTATCTCAAATTTTTCTTTAAATCATTTCATTATCTTATAAAACTTCATGCGTAATTATAAAAAACACAACTACATCCAATTTTCACACCACCAGTTACTTTTCTTTTATATTTCTTTCTAGTAAATACATTATTTTCAAAAGAAAACATTACAAAGTCATCTCTGGTGGGATTCGAACCCACGGCCTCTGGATTAGAAGTCCAGCGCGCTATCCGCTGCGCTACAGAGACTAACTCTTGATACTGTGAGGAACTATCTCAAATTTTTCTTTAAATCATTTCATTATCTTATAAAACTTCATGCGTAATTATAAAAAACACAACTACATGCAATTTTCACACCACCAGTTACTTTTCTTTTATATTTCTTTCTAGTAAATACATTATTTTCAAAAGAAAACATTACAAAGTCATCACTGGTGGGATTCGAACCCACGGCCTCTGGATTAGAAGTCCAGCGCGCTATCCGCTGCGCTACAGAGACTTACTCTTGCGGTTGTGAGGAGCTATCTCAAATTTTTCTTTAAATCATTTCATTATCTTATAAAACTTCATGCGTAATTATAAAAAACACAACTACATCCAATTTTCACACCACCAGTTACTTTTCTTTTATATTTCTTTCTATTAAATACACTATTTTCAAAAGAAAACATTACAAAGTCATCTCTGGTGGGATTCGAACCCACGGCCTCTGGATTAGAAGTCCAGCGCGCTATCCGCTGCGCTACAGAGACTAACTCTTGATATTGTGAGGAACTATCTCAAATTTTTCTTTAAATCATTTCATTATCTTATAAAACTTCATGCGTAATTATAAAAAACACAACTACATCCAATTTTCCCACCACCAGTTACTTTTCTTTTATATTTCTTTCTAGTAAATACACTATTTTCAAAAGAAAAAATTACAAATCATCTCTGGTGGGATTCGAACCCACGGCCGCTGGATTAGAAGTCCAGCGCGCTATCCGCTGCGCTACAGAGACTAACTCTTGATATTGTGAGGAACTATCTCAAATTTTTCTTTAAATCATTTCATTATCTTATAAAACTTCATGCGTAATTATAAAAAACACAACTACATCCAATTGTCACACCACCAGTTACTTTTCTTTTATATTTCTTTCTAGTAAATACACTATTTTCAAAAGAAAACATTACAAAGTCATCTCTGGTGGGATTCGAACCCACGGCCTCTGGATTAGAAGTCCAGCGCGCTATCCGCTGCGCTACAGAGACAAACTCTTGATATTGTGAGGAACTATCTCAAATTTTTCTTTACATCATTTCATTATCTTATAAAACTTCATGCGTAATTATTAAAAACACAACTACATCCAATTTTCACACCACCAGTTACTTTTCTTTCATATTTCTTTCTAGTAAATACACTATTTTCAAAAGAAAACATTACAAAGTCATCTCTGGTGGGATTCGAACCCACGGCCTCTGGGTTAGAAGTCCAGCGCGCTATCCGCTGCGCTACAGAGACTTACTCTTGCGGTTGTGAGGAACTATCTCAAATTTTTCTTTACATCATTTCATTATCTTATAAAACTTCATGCGTAATTATAAAAAACACAACTACATCCAATTTTCACACCACCAGTTACTTTTCTTTTATATTTCTTTCTAGTAAATACACTATTTTCAAAAGAAAACATTACAACGTCATCTCTGGTGGGATTCGAACCCACGGCCTCTGGATTAGAAGTCCAGCGCGCTATCCGCTGCGCTACAGAGACTTACTCTTGCGGTTGTGAGGAACTATCTCAAATTTTTCTGTACATCATTTCATTATCTTATAAAACTTCATGCGTAATTATAAAAAACACAACTACATCCAATTTTCACACCACCAGTTACTTTTCTTTTATATTTCTTTCTAGTAAATACACTATTTTCCAAAGAAAACATTACAAAGTCATCTCTGGTGGGATTCGAACCCACGGCCTCTGGATTAGAAGTCCAGCGCGCTATCCGCTGCGCTACAGAGACTTACTCTTGCGGTTGTGAGGAACTATCTCAAATTTTTCTGTACATCATTTCATTATCTTATAAAACTTCATGCGTAATTATAAAAAACACAACTACATTCAATTGTCACACCACCAGTTACTTTTCTTTTATATTTCTTTCTAGTAAATACACTATTTTCAAAAGAAAACATTACAAAGTCATCTCTGGTGGGATTCGAACCCACGGCCTCTGGATTAGAAGTCCAGCGCGCTATCTGCGTTGCTACAGAGACTTACTATTGCGGTTGTGAGGAACTATCTCAAATATTTGTTTACATCATTTCATTATCTTATAAAACTTCATGTGTAATTATAAAAAACACAACTACATCCAATTTTCACACCACCAGTTACTTTTCTTTTATATTTCTTTCTAGTAAATACACTATTTTCAAAACAAAACACTACAAACTCATCTCTGGTGGGATTCGAACCCACGGCCTCTGGGTTAGAAGTCCAGCGCGCTATCCGCTGCGCTACAGAGACTTACTCTTGCGGTTGTGAGGAACTATCTCAAATTTTTCTTTACATCATTTCATTATCTTATAAAACTTCATGCGTAATTATAAAAAACACAACTACATCCAATTTTCACACCACCAGTTACTTTTCTTTTATATTTCTTTCTAGTAAATACACTATTTTCAAAAGAAAACATTACAACGTCATCTCTGATGGGATTCGAACCCACGGCCTCTGGATTAGAAGTCCAGCGCGCTATCCGCTGCGCTACAGAGACTTACACTTGCGGTTGTGAGGAACTATCTCAAATTTTTCTGTACATCATTTCATTATCTTATAAAACTTCATGCGTAATTATAAAAAACACAACTACATCCAATTTTCACACCACCAGTTACTTTTCTTTTATATTTCTTTCTAGTAAATACACTATTTTCCAAAGAAAACATTACAAAGTCATCTCTGGTGGGATTCGAACCCACGGCCTCTGGATTAGAAGTCCAGCGCGCTATCCGCTGCGCTACAGAGACTTACTCTTGCGGTTGTGAGGAACTATCTCAAATTTTTCTGTACATCATTTCATTATCTTATAAAACTTCATGCGTAATTATAAAAAACACAACTACATTCAATTGTCACACCACCAGTTACTTTTCTTTTATATTTCTTTCTAGTAAATACACTATTTTCAAAAGAAAACATTACAAAGTCATCTCTGGTGGGATTCGAACCCACGGACTCTGGATTAGAAGTCCAGCGCGCTATCCGCTGCGCTACAGAGACTTACTCTTGCGGTTGTGAGGAACTATCTCAAATTTTTCTGTACATCATTTCATTATCTTATAAAACTTCATGCGTAATTATAAAAAACACAACTACATCCAATTTTCACACCACCAGTTACTTTTCTTTTATATTTCTTTCTAGTAAATACATCATCTTCAAAAGAAAACATTACAAAGTCATCTCTGGTGGGATTCGAACCCACGGCCTCTGGATTAGAAGTCCAGCGCGCTATCCGCTGCGCTACAGAGTCTTACTCTTGCGGTTGTGAGGAACTATCTCAAATTTTTCTGTACATCATTTCATTATCTTATAAAACTTCATGCGTAATTATAAAAAACACAACTACATCCAATTTTCACACCATCAGTTACTTTTCTTTTATATTTCTTTCTAGTAAATACACTATTTTCAAAAGAAAACATTACAAATCATCTCTGGTGGGATTCGAACCCACGGCCTCTGGATTAGAAGTCCAGCGCGCTATCCGCTGCGCTACAGAGACTTACTCTTGCGGTTGTGAGGAACTATCTCAAATTTTTCTTTACATCATTTCATTATCTTATAAAACTTCATGCGTAATTATAAAAAACACAACTAGATCGAATTTTCATACCACCAGTTACTTTTCTTTTATATTTCTTTCTAGTAAATACACTATTTTCAAAAGAAAACATTACAAACTCATCTCTGGTGGGATTCGAACCCACGGCCTCTGGATTAGAAGTCCAGCGCGCTATCGGCTGCGCTACAGAGACTTACTCTTGCGGTTGTGAGGAACTATCTCAAATTTTTCTTTACATCATTTCATTATCTTATAAAACTTCATGCGTAATTATAAAAAACACAACTACATCCAATTTTCACACCATCAGTTACTTTTCTTTTATATTTCTTTCTAGTAAATACACTATTTTCAAAAGAAAACATTACAAAGTCATCTCTGGTGGGATTCGAACCCACGGCCTCTGGATTAGAAGTCCAGCGCGCTATCTGCGTTGCTACAGAGACTTACTATTGCGGTTGTGAGGAACTATCTCAAATATTTGTTTACATCATTTCATTATCTTATAAAACTTCATGTGTAATTATAAAAAACACAACTACATCCAATTTTCACACCACCAGTTACTTTTCTTTTATATTTCTTTCTAGTAAATACACTATTTTCAAAACAAAACACTACAAACTCATCTCTGGTGGGATTCGAACCCACGGCCTCTGGGTTAGAAGTCCAGCGCGCTATCCGCTGCGCTACAGAGACTTACTCTTGCGGTTGTGAGGAACTATCTCAAATTTTTCTTTACATCATTTCATTATCTTATAAAACTTCATGCGTAATTATAAAAAACACAACTACATCCAATTTTCACACCACCAGTTACTTTTCTTTTATATTTCTTTCTAGTAAATACACTATTTTCAAAAGAAAACATTACAACGTCATCTCTGATGGGATTCGAACCCACGGCCTCTGGATTAGAAGTCCAGCGCGCTATCCGCTGCGCTACAGAGACTTACTCTTGCGGTTGTGAGGAACTATCTCAAATTTTTCTGTACATCATTTCATTATCTTATAAAACTTCATGCGTAATTATAAAAAACACAACTACATCCAATTTTCACACCACCAGTTACTTTTCTTTTATATTTCTTTCTAGTAAATACACTATTTTCCAAAGAAAACATTACAAAGTCATCTCTGGTGGGATTCGAACCCACGGCCTCTGGATTAGAAGTCCAGCGCGCTATCCGCTGCGCTACAGAGACTTACTCTTGCGGTTGTGAGGAACTATCTCAAATTTTTCTGTACATCATTTCATTATCTTATAAAACTTCATGCGTAATTATAAAAAACACAACTACATTCAATTGTCACACCACCAGTTACTTTTCTTTTATATTTCTTTCTAGTAAATACACTATTTTCAAAAGAAAACATTACAAAGTCATCTCTGGTGGGATTCGAACCCACGGACTCTGGATTAGAAGTCCAGCGCGCTATCCGCTGCGCTACAGAGACTTACTCTTGCGGTTGTGAGGAACTATCTCAAATTTTTCTGTACATCATTTCATTATCTTATAAAACTTCATGCGTA
The DNA here is from genome assembly GCF_053919585.1 of Euprymna scolopes. NCBI lineage: Eukaryota > Metazoa > Mollusca > Cephalopoda > Sepiida > Sepiolidae > Euprymna > Euprymna scolopes. The sequence goes on along the minus strand of NC_136482.1, from coordinate 147,970,416 downwards.
ATTATAAAAAACACAACTACATCCAATTTTCACACCACCAGTTACTTTTCTTTTATATTTCTTTCTAGAAAATACATCATCTTCAAAAGAAAACATTACAAAGTCATCTCTGGTAGAATTCGAACCCACGGCCTCTGGATTAGAAGTCCAGCGCGCTATCCGCTGCGCTACAGAGACTTACTCTTGCGGTTGTGAGGAACTATCTCAAATTTTTCTGTACATCATTTCATTATCTTATAAAACTTCATGCGTAATTATAAAAAACACAACTACATCCAATTTTCACACCACCAGTTACTTTTCTTTTATATTTCTTTCTAGTAAATACATCATCTTCAAAAGAAAACATTACAAAGTCATCTCTGGTGGGATTCGAACCCACGGCCTCTGGATTAGAAGTCCAGCGCGCTATCCGCTGCGCTACAGAGTCTTACTCTTGCGGTTGTGAGGAACTATCTCAAATTTTTCTGTACATCATTTCATTATCTTATAAAACTTCATGCGTAATTATAAAAAACACAACTACATTCAATTTTCACACCACCAGTTACTTTTCTTTTATATTTCTTTCTAGTAAATACACTATTTTCAAAAGAAAACATTACAAAGTCATCTCTGGTGGGATTCGAACCCACGGCCTCTGGATTAGAAGTCCAGCGCGCTATCCGCTGCGCTACAGAGACTTACTCTTGCGGTTGTGAGGAACTATCTCAAATTTTTCTGTACATCATTTCATTATCTTATAAAACTTCATGCGTAATTATAAAAAACACAACTACATTCAATTGTCACACCACCAGTTACTTTTCTTTTATATTTCTTTCTAGTAAATACATCATCTTCAAAAGAAAACATTACAAAGTCATCTCTGGTGGGATTCGAACCCACGGCTTCTGGATTAGAAGTCCAGCGCGCTATCCGCTGCGCTACAGAGACTTACTCTTGCGGTTGTGAGGAACTATCTCAAATTTTTCTGTACATCATTTCATTATCTTATAAAACTTCATGCGTAATTATAAAAAACACAACTACATTCAATTTTCACACCACCAGTTACTTTTCTTTTATATTTCTTTCTAGTAAATACACTATTTTCAAAAGAAAACATTACAAAGTCATCTCTGGTGGGATTCGAACCCACGGCCTCTGGATTAGAAGTCCAGCGCGCTATCCGCTGCGCTACAGAGACTTACTCTTGCGATTGTGAGGAACTATCTCAAATTTTTCTATACATCATTTCATTATCTTATAAAAGTTCATGCGTAATTATAAAAAACACAACTACATTCAATTTTCACACCACCAGTTACTTTTCTTTTATATTTCTTTCTAGTAAATACACTATTTTCAAAAGAAAACATTACAAAGTCATATCTGGTGGGATGGTAACCCACGGCCTCTGGATTAGAAGTCCAGCGCGCTATCCGCTGCGCTACAGAGACTTACTCTTGCGGTTGTGAGGAACTATCTCAAATTTTTCTGTACATCATTTCATTATCTTATAAAACTTCATGCGTAATTATAAAAAACACAACTACATTCAATTTTCACACCACCAGTTACTTTTCTTTTATATTTCTTTCTAGTAAATACACTATTTTCAAAAGAAAACATTACAAAGTCATCTCTGGTGGGATTCGAACCCACGGCCTCTGGATTAGAAGTCCAGCGCGCTATCCGCTGCGCTACAGAGACTTACTCTTGCGGTTGTGAGGAACTATCTCAAATTTTTCTGTACATCATTTCATTATCTTATAAAACTTCATGCGTAATTATAAAAAACACAACTACATTCAATTGTCACACCACCAGTTACTTTTCTTTTATATTTCTTTCTAGAAAATACATCATCTTCAAAAGAAAACATTACAAAGTGTTCTCTGGTGGGATTCGAACCCACGGCCTCTGGATTACAAGTCCAGCGCGCTATCCGCTGCGCTACAGAGACTTACTTTTGCGGTTGTGAGGAACTATCTCAAATTTTTCTGTACATCATTTCATTATCTTATAAAACTTCATGCGTAATTATAAAAAAACACAACTACATTCAATTTTTACACCACCAGTTACTTTTCTTTTATATTTCTTTCTAGTAAATACACTATTTTCAAAAGAAAACATTACAAAGTCATCTCTGGTGGGATTCGAACCCACGGCCTCTGGATTAGAAGTCCAGCGCGCTATCCGCTGCGCTACAGAGACTTACTCTTGCGGTTGTGAGGAACTATCTCAAATTTTTCTGTACATCATTTCATTATCTTATAAAACTTCATGCGTAATTATAAAAAACACAACTACATTCAATTTTCACACCACCAGTTACTTTTCTTTTATATTTCTTTCTAGTAAATACATCATCTTCAAAAGAAAACATTACAAAGTCATCTCTGGTGGGATTCGACCCCGCGGCCTCTGGATTAGAAGTCCAGCGCGCTATCCGCTGCGCTACAGAGACTTACCCGTGCGGTTGTGAGGAACTATCTCAAATTTTTCTGTACATCATTTCATTATCTTATAAAACTTCATGCGTAATTATAAAAAACACAACTACATCCAATTTTCACACCACCAGTTACTTTTCTTTTATATTTCTTTCTAGTAAATACACTATTTTCAAAAGAAAACATTACAAAGTCATCTCTGGTGGGATTCGACCCCACGGCCTCTGGATTAGAAGTCCAGCGCGCTATCCGCTGCGCTACAGAGACTTACTCTTGCGGTTGTGAGGAACTATCTACAATTTTTCTGTACATCATTTCATTATCTTATAAAACTTCATGCGTAATTATAAAAAACACAACTACATTCAATTGTCACACCACCAGTTACTTTTCTTTTATATTTCTTTCTAGAAAATACATCATCTTCAAAAGAAAACATTACAAAGTCATCTCTGGTGGGATTCGAACCCACGGCCTCTGGATTAGAAGTCCAGCGCGCTATCCGCTGCGCTACAGAGACTTACTCTTGCGGTTGTGAGGAACTATCTCAAATTTTTCTGTACATCATTTCATTATCTTATAAAACTTCATGCGTAATTATAAAAAACACAACTACATTCAATTGTCACACCACCAGTTACTTTTCTTTTATATTTCTTTCTACAAAATACATCATCTTCAAAAGAAAACATTACAAAGTCATCTCTGGTGGGATTCGAACCCACGGCCTCTGGATTAGAAGTCCAGCGCGCTATCCGCTGCGCTACAGAGACTTACTCTTGCGGTTGTGAGGAACTATCTCAAATTTTTCTGTACATCATTTCATTATCTTATAAAACTTCATGCGTAATTATAAAAAACACAACTACATTCAATTTTCACACCACCAGTTACTTTTCTTTTATATTTCTTTCTAGTAAATACACTATTTTCAAAAGAAAACATTACAAAGTCATCTCTGGTGGGATTCGAACCCACGGCCTCTGGATTAGAAGTCCAGCGCGCTATCCGCTGCGCTACAGAGACTTACTCTTGCGGTTGTGAGGAACTATCTCAAATTTTTCTGTACATCATTTCATTATCTTATAAAACTTCATGCGTAATTATAAAAAACACAACTACATTCAATTGTCACACCACCAGTTACTTTTCTTTTATATTTCTTTCTAGAAAATACATCATCTTCAAAAGAAAACATTACAAAGTCATCTCTGGTGGGATTCGAACCCACGGCCTCTGGATTAGAAGTCCAGCGCGCTATCCGCTGCGCTACAGAGACTTACTCTTGCGGTTGTGAGGAACTATCTCAAATTTTTCTGTACATCATTTCATTATCTTATAAAACTTCATGCGTAATTATAAAAAACACAACTACATCCAATTTTCACACCACCAGTTACTTTTCTTTTATATTTCTTTCTAGTAAATACACTATTTTGAAAAAAAACATTACAAAGTCATCTCTGGTGGGATTCGAACCCACGGCCTCTTGATTAGAAGTCCAGCGCGCTATCCGCTACGCTACAGAGACTTACTCTTGCGGTTGTGAGGAACTATCTCAAATTTTTCTGTACATCATTTCATTATCTTATAAAACTTCATCCGTAATTATAAAAAACACAACTACATTCAATTGTCACACCACCAGTTACTTTTCTTTTATATTTCTTTCTAGAAAATACATCATCTTCAAAAGAAAACATTACAAAGTCATCTCTGGTGGGATTCGAACCCACGGCCTCTGGATTAGAAGTCCAGCGCGCTATCCGCTGCGCTACAGAGACTTACTCTTGCGGTTGTGAGGAACTATCTCAAATTTTTCTGTACATCATTTCATTATCTTATAAAACTTCATGCGTAATTATAAAAAACACAACTACATTCAATTGTCACACCACCAGTTACTTTTCTTTTATATTTCTTTCTACAAAATACATCATCTTCAAAAGAAAACATTACAAAGTCATCTCTGGTGGGATTCGAACCCACGGCCTCTGGATTAGAAGTCCAGCGTGCTATCCGCTGCGCTACAGAGACTTACTCTTGCGGTTGTGAGGAACTATCTCAAATTTTTCTTTACATCATTTCATTATCTTATAAAACTTCATGCGTAATTATAAAAAACACAACTACATTCAATTTTCACACCACCAGTTACTTTTCTTTTATATTTCTTTCTAGTAAATACACTATTTTCAAAAGAAAACATTACAAAGTCATCTCTGGTGGGATTCGAACCCACGGCCTCTGGATTAGAAGTTCAGCGCGCTATCCGCTGCGCTACAGAGACTTACTCTTGCGGTTGTGAGGAACTATCTCAAATTTTTCTGTACATCATTTCATTATCTTATAAAACTTCATGCGTAATTATAAAAAACACAACTACATTCAATTTTCACACCACCAGTTACTTTTCTTTTATATTTCTTTCTAGTAAATACACTATTTTCAAAAGAAAACATTACAAAGTCATCTCTGGTGGGATTCGAACCCACGGCCTCTGGATTAGAAGTCCAGCGCGCTATCCGCTGCGCTACAGAGACTTACTCTTGCGGTTGTGAGGAACTATCTCAAATTTTTCTGTACATCATTTCATTATCTTATAAAACTTCATGCGTAATTATAAAAAACACAACTACATTCAATTTTCACACCACCAGTTACTTTTCTTTTATATTTCTTTCTAGTAAATACATCATCTTCAAAAGAAAACATTACAAAGTCATCTCTGGTGGGATTCGAACCCACGGCCTCTGGATTAGAAGTCCAGCGCGCTATCCGCTGCGCTACAGAGACTTACTCTTGCGGTTGTGAGGAACTATCTCAAATTTTTCTGTACATCATTTCATTATCTTATAAAACTTCATGCGTAATTATAAAAAACACAACTACATGCAATTTTCACACCACCAGTTACTTTTCTTTTATATTTCTTTCTAGTAAATACACTATTTTCAAAAGAAAACATTACAAAGTCATCTCTGGTGGGATTCGAACCCACGGCCTCTGGATTAGAAGTCCAGCGCGCTATCCGCTGCGCTACAGAGACTTACTCTTGCGGTTGTGAGGAACTATCTCAAATTTTTCTGTACATCATTTCATTATCTTATAAAACTTCATGCGTAATTATAAAAAACACAACTACATCCAATTTTCACACCACCAGTTACTTTTCTTTTATATTTCTTTCTAGTAAATACACTATTTTCAAAAGAAAACATTACAAAGTCATCTCTGGTGGGATTCGAACCCACGGCCTCTGGATTAGAAGTCCAGCGCGCTATCCGCTGCGCTACAGAGACTTACTCTTGCGGTTGTGAGGAACTATCTCAAATTTTTCTTTACATCATTTCATTATCTCATAAAACTTCATGCGTAATTATAAAAAACACAACTACATTCAATTGTCACACCACCAGTTACTTTTCTTTTATATTTCTTTCTAGAAAATACATCATCTTCAAAAGAAAACATTACAAAGTCATCTCTGGTGGGATTCGAACCCACGGCCTCTGGATTAGAAGTCCAGCGCGCTATCTGCTGCGCTACAGAGACTTACTCTTGAGGTTGTGAGGAACTATCTCAAATTTTTCTGTACATCATTTCATTATCTTATAAAACTTCATGCGTAATTATAAAAAACACAACTACATTCAATTGTCACACCACCAGTTACTTTTCTTTTATATTTCTTTCTAGAAAATACATCATCTTCAAAAGAAAACATTACAAAGTCATCTCTGGTGGGATTCGAACCCACGGCCTCTGGATTAGAAGTCCAGCGCGCTATCCGCTGCGCTACAAAGACTTACTCTTGCGGTTGTGAGGAACTATCTCTAATTTATCTGTACATCATTTCATTATCTTATAAAACTTCATGCGTAATTATAAAAAACACAACTACATCCAATTTTCACACCACCAGTTACTTTTCTTTTATATTTCTTTCTAGTAAATACACTATTTTCAAAAGAAAACATTACAAAGTCATCTCTGGTGGGATTCGAACCCACGGCCTCTGGATTAGAAGTCCAGCGCGCTATCCGGTGCGCTACAGAGACTTACTCTTGACATTGCGAGGAACTATCTCAAATTTTTCTTTACATCATTTTATTATCTTATAAACTTCATGCGTAATTATAAAAAACACAACTACATCCAATTTTCACACCACCAGTTACTTTTCTTTAATATTTCTTTCTAGTAAATACACTGTTTTCAAAAGAAAACATTACGAAGTAATTTCTGGTGGGATTCGAACGCACGGCCACTGGATTAGAAGTCCAGCGCGCTATCCGCTGCGCTACAGAGACTTACTCTTGCGTTTGTGAGGAACTATCTCAAATTTTTCTGTACATCATTTCATTATCTTATAAAACTTCATGCGTAATTATAAAAAACACAACTACATCCAATTTTCACACCACCAGTTACTTTTCTTTTATATTTCTTTCTAGTAAATACACTATTTTCAAAAGAAAACATTACAAAGTCATCTCTGGTGGGATTCGAACCCACGGCCTCTGGATTAGAAGTCCAGCGGGCTATCCGCGGCGCTACAGAGACTTACTCTTGTGGTTGTGAGGAACTATCTCAAATTTTTCTTTACATCATGTCATTATCTTATAAAACTTCATGCGTAATTATAAAAAACACAACTACATCCAATTTTCACACCACCAGTTACTTTTCTTTTATATTTCTTTCTAGTAAATGAACTATTTTCAAAAGAAAACATTACAAAGTCATCTCTGGTGGGATTCGAACCCACGGCCTCTGGATTAGAAGTCCAGCCCGCTATCCGCTGCGCTACAGAGACTTACTCTTGTGGCTGTGAGGAACTATCTCAAATTTTTGTTTAAATCATTTCATTATCTTATAAATCTTTATGCGTAATTATAAAAAACACAACTACATCCAATTTTCACAGCATACGTTATTTTTTTTTTATATTTCTTTCTAGAAAATACACCATTTTCAAAAGAAAACATTACTTAGTCATCTCTGGTGGGATTCGAACCCACGGCATCTGGATTAGAAGTCCAGGGCGCTATCCGCTGCGCTACAGAGACTTCCTCTTGTGTGGGGGAGGAAGTATCTCAAATTTTTCTGTACATCATTTAATTATCATGTAAATCTTAATGCGTAATTATAAAAAACACAAGTACATTCAATTTTCACACCATCAGTTACTTTTCTTTGATATTTCTTACTGGAAAATACACCATTTTCAGAAGAAAACATTACAACGTAATCTTTGGTGGGATTCGAACACACAGCCTCTGGATTAGAAGTCCATCGCGCTATGCGCTGCGCTACAGAGACTTACGCTTGTGTAGTGAGGCAGTATCTACAAATTTTTCTTTAAATCATTTAATTATCATATAAAACTTCATGCGTAATTATAAAAAACACAACTACATCCAATTTTCACACCACCAGTTACTTTTCTTTTATATTTCTTTCTAGTAAATACACTATTTTCAAAAGAAAACATTACAAATTCATCTCTGGTGGGATTCGAACCCACAGCCTCTGGATTAGAAGTGCAGCGCGCTATCCGCTTCGCTACAGAGACTTACTCTTGCGGTTGTGAGGAACTATCTCAAATTTTTCTTTACATCATTTCATTATCTTATAAAACTTCATGCGTAATTATAAAAAACACAACTACATCAAATTTTCACACCACCAGTTACTTTTCTTTTATATTTCTTTCTAGTAAATACACTATTTTCAAAAGAAAACATTACAAATTCATCTCTGGTGGGATTCGAACCCACAGCCTCTGGATTAGAAGTGCAGCGCGCTATCCGCTGCGCGACAGAGACTTACTCCTGCGGTTGTGAGGAACTATCTCTAATTTTTCTTTACATCATTTCATTATCTTATAAAACTTCATGCGTAATTATAAAAAACACAACTACATCCAATTTTCACACAACCAGTTACTTTTCTTTTATATTTCTTTCTAGTAAATACACTATTTTCAAAAGAAAACATTACAAAGTCATCTCTGGTGGGATTCGAACCCACGGCCTCTGGATTAGAAGTCCAGCGCGCTATCCGGTGCGCTACAGAGACTTACTCTTGATACTGCGAGGAACTATCTCAAATTTTTCTTTACATCATTTTATTATCTTATAAACTTCATGCGTAATTATAAAAAACACAACTACATCCAATTTTCACACCACCAGTTACTTTTCTTTAATATTTCTTTCTAGTAAATACACTGTTTTCAAAAGAAAACATTACGAAGTAATTTCTGGTGGGATTCGAACGCACGGCCACTGGATTAGAAGTCCAGCGCGCTATCCGCTGCGCTACAGAGACTTACTCTTGCGTTTGTGAGGAACTATCTCAAATTTTTCTGTACATCATTTCATTATCTTATAAAACTTCATGCGTAATTATAAAAAACACAACTACATCCAATTTTCACACCACCAGTTACTTTTCTTTCATATTTCTTTCTAGTAAATACACTATTTTCAAAAGAAAACATTACAAAGTCATCTCTGGTGGGATTCGAACCCACGGCCTCTGGATTAGAAGTCCAGCGGGCTATCCGCGGCGCTACAGAGACTTACTCTTGCGGTTGTGAGGAACTATCTCAAATTTTTCTTTACATCATGTCATTATCTTATAAAACTTCATGCGTAATTATAAAAAACACAACTACATCCAATTTTCACACCACCAGTTACTTTTCTTTTATATTTCTTTCTAGTAAATAAACTATTTTCAAAAGAAAACATTACAAAGTCATCTCTGGTGGGATTCGAACCCACGGCCTCTGGATTAGAAGTCCAGCCCGCTATCCGCTGCGCTACAGAGACTTACTCTTGTGGCTGTGAGGAACTATCTCAAATTTTTGTTTAAATCATTTCATTATCTTATAAATCTTTATGCGTAATTATAAAAAACACAACTACATCCAATTTTCACAGCATACGTTATTTTTTTTTTATATTTCTTTCTAGAAAATACACCATTTTCAAAAGAAAACATTACTTAGTCATCTCTGGTGGGATTCGAACCCACGGCATCTGGATTAGAAGTCCAGCGCGCTATCCGCTGCGCTACAGAGACTTCCTCTTGTGTGGGGGAGGAAGTATCTCAAATTTTTCTGTACATCATTTAATTATCATGTAAATCTTAATGCGTATTAATAAAAAACACAAGTACATTCAATTTTCACACCATCAGTTACTTTTCTTTGATATTTCTTACTGGAAAATACACCATTTTCAGAAGAAAACATTACAACGTAATCTTTGGTGGGATTCGAACACACAGCCTCTGGATTAGAAGTCCAGCGCGCTATGCGCTGCGCTACAGAGACTTACGCTTGTGTAGTGAGGCAGTATCTACAAATTTTTCTTTACATCATTTAATTATCATATAAAACTTCATGCGTAATTATAAAAAACACAACTACATCCAATTTTCACACCACCAGTTACTTTTCTTTTATATTTCTTTCTAGTAAATACACTATTTTCAAAAGAAAACATTACAAAGTCATCTCTGGTGGGATTCGAACCCACAGCCTCTGGATTAGAAGTGCAGCGCGCTATCCGCTTCGCTACAGAGACTTACTCTTGCGGTTGTGAGGAACTATCTCAAATTTTTCTTTACATCATTTCATTATCTTATAAAACTTCATGCGTAATTATAAAAAACACAACTACATCCAATTTTCACACCACCAGTTACTTTTCTTTTATATTTCTTTCTAGTAAATACACTATTTTCAAAAGAAAACATTACAAATTCATCTCTGGTGGGATTCGAACCCACAGCCTCTGGATTAGAAGTGCAGCGCGCTATCCGCTGCGCTACAGAGACTTAGTCTTGCGGTTGTGAGGAAACATTCTCAAATTTTTCTTTACATCATTTCATTATCTTATAAAAGTTCATGCGTAATTATAAAAAACACAACTACATGCAATTTTCACACCACCAGTTACTTTTCTTTTATATTTCTTTCTAGTAAATACACTATTTTCAAAAGAAAACATTACAAAGTCATCTCTGGTGGGATTCGAACCCACGGCCTCTGGATTAGAAGTCCAGCGCGCTATCCGCTGCGCTACAGAGACTTACTCTTGCGGTTGTGAGGAACTATCTCAAATGTTTCTTTACATCATTTCATTATCTTATAAAACTTCATGCGTAATTATAAAAAACACAACTACATCCAATTTTCACACCACCAGTTACTTTTCTTTTATATTTATGTCTAGTAAATACACTATTTTCAAAAGAAAACATTACAAAGTCATCTCTGGTGGGATTCGCACACGGCCTCTGGATTAGAAGTCCAGCGCGCTATCCGCTGCGCTACAGAGACTTACTCTAGTGGTTGTGAGGAACTATCTCAAATTTTTCTTTACATCATTTCATTATCTTATAAAACTTCATGCGTAATTATAAAAAACACAACTACATCCAATTTTCACACTACCAGTTACTTTTCTTTTATATATCTTTCTAGTAAATACACTATTTTCAAAAGAAAACATCACAAAGTCATCTCTGGTGGGATTCGAACCCACCGCCTCTGGATTAGAAGTCCAGCGCGCTATCCGCTGCGCTACAGAGACTTACTCTTGCGGTTGTTAAGAACTATCTAAAATTTTTCTTTACATCATTTCATTATCTTATAAAACTTCATGCGTAATTATAAAAAACACAACTACATCCAATTTTCACACCACCAGTTACTTTGCTTTTATATTTCTTTCTAGTAAATACACTATTTTCAAAAGAAAACATTACAAAGTCATCTCTGGTGGGATTCGAACCCACGGCCTCTGGATTAGAAGTCCAGCGCGCTATCCGCTTCGCTACAGAGACTAACACTTGATATTGTGAGGAACTATCTCAAATTTTTCTTTACATCATTTCATTATCTTATAAAACTTCATGCGTAATTATAAAAAACACAACTACATCCAATTTTCACACCACCAGTTACTTTTCTTTTATATTTCTTTCTAGTAAATACACTATTTTCAAAAGAAAACATTACAAAGTCATCTCCGGTGGGATTCGAACCCACGGCCTCTGGATTAGAAGTCCAGCGCGCTATCCGCTGCGCTACAGAGACTTACTTTTGCGATTGTGAGGAACTATCTCAAATATTTCTTTACATCATTTCATTATCTTATAAAACTTCATGCGTAATTATAAAAAACACAACTACATCCAATTTTCACACCACCAGTTACTTTTCTTTTATATTTATTTCTAGTAAATACACTATTTTCAAAAAAAAACATTACAAAGTAATCTCTGGTGGGATTCGCACACGGCCTCTGGATTAGAAGTCCAGCGCGCTATCCGCTGCGCTACAGAGACTTACTCTAGTGGTTGTGAGGAACTATCTCAAATTTTTCTTTACATCATTTCATTATCTTATAAAACTTCATGCGTAATTATAAAAAACACAACTACATCCAATTTTCACACTACCAGTTACTTTTCTTTTATATTTCTTTCTAGTAAATACACTATTTTCAAAAGAAAACATTACAAATTCATCTCTGGTGGGATTCGAACCCACGGCCTCTGGATTAGAAGTCCAGCGCGCTATCCGCTGCGCTACAGAGACTTACTCTTGCGGTTGTTAAGAACTATCTCAAATTTTTCTTTACATCATTTCATTATCTTATAAAACTTCATGCGTAATTATAACAAACACAACTACATCCAATTGTCACACCACCAGTTACTTTTCTTTTATATTTCTTTCTAGTAAATACACTATTTTCAAAAGAAAACATTACAAAGTCATCTCTGGTGGGATTCGAACCCACGGCCTCTGGATTAGAAGTCCAGCGCGCTATCCGCTGCGCTACAGAGACTAACACTTGATATTGTGAGGAACTATCTCAAATTTTTCTTTACATCATTTTATTATCTTACAAAACTTCATGCGTAATTATAAAAAACACAACTACATTCAATTGTCGCACCACCAGTTACTTTTCTTTTATATTTCTTTCTAGTAAATACACTATTTTCAAAAGAAAACATTACAAAGTCATCTCTGGTAGTATTCGAACCAACGGCCTCTGGATTAGAAGTCCAGCGCACTATCCGCTTAGCTACAGAGACTTACTATTGCGGTTGTGAGGAACTATCTCAAATTTTTCTTTACATCATTGCATTATCTTATAAAAGTTCATGCGTAATTATAAAAACACAACTACATCCAATTTTCACACCACCAGTTACTTTTCTTTTATATTTCTTTCTAGTAAGTACACTATTTTCAAAAAAAAACATTACAAAGTCATCTCTGGTTGGATGCGAACCCACGGCCTCGTGATTAGAAGTCCAGCGCGCTATCCGCTGCGCTACAGAGACTTACTCTTGTGACTGTGAGGAAGTATCTCAAATTTTTTTTTAAATCATTTCATTATCTTATAAAAGTTGATGCATAATTATAAAAAACACAACTACAGTCAATTTTAACACCATCAGTTACTTTTCTTTTATATTTCAATCTAGAAATTACACCATTTTCAAAAGAAAACATTACAAAGTAATCTCTGGTTGGATTCGAACCAACGGTCTCTGGATTAGAAGTCCTGCGCCTATCCGTTGCGCTACAGAGACTTACCCTTGTGTGGCAAGGAAGTATCTCAAATTTTTCTTTACGTCATTTTATTATCTTATAAATCTTTATGCGTAATTATAAAAAACACAACTACATTCAAATTTCACACCATCAGTTACTGTTCTTTTGTATTTCTTTCTAGAAAATACACCATTTTCAAAAGAAAACATTACTTAGTCATCTCTGGTGGGATTCGAACCCACGGCATCTGGATTAGGAGTCCAGCGCGCTATCCGCTGCACTACAGAGACTTACGTTTGTGTGTCAAGGAAGTATCTCAAATTTTTCTGTACATAATTTAATTATCTTATAAATCTTAATGTATAATTATAAAAAACACAACTACATTCAATTTTAAAATCATCAGTTACTTTTCTTTTATATTTCATTCTAGAAAATTAACCATGTTCGACAGAAAACATGAAAAGGTCATCTCTGGTGGGATTCAAACCCACGGCCTCGTGATTAGAAGCCCAGGGCGCTATCCGCTGCGCTACAGAGACTTCCTCTTGTGTGGGGAGGAAGTATCTCAAATTTTTCTTTACATCATTTAATTATCTTATAAATCTTAATGCATAAGTATAAAAAACACTACTACATTCAATTTTCACACCATCTGTTACTTTTCTTTCATATTTCTTTCTAGAAAATACACTATTTTCAAAAGAAAACATTACAAAGTCATCTCTGGAGGGATTCGAACCCACGGCCTCAGGATTAGAAGTCCAGCGCGCTATCCGCTGCACTACAGAGACTTCTGCTTGTGTGTAGCGAGGCAGTATCTCAAATTTTTCTTTAAATCATTTAATTATCATATAAATCTTAATGCGTAATTATAAAAAACACAAATACATTAAATTTTCACACCATCAGTTACGTTTCTTTGATATTTCTTACTGGAAAATACACCATTTTCAAAAGAGAACATTACACCGTCATCTCTGGTGGGATTCGAACCCACAGCCTCTGGATTAGAAGTCCAGCGCGCTATGCGCTGCGCTACAGAGACTTACGCTTGTGTAGCGAGGCAGTATCTACAAATTTTTCTTTACATCATTTAATTATCATATAAATCTTAATGCGTAATTATAAAAAACACGACTACATTCAAATGTCACACCATCAGGTACTTTTCTTTTATATTTCTTTCTAGAAAATACATCATCTTCAAAAGAAAACATTACAAAGTCATCTCTGGTAGGATTCGAACACACGGCCTTGGGGTTGGTAGTCCAGCGCGCCATCCGATCCGCTACAGAGACTTACGCCTGTGTGGCGAGGAAGTATCGCAGATTTTTCTTTACATCATTTAATTATCTTATATATTTTAATGCGTAATTATAAAAAACACAACTCCATTCAATTTTCACACTATTAGTAATCTCTGGTGCGATTCGAACTATAGTAATCTCTGGTGCGATTCGAACCCACGGCCTCTGGTTTATCCATGGCGCTATAGAGACTTCCGCTTGTGTGGAGAGGACGTATCTAAAATTTTTCTTTACATCATTTAATTATCTTATAAATTTTAATGCGTAATTATATAAAACACAACTACATTCAATTTTTACACCATCAGTTACTGTTTTTTTATATTTCTTTCGAGAAAATACACGTTTTTCTAAAAAAACATTACAAAGTCATCTCTGGTGGGATTCGAACCCACGGCCTCAGGATTAGAAGTCTAGCGCGCTATCCGCTGAACTACAGAGACTTACACTTGTGGTTAGGGGGAGATATCTCAAATTTTTCTTTACATCATTTAATTAACTTATAAATCTTAATGTGTAATTATAAAAAACACAAGTACATTCAATTTTCAAACCATCAGTTACTTTTCTTTTATATTTCATTCTAGAAAATACAACATTTTTTAAAGAAAACATTACAAACTCATCTCTTGTGGGATTCGAACCCACAGCCTATGGATTAGAAGTCCAGCGCGCTATCCGCTGCGCTACAGAGAATTGCACATATCGTTGTGAGGAAGTATCTCAAATGTTTCCTTTCATCATTTAATTATCTTGTTAATCCTTATGCATAATTATTAAAAACACAACGACATTAAATTGTCATACCATCAGTTATTTTTCTTTGATTTTTTTTCCAGAAAATACACCATTTTCAAAAGAAAACATTACAAAGTCATCTCTGGTGGGATTCGACAACACAGCCTCTGCATTAAAAGTCCAGCGTTTATACGCTGCACTACAGAGGCTTGCACTTGTGGTTGTTACAAAGTATCTCAAATGTTTCTGTACATCATTTAATTATATTCTAAATCTTCATACGTAATTTTTAAAAACACAACTACATACAATTTTCACAGCATCAGTTAGTTTTCTTTGATATTTCTTTCTAGAAAATACACCATTTCCAAAAGAAAATATTACAAACTCAACTCTGGTCGGATTCGAACCCACGGATTCGTGATTAGAAATCCTGCGCGCTATCGGCTTTGCTACACAGACTTGCACTATCGATTGTTAGGAAGTATCTCAAATTTTTCTTTACATCATTTAATTATCTTTAAATCTTAATTCGTAATTATAAAAAAAAACAACTACATTCAATTTTCACACCTCAGTTATTTTTCTTTGATATTTATTTCTAGAAAATACACCATTTTTAAAACAAAACATGACAAACTCATCTCTAGAAGTCCAGCGCGCTATCTGCTGCGCTACAGAGACCTGCCCTTTTGGTTGTTACGAAGTATCTCAAATGTTCTTTACATCAGTTAATTATCTTATAAATCTGTAAGCGTTATTATTTAAATCACAACTACATTTTTTTCAAAAGGCAACATTACAAACTCATCTCTGGTGGGATTCGAACCCACAGCCTTTTGTTTAGGAGTCCAGGGCGCTATACGCTTCGCTACAGGGACTTGCCCTTTTGGTTATTAGGAAGTATCTCAAATTTCCTTTAAATCATTTAATTATCTTATAAATCTCAATGCGTGATTATTAAAAACACAACTACATCCAATTTTCACACCACCAGTTACTTTTCTTTTATATTTCTTTCTCAAAAATACACCATTTTCAAAAGAAAACATGACAAACTCATCTCTGGTGGGATTCGAACTCAAGGCCTCTTGATCAGAACTCTGGCGCGCTATCGGCTGCGCTACAGAGACTTGCACTTGATGCTGTTACAAAGTTTCTCAAATTTTTCTTTACATCATTTAATCCATATATATAAAAATGTAATTCTTGGTTTGTTATAAGTGAATAAACCATATTTCTACGTTACCAATTCATGTGAAATTTTCAGACAACACATCTTTAGAGTGGAGGGATGTTTTTATGTTATTAAAATAAATTTATCTTGCGAATTATTAAAATATTAAATAGAATAAAAATATTGTCGTAACCGTTACTGCGAACCTGTTTTGTGGATAAACCTGAACTTCCGGTTCCATTCATTTCACAGCCACGAATTGACGAAACGAAATAGATTTCATATTCTGTGTACTCGATAAGTAAAAAAAACAAAAATAAAAACATAATTCATTTGTTTATCTTCCAAATTTTTTAATTTAAACATTTTTTCTTTATTATATTAGGAAAAAAAAAGTTTGTCGCTTGCTTTTTTAGTTTTTTTTTTTTTGTTTGTTTTGTTTTTCAATATAAGATTGGTAGGTAACGGTACAGTTTTTTTGTACGGATTGGTAACTTGCTTAAATAATATTTGGTGCTAATGCAAAGAGTGGTCCGCGCTATTTTTTAAATCGTATTTCCAGGTTTAATTAAAGTTTTATTATATGTTTTTTTTTATTCAATTGTAAGGTTAAAATACAGATTAGGTACAAAACTCCCTCCCCTCCCCATGTTAAGAACGGCTTTTTAAATAATAATGTTATTATTTCAACGCGGATCACTCTCTGCATGAGTACTGTATTTTCACCTAACAATTTAATAAACAACACATGGTACTTATGTAGAGAATGTACCATAATAATATAATTATAGAATAATAACGTTATTTAGAAAGCCATTCTTAACATGGGGAGGACGTTTTGTTACTATTCTCTACTTTCACCTAACAATTTAATAAACAAAAGATGGTACTTATGCAGAGAAGGTACCGTGCTGAAATAACGCTATTAAGAAAGCCATTCTTAACATGGGAAAGGGAGAGTGTTCTGTAACTATTTTATATTTTCACCTAACAATTTAATAAACAAAAGATGGTACTTATGCAGAGAAGGTACCGTTCTGAAATAATACTGTTATTTAGAAAGCTATTTTTAACATGGGGAGGGAGTTTTGCGTCTATTCTATACTTTCACCCAACAATTTAATAAATAAAAATAGATAGTACGTATGCATAGAAAATACCGTGCTGAAATAATGTTATTTAGAAAGACATTCTAAACATGGGGATGGTATTTTGTAACTATTCTGTCCTTTCACCTAACAATTTAAAAACAAAACATGGTACTTATGCAGAGAAGCTACCCCGCTGAAATAATGCCGTTATTATTTAGAAAGCCATTCTTAACATGGGGATAGGGGTGTTTTGTAACTATTCTGGACTTTCACCTAACAATTTAATAAACAAAAGTTAAACTTAAGCAGACAAGGAACAGTACTGAATCATTAACATTATATTGAAAGCCATTCTTAACATGGGGAGGGAGGATGTTTTCTAACTATTCTGTACTTTCGGTGCTAACGCAGAGAGTGATCTGTGCTATTTTTGAAATCGCATTTCCACGTTTAATTAAAGTTTTATGATATGTTTTTATTCAATTGTAAGGTTAAAGTACAGAATAGGTACAAAACCGCTCCCCTCCCCATGTTAAGAATGGCTTTTTAAATAATAACGTTATTATTTCAGCACGGATCACTCTCTGCATGAATACCGATTAATGTTTTGTTCTTTGCTTTTTTTACCGTATTATTTTGGGGGGGGGTTCAGGAAAACCTTTTTTAACAAAAATTGAAAGTACACGTTTTTTCTTTTTTTTTACAGAAGTTGTTTTTATATAAGAAAATATGAATGCTTTTAAAGAAATTGGATACTCGTGCACTTATTGATCTGTGCTGAAATAATAACGTTATTATTTAAAAAGCCATTCTTAACATTGAGAGAAGAGGGTGTTTTGTACCTATTCTGTACTTTAACCTTACAATTGAATGAAAAAAACGGTAAATTTTTAGATTAGGTCCACCTCGACAATTTTCTTTTAAATGACGACTTTAGTAGGTTTTCGACTATGCTGAATACGGAAATCGCATTGAAATTTTGCAGAAATAAGTAGTTATCGAGATATTAAAAATTTGTATAATGCATTGTAATCTCTGGCAGCCGTCTTTTTTACACGCTTGCGCGCATCATAAACAAATCTACGCGCATAACAAAGATGGCCACCAAAGAATACAATGCATAAAACAACTATCTATATCTCGATAACTACTTATTTCTGCAAAATTTCAATGCGATTTCTATATTCAGCATAGTCGGAAACCTTTAAAAGTCGTCATTTAAAAGAAAATTGTGGAGGTGGACCTAATCTAAAAAAAATACCAAAAAAACATAAAACTTTAATTAAGCTTGGAAATACGATTAAAAAAAAATAGCGCGGATCAGTAAGTGCATTAGCACCCATTAATCGACTCATGTGACCTTATTGCCAAATAAGGTCCGGCTACAATGTTTTTGTTTTTTTTATAATTTCACAATATCTTTTTTCAATAATAAATTGTTAGTTAAAAAAGCACAGAATAGTTACAAAACACCATCCCCTCTCTATGGTAAGAATGTCTGCAAAAAAATATTAGGTACTCATGTAGAGAGTGATACGTGCTGAAATAATAATGTTATTATTTAAAAAGCCATTCTTAACATGGGAGGGGAGGGTGTTTTGCATCTATTCTGTACTTTAACCTTACAATTGAATAAAAAAAAAAACATAACATAAAACTTTAATTAAACTTGGAAATTCGATTTAAAAAATAGCGCGGATTAGTAAGTTCATTAGCACCAGAAATTGTTAGGTGAAATACAGAAAAGTTTCTACCAAGAAAACCATTTTTTTTTTTTTTTTTTTTTTGCTATTCTTACCAAGGGGAGGGGATGATGTTTTGTCACTATTCTGTGCTTTCAACTAACAATTTATTAAAAAAACAAAAGGTAAATTTTCACATTAGGTCCACCTCCACAATTTTTAACATGGGTAGGTTGGGGGTGTTTATTCCAAAAGCCGTTTTTAAAAGACGAAAGACAGGTAAAAGGTTAAAACATGTGGTTAGGCATGGGTGTTGTTTATTCCAAAAGCCGTTCTTAATGTGGGGAGGTTGGGAGTGTTTATTCATGGCCGTCAGTGAATTATAGTGCATAGTACAGGTCTTTATATCTCGAAAACTAATGGCCTCTGCAAATTTTAAATGAGATTTTCTTATTCAGCATAGTCGAAAATTGTGGAGGTGGACCTAATGTAAAAAAAATACCCTCCCCCCCAAAAAGATATCATGAAATTTAAATTTAAGCACGGTAACAAAAATAAAATTAGACAGAAAAATACACCTTTGGGTTTGTACTTGCACTAAGACTTGAAAAAGTTGTCAACAAAAACAAATATATAACAAGTAAATATTTTCAAAGGCAAGATAAGTTACTTTTCTACCTAATTGGATAATTTTTAGTGTTTTTATTGGGTTTGTACTACTGTACATATAGATTCGAAAAAGTTGTCAAAAAATAAATGTATAACAAATATTACCAAAGGCAAGATATGTTACTTTATTACCGAAATGGATAATTTTTTTTGTTTTTTTTAATGCAAAATTTTTATTTGGCTCAAAAAACACAGCGTTTACTGCTATATTTGAAAATTATAAATGGCGGCAGACTGTGTTAACACATTAGGTTTGGGAAAATGAGTTAAAACTAAAAACTATACAAAATACTGTTAAAAACCACTGAATACATGTCTGCCTATGTCACAGTAACATATATTGAGTCAGTTCCTGACAGTATTTTGTATAGTTTTTTAGTTTTAACTCATTTTCCCAAAGTTAATGTGTTCAACAGTCTGCCGCCATTTGTATTTTTCAAATATACAGATAAACACTACATTTTTTCAAACCAATTAAACATTTTACACTAAATAAAAACACTAAAATCTTATCCAGTTAGGTAGAAAAGTAACTTATCTTGCCTTTGATAACATTTATTTGTTATATTTATTTTCCAGCAACTTTTTTGTATCTGTGTTTAGTAATACAAACTCGTTTTATTTACTATAACGTTTAGTCGGCTCGACGAACAGTGTTTATCAGTGTATTTGAAAAATACAAACGGTGATGGACACTGTTGATGATGTTAAGTTTGAGAAAATGATTTAAAACTAAAAAACCTATACAAAATACTATCAGAAACCCACCGAATAGGTCAGCCTATGTCACAATAACATATAATCAGTAGGTGTCTGACATTGTTTTTTATAGTTTTTAACTGATTTTCCCAAACTTAACGTATTCAACAGAGTCCGCGACCATTCGTCTTTTTCAAATACATAGATAAACACTGCGCTTTTGAGCCGATTAAACATTTTACATTAAATAAAAACACTAAAAAATTATCCAATTAGATAGAAACGTAATTTACCTTACCTTTGCTTTCATTTATTCGTTTTTGAACAACTTTTTTGAATCGTGTATAGTAACCCCCCTTACCCAAATATTAATTAAAAACCCACATTTTTTTAATACAATAAAAAAGAAAACTATTAAGCGTTTCAATAGTTTAGCAACTTTCGGCTTAATCCACTGAATGTTGGTCGAGCCCAAGCCATGGTTGATGGTAACTCCCGAGGATCCGGATCCAATTCTCCAAGAGTACCATATTTTTTTTCATTTTCGCCTTTTTTTTTTTTTAACTTTTTGGAGTGGATTGCTGTACTAAGAATATAAGAAACATGCATTTTCTCTTTTTATTAGAATTTTCAATTAAACGAAATTAAGCCACAGCAATGCGTGGCAGGGTACAGCTAGTTATCTTATAAATCTTAATGCTTAATTATTAAAAACACACAACTACATTCAATTTTCACACCATCAGTTATTTTTCTTTGATATTTCTTTCTAGAAAATACACCATTTTCAAAAGAAAACATTACAAACTCATCTCTGGTGGGATTCGAACCCATGGCCTTAGGATTAAAAGTCGACCACACCACGACTAACTCATGTCTTAACTCATCTCCGGTTGGATTTGAACTAACGTCTTAGCAGTAGTTCAAACAGCTCTTATCAGGGCTAAACAACAAGCCAAGTTTGTTTTTGTTTTTTACTTCTGATTGCCTCCTGAGACCCACCAGCAGCGAACTTCACTTCCAGTCTCCAGTGCTTCCTGCTCATTCCTGCCGCCTTCCAGCCTTTACAGCTTCCAGCTCCTTCTGCAGCCTTCCGGCAAGCTCGCCTGCACCTCGCTCCTTAGGTCTGCAACCTTGCCTGCACCCTAGCAGGCACTTCGCCCCTACAGCCTGCAACCTCGCCTGCACCTGCCTCCCTACCGACCGTCTGTTTCTTAACACTGATCCTACGTTCTCAGTTTTGTCCGTTCGTTTACACTGATCCCCGCGTTCTTAGTGTCCACTGTCCGTTCCGGATCGCCCTGACGGCCAGCCGATCGACCAGACCCAGCGAACAACCCTAAACTACGCTATGTCTAGAGTGCGACCTTCCGGACAAGGACAACCAGCATCAAGATCAAACGATTTTTTTTTTTTCGCTTCCTTTGCAAATAAAAGGTCAACCCTCGTCTTTAACCAAACAACCTGTGTCTGTCATTCTTTTTTGCCTTTTTTGCTGTTTACTTTTTGCCTGTGTCTATCTTGTTAGTTGTTGGGTCGATTGTCACTGGACGACCGGTCCTGTAACAGTTGTATAAAGTGTTGGTAAAATTTTACATTAAGGCCCGTCTCAAGTTCGTATATAACGAAATATAATTTTTGTAGATTTCGGTATGCTAAAAACGAATCTGAAAACCATTTCCGTCGCAAAAAAATAGTTTTCATGATATGAAGAAATTACTTTTTTCGAAAAGTAGGTGATCACTTTTCCGTGCAAATTTAACTTAAAATGAGTATCCAATTTCTGGCCACCTGAGAGAGGGGCATTTTAGTGTTTATTGGCTAAAAGGTTTCGTTTTTTCTCTTGTTTTTATCTTTCAATAAAGACACGAGGAAATTTAAAAATAAAGAAAAATCGGTATTTTTTTTTTTTTTTTTTTTTTTTTACTTTAAGGCTCGTCTCACATTTGTATAGAAAAGAAATATTTTTTTGTAGTTTTCGGTGTGCTTTAAAAGAATATAGTAATTGTTTCCGTCGCAAATTTACCGTTTGTATGGCATTAACCCCTTAGCCCTGAGACTATTTTCCATTTTACAGCCCATCCTTCGTTTACGCTACGCGCGAGCATAAAAAAGTCTGTTAAATGTGCATTCGCGTAATAAACTGCTTGTGACAAGCCAATACTACTACAGTACTACACCGTGACAAGCAGTGCTTGTCACGGTGTAGTATTGGCAAAAAATTTTAAATTAGACGAAAAACAAGTAGTTTTCCAAACATGAAACCATGTAATTCTATGTTATCACGGCTGGCCATTTTTGTACGCGCAAGCGCGCGATGGTATTAACCCCCTGAACTCTGAGACTATTTTCCATTTCACAGCATATCCTTTGTTTATGCTCGCGCATAGCGTAAACAAAGGATAGGCTGTGAAATGGAAAATAGTTCCAGAGTTCAGGAGTTAATATCATGGTAAAAAAAAATTTTTTAACTTTTTAGCCAATAAGCATACAAGAAATAATGCTCCCTCTTTCAAGTGGCAGAAAGTGGGTACTCATTTTAAGTTAAATTTACATCGAAAAGTGATCACCCACTTTTCGAAAAAGTAATTTCTTCATATCATGAAAAATATTTTTTGCGACGAAAACGGTTTTCAGATTCGTTTTTAGCGCACTGAAATCTACAAAAAAAAAATGTTGTTATATACGGACGTGAGACGGGCCTTAAAGTAAAATAATATCAAAGTGAAAGTGTCGAAGCCCCGACGCACGCGCGTCGAATCTACTCCAAAACAAAATAATGGCGCGCTGCCTCAACAGTAAAACCCAGTTGCGCACGCGTGGATATAAGCGGTGGGTTTCTTATAGTTTAATTCTTTGAAAAAAGACTGGTTATTTCTCACCAATAACTCTTACTTGTCTCCTTCAGAGCATTCAATTAATTCCTTGATTATTTCAATACAAAAAAAAAAAAAAAAAAAAACATTCAATTAATTCAGTCGAAGACTTTCCTTGATTATTTCAAAAAAAAAACATTCAATTACCTATCACATATAGATCTTTTTATACCTCTGTTGAGAAACTGTCTTTTTTTATTATTACATGGAAAAAACATTGAATTATCTCAGTCACGGAAAGAGACTTTCGACCAAGAAGAAACTTTCGTATCTTCTCTTTTCTTTTACAATCTTTTATAAAAAAATAAATATTGTATTTAATTTTTCCATTCGTCTCAGTCATCCTTGCTTGCTTATTTCAACACCATTTTTTACACTTGATTCTTTTTCTGACTCTTGCTTACTATTATTTCAACTCAACAGTCAACCTCCTGAAATATTACTATTATTTTTGAGTTTGTGACATCAACATTCAACACGCTGGGGACCCGCGGCGGCGCGGCTCCCGCAACAAGTGGTAAAGCCCGCTTTGTCAAACTATGACAGAATTTAGTGGAGTAGTTGTACCCCAGCTAATTATTTATCTTTTAGAACCCTCGACAAAAAAACGACAAACTCCTTTTAACATTAAACATTTGCAAGTATTTATTCAACGGGATAATAGTGGTGGAGCTCGAAGTTATTGAGTCAGGTCCAAGTCGGACTGTCGGTGCTGGGTGAGGAGGAGAGGAAGGTGTGTCTTCGCTCGCGGCTCTGTGCTGACTGTCGGATGTCCCCTCTTTTGGGGGACAGTAGGATCAATGCGCCCTGCCTGTCGATTGGCCAGTCTATGGTCGAAGAACTTACAGGGAAGCATTGATCCGCCAGAGAGTATAGTTCATTGGGGGGGGTGCTACAAGAACACGCAGCAACAATAAACAGACGTTATAAGAAACTACTCGCACACTCGAACCTGGCACATATGTATTTTAGCGGCTTATCGTTTCGCTCGGCGCCTTTCAACTTCGGACTTTCTTAAGAGATAACGACACTGGTCTCTCAAAATTACCGATTTTTTGGCGATTAATCGCTCAAAAATCGAAGATTAAACAACATGGTTTCCTACGAAGCAAACGCCGAACGGCAGCCAATTAGCGCTAAAAACGCATATGGACCTCACGAATATTACGTCGGCAAAATGAATACAGCTCATCCTAACGCGTCGAACAAACTGCCAACTGACAATTCTACCTACATTGCGAGCGGTCATTCAACATTTTCAGAACAAACTCATCATTACTTGCACCTCGGATTCGTAAACAATCCTGAGACGCTTTCACGCATGCATAACCACGACTACATCGCATTTCTCCCGCAATGCCGATAAACCACACGCATACTTACACAATGCCATTCAAAGCCATCTGCCATCGATACCGCCGATCTCTAACAGATCGCAGCCGAACCAAGGAACGACGACTAATTAGTACCAGCGTCTCACAACATGAATCAACATCGAGTTCTTGACTTCATAAAAGTCGTAAAAAGTCAAGCTCAGCAAACATCACTTTCCAAACCTCCTCCGACTAAATGCAACAAACCTGACTCTCATGGATTTTCGCCACACGCACAAAATCCGCACACTTCAATTACAACCAACATTCAACTCACGCCAGTTTGAGTTAACTGCGACACGTACATGGAAAAACTCAACTGGACTATACGGAAGAAGTCACCAGTTCAAAAACGAGTTAGCTGCTCTACGCACACTAAAAACTCAACAACTGGCCGTTCGATGATGCATTCAACACACCGGGGACCCAATCGACTCGAACGACGCACACCAACACCAGTACAGACCCACTTATACATGGCACCGCAAGCATATTGCGTAACTGACTTTCATCATAGTGTAAGACCAATTTTGACTATCATCTCCAAAACACGGGCCATACGATCAACACGTGCAGACTCACTCGCACATACATCACTCAGCACATTCAACCTCATCACTTTGCAGACTAAGATCGGGCAAATTCATTTGCATTTACTTTCAACCTGACAACGAACAATCGTGCAAACCCAATCATTCTCAACCAAACATGTCGGACATTTCTTACACCCTTCCTCGCCTAGAGGAAGTTTCAACATATTTTGACTCATCTTCCGGACACTACATAAAACGTACATATATTACTGAATTGATTATCCAATCAATTTTCTAGGGAGAGGGCCCTGTCATAGCCTCGACGCACGCGCGTCGAATCTACTTCAAAACAAAATAATGGCGCGCTGCCTCAACAGTAAAATCCAGTTGCACGCGCGTGGATGTATAAACATCGTTTCAGCTGCGCGCACATTTTCTTTACCCACCCACGCAAATTCGGTGTTCCTTAAACGAAATTTCAGTTATTCGTGCGGACGTCAGTTAATGCATCTTACGCCATAAGAAAGTTATTCTTTTCATCTAATCAGATTACAGGGAAAAACAAATTTAAAAAATGTTTTTTTCTGAATGCCTCCCTGGAGCCGGTCGGACAAGTATAAAAAGGGCATCTTTCGCCCAAAACAGGGAGGTCGACCTTTGAACACCATGGCATAAGCATCAACATCGACCCGTCCGCGTTTGGGCGTTAAACACGCGCGTACCCCTCAATTAATTCCTCCACGTGGATACGGGCTTGCAACCCGAATGGACCTTTTTTTTATTCCCCTTTTCTATCTCCTCGCTAAGTAAGCGGTGGTTTTTTTTTTTTTTTTTTTTTTTATAGTTTAATTCTTTGAAAAAAGACTGGCTATTTCTCACCAAGAACTCTTACTTGTCTCCTTCAGAACATTCAATTAATTCAGTCGAAGACTTTCCTTGATTATTTTCAATGCAAAAAAAAAATTCAATTACCTATCACATATAGATCTTTTTATACCTCAGCTGAGGAACTGTCTTTTTTTTTTTATTACATGGAAAAAACATTGAATTATCTGGGTTTGTATTACTGTGCATATAGATTCGAAAAAGTTGTTAAAAAACAAATATATAAAAAAAATAAATGTTATCAAAAACTAGATAAGTTACTTTTCTACCTAACTAGATATATTTTTGTGTTTTATTCGATGTAACATGTTTATTCGGTCCGAAAAGCATACAGTGTTTACCGATGTATTGGAAAATTCAAAATGGCGGCCGACACTCTCTTTAACACGGTAAGTTCAGGAAAAGATGTTATACATAATAAACTAGACAAAATAATGTTAGAAATTCGCTCATTATATGTTACCGTGACATAAGTTGACATATATTCGGTGTTTTTTTAATAGTATTTTGTCTAGTTTATTATTTATAACACCTTTTCCCAAACTTACCACGTTAAAGAGAGTGTCGGCCGCCATTTTGAATTTTCCAATACATCGGTAAACACTGTATGCTTTTCGAGCTGAATAAACATGTTACATTGAATAAAAACACAAAAAATATATCCAGTTAGGTAGAAAAGTAACTTATCTTGCCTTTGGTAACATTTATTTGTTATATATTTGTTTTTTGACAACTTTTTCGAATCTGTGTGTACAGTAATACAAACCCAATTATCTCAGTTACAGAAAGAGACTTTCGACCAAGAAGAAACTTTCGTATCTTCTCTTTTCTTTTACAATCTTTTATAAAAAAATAAATATTGTATTTAATTTTTCCATTCGTCTCAGTCATCCTTGCTTGCTTATTTCAACACCATTTTTTACACTTGATTCTTTTTCTGACTCTTGCTTACTATTATTTCAACTCAACAGTCAACCTCCTGAAATATTACTATTATTTTTGAGTTTGTGACATCAACATTCAACACGCAACAAAGTGTCTATGTTGCTGCGTCTTAAATTCTCTTTTTAAAAAATTATGAATTTCTCGGTCAAACTAATTTTTTACCCCCCCCCCTGCATTTGTCCGCAAAGAGCACGTAATATCGAATATTATGGTTGATACAACAAAGTATTAAGTGTTTTAAAACAAAGATGAAATAAAAATAAAAAGATATATAATTTACAGAAAAATATAGTTAAAACAAGAACTATTTTTATTAGATTAAGAATGATTCCCCTTGAACCATTTAGATTAATGAGTTATGTCCCTTGATTAAGTGAAAAGGGTTGTTTTTTTTTAAGGTTATGTTTTGGAAGAAGATTTTTGAAGAGAAACAGTTTTTAGATCATATTCAATAGGGATGCCAAAAGTCACCACAGACTTACCCCACCCTAGAATAACTTTTGTGCCATTTAAAAGAAGGGCAAAATAAACTAGTAATAATTTAAAACAAAATTTTTCATCGAACGAAAATAATGAAATTGCGAGACGAAAATCGTGTTTACATAATTGGTGCTTTAAAATAACGTTCCCATGTAGTAGACATTCCGAACGTGAAAACATACCCGTATTTAATAAATCTAGCAAAAATCAACTAATGGTCAGATTTTCGTGAAATTTTCGGTACTTATTCATTTTAGAATGAAATTACATATAAAATGCAGTTTTCGTAAAATGTACGAGGGGAAATATTTTTTTAGTGCGTGTTCCCCTCCCTCATATTTATATTTTTTTTTTCGAAATTCGAACAAAATATATTTTAATGTATCGAAATTTCTATTTATTATGAAATATAAGAGTTCAAATAAGTAAAAAAATATTGTTTTTTAATTTAAATACACATATTGAACAAAAATTTACCTTGCAATTGCAATTAAAAAATTGATATAAACTTAATATTACTATGTTTTTTTAATAGCGTTTTTTCGAATTAATAAAAAAAATTGATATAAACTTAATATTATTGTTTTTTTTAATAGCGTTTTTTCGAATTAATATATACTATAATCAGTTGAATTGCCAAGAAAAAGAAACTTCGTAAACATTAATTAATTTTTAAAAGATTAAAACGATTAAATTTCCATTATTTCAAAATGTTCCGTTACAACATAGATTTTTAATTAATTGTGTTTAATTTTTTTTTTAATTTTAAGTTTTAATATAAACATGACTCTTGTCAGCTATTTTATCGCCAGATTAAAACCAATTTGAAAATATTATTGCACAAATATTATACATTTTGTAGCCCCCCCCCCCTTCATATTTTGTTTGTCTCTTTTTACCGAACAAAATATGGAACCTCGTAAGTAACTAAATGAACATTCAGTAAAACCGTATTTCATATTTGTGCCAGTTGACACGGTTAAGATTCGGATTAAAAATTGTTATAAAAATAAATACAATTTAGGCGCGCAGTATGATTATGATCATGTTGGCGCGTGAAAAAAATAAAAAATAACTCCCACGCAAATTCCGGCGTGGCCTTATATATTAAATCGACTCAAAACGAGCGGACGTAGTACAGAGCACCCCACGTGATGTTTCCGTCCAATGGGATTTCTCCAAGGACATTTTTCTAAACTTTTCTTCTTAAGCTCTCTGGGAGCCGGTCCGAATAGTATTTAAGCACACACAAACATCAAATCTCTCTCTCAACTGCATTCTCATTTGGATGTTCCACGCGTGTTACTATCACTCTTCCATTTTCACCGCTCCGTGCGCTTCATACAATTTCACAGGCGAACATTACCTATTGCCTCTCTTACCATGTTTTAACATATGAACAGTTCAACAAAAAAAGACATTCTCCTTTTTTTATACGAAGACTTAAAAAGGACTTCTTAACTCATTATAAAAAGAATCATATTTTATTTGTTAATGGTTGGTTTCTGTGAATAAACCTCCGTTTGTTTTGCATGTAAATCTTCTTCTTTTTTATTTTTATTTATTTGTGGAGGAAGTTAGTTCCTAAAAAGGCCTGACGACCCCCACATATTTAATATACAAATGTTTCTAATATTATTAATCGTTAAACTGTGTAAATCTGAAAACCTAACAAAATTATAACAAAGATTAATTATTAATTGCAGTTTGAAGAAGATAAACAAAGGTTTTAAAAAATCATTAAGTCGCTTCCGCTTTTCCATAGTTGGTATAGTTAACACAAATCTGACGTCACGGAAACATGCGGTCCAATCTTCACAATCGTTTGGCAGTCTGTTACACTTGACATGTTTGATATAATTTGGCGGGCGGGAAAAATAACGAAGGTCGACACAACAGGAGAAAAGTTCGCCACGTGTTTATTCACTGAAAGAGAAAAAGAAAAGAGAAAGAAAAGTACTCCTTACAAGGGAGAGTTAGAAATCAAAGGGACATAACTGAGGATGTTAATGGTTTATCCCTTAACACCCCCGCTTAAACTTAACATCCTGATAATTTTGCTTTTACGCAATGTAGGCGAGTTCTAGCCATGGGTTTAGTAAAGCAATCGGCAGTATTTTGGTCAGTCGGCACATAGATTAATTTGATTATACCCTTGTTTATTTTGTCCCTTATGTAGTGGTACTTAATATCTATGTGCTTTACCCGCTGGCTTGTGATGGAATTTTTTGCTATGCAGATTGCACTCTGGTTGTCGGAATATACTATTGCTTGTTCCCATTTCCTTGGGTAGCCCATTTCATTTACCAACTGCAAAAGGTATTGTGCCTCTTGTATAGCTGTCGTCATTGCTGTATATTCTGCCTCACATGTGGATAACGCTACTGTGGGCTGCTTCTTGCTTTTCCAGGCAATGACTGGTCTTTCCTCATTTAGGGAGAAGCAATACCCTGACGTACTCTTTCTGTCTTCAGAGCTACCCCAATCAGCATCAGTATATCCCGTCAACTGCAGGCCGCTTTCACATTTCCTGAAAGATAAACAAAAAACAAGAGTTCCCTTTAGGTATCTGAATACATGTTTAACTGCATTCCAGTGTTCAATTGTGGGACTTTGATTGTATTGCGATAATTTGTTTACAACCCATGAAATGTCAGGTCTGGTGCAAGTTGATAGATACACCAAACTTTCTATAGCCTCTCTGTATCTAGTGGGATCAAAGGCTTCCGCTTCCTGAGAAAAGGTTAATTTTTCTTCACAGGGTGTTGATCTTGGCTTGCAGTCTAACATATCGAATTTTTCTAATAATTTTTCTGTATATGCTCGCTGATTCATCTCTATTTTGTTTCCTTCGATGATAAAATCTACACCCAGAAATCGTGAGATCTGCCCCAAGTCTTTCATGTCGAACTTCTGCTTGAGTCGGGTCTTAACTTCTGTTATAGTGTTTAAACTATTTGCCGCGATTAAGATATCGTCTACCCATACGAGAATAATGATTCTCTTACCTTCGTTTACTTTCACAAACATGCATGGATCGATAAGGTTTTGCTTAAAATTTTCAAGCAGAAGTTCTTTGCTTAGTAGGTCGTTCCAATTTTTGCCACTCTGCTTTAGCCCATAGAGCGACTTATTTAATTTCCAAACAAGTCTTTCCTTGCCTGGAACTCTGTATCCTTCTGGCTGTTGGGTATAAATGTCACAGTCTATATTGGCATTTAAGCATGCGGATTTGACATCGATCTGATGTATTATTAGATCATATTGCATAGCAAATTGCATTAGGATTCTAATGGTGGTCATTTTTGTGGTAGGTGCATAGGTTTCGTGATAGTCTATGTCCTTTATCTGGCTGTACCCCTTAGCAACATATCTGGCTTTGTACTCATCGTCATTTTTGTCGTCTTTTTTGATGTTATACACCCATTTTCCCCCAACTACATTTTTGTTTTCAGGGAGGGTTGTCAGCGTGAAAGTGTTGTTTTCCTTTAAGGAATTCATTTCCCTTTCCATTGCTAATTTCCATTTGTTTGCATCCGGGGAATTAATGGCTTCCTGGTATGATCTAGGGATAATTTTTGTTTCACACGAGTTTATATATTCTTCATCACTTGGGTTATTACTGGTGTCATAGTCTATTAGGTAAGAGGGCGGTTTTCTCTGCCTTAGTGGATATCTTTGATTTCTGTTTCCAATATTGTCATTAATTCTGTTATTTGTCTGTTCCCCTACTTGATTTTCACTATTTTCAGCATTACTCTGGTGGGGATCATGGGCAAGTTCATTTGTTTCATGGTCATTGATTTCGTGTTCACTGAATTGGGGATGATTTGTATTTATAGAGGGGATTAAAGTTGGTTCAATGTAATTATTTTTTGGGATAGCCGGAGTTCTCTCCCTTACACTGACGAATTTATTTGTGAAAGTTACTAATCGTATCTTTTTTACGGATTTCTTTTCGTCAAAGTAAACAAAGTAGGCTGGGCTGTATTTGTCGTAGCCTACAAAAATACCCTTTTCCGACCGGGGGTCTAACTTTTTTTTATTTTGAGTGTGAGCGTAGCATATTGTTCCAAAAATGTTCATGTTTTCAACATTTGGTTTTTTATTCTTTAATGCCTCATAAGGTGTTAATTTTATCCTATCGTTATAACATCGATTTCAGATGTAGGTTGCACACGGGAAAGCATAAGGCCAGAGTTCGTGTGTTAAATGGGACTCTATAAGCATGCATCTCGACATTTCGAAAAGAGTTCTCCATCCCCGCTCTGCAATTCCATTTTGATGCGGTGAATATGGTGCTGATGTTTCATGTCGGATTTTGTGTTGGATAAGAAGTGATTTGAATTCTCTTGATGCGAATTCAGTACCATTATCACTTCTTATTCTCTTAACATTTCCATAAGGAGCGCTATCGGCTAAAAACTGTTTTGTAGCATCGACTGTGTTGCTTTTGTTCCTTAGGAGATATGCCATTACATAGCCTGAATAATCGTCCGTAAATGTTATGGCGTACCGAAACCCACCAATACCGACAGGCTCTATTCCACCTGCCAAGTCGCAGTGGACTAGTTCCAAAAGGTACTTCTACTTGGCTCTTTCGTCTGGTTTTCTTGAACGAATATCCTGCATTTTTCCGAGGGTACAAGTTTCGCACGGTGTGTTACTATCTTTTTCAGTAATGGTCATTCCCTCAACCATAGTTGACATTTTTAAAATATCAGGAATATTGCAATGGCCGAAAATTTTGTGCCACGTGTTTAAAGCGTGTTTAGTATTATTTACACTGTTTGTTACACATTTATTTAAATAATAAAGTTTCCCTCTTTTCTTTATTTTAAATTTAACGCCATCTTTGGTGCTTAGCATGGCATGGTTTTGTGAAAATTTCACGTTGCAACCCTTCCCTACAGCGGCCTGGACAGACAATATATTTTGTATAAATGTAGGCACGAATAAGGCGTTTTTTAGATAGATGTTGTGTCTCTTTTTATCTATATTATATAGCGATACTTTTGCCGTTCCTTTCTTTAACGCTAAGTTATTGTTTTTTGATCCGTCAGCAAGCTCAATATAATGTTCCTCTGGGTTATGCTCAAAATTAATAAATTTTTTTTTTATCATTTATAATATGTGTAGTAGCCCCACAATCGACTAATAGTTCAAAATTTTCAGAAATGACATTTGGGTTTACTCTTACCTTGTAGTATGAGTGATTGTTTTCTTCGGCAATAGTTCGCTGTATTTTCCTGCAGAATTTTGTGTCGTGTGTC
Source organism: Euprymna scolopes (assembly GCF_053919585.1). Classification (NCBI taxonomy): domain Eukaryota; kingdom Metazoa; phylum Mollusca; class Cephalopoda; order Sepiida; family Sepiolidae; genus Euprymna; species Euprymna scolopes. The sequence goes on along the minus strand of NC_136482.1, from coordinate 147,937,650 downwards.
CTGGTTTCGCAAAATCTGTACCACCTATTTTTATGACAATTTTTTGCAAAGTGGCCATTTTTGTTACACCGAAAACATGATGGGGGGTCTCTTTTTTTATACGAGGCTTTCATGATAGATTCCTCCTCCTCCTCCTCCTCCTCCTCCTCCTCGATTTTTTGTGTAGAGTTTTCTTCATAAGCTCGGAGAGATGCTTTAAATTCTATCAGAGTTTGGGGCGTTTCTCTTTGTGTAATTATCGCTTTTAGGGTATTAAATGATGCTGGTAGTCCTTTGAGTAACATGGCTATCGCCAGTGGGTCCGAAATTGTCTCGCCACAGTTTCATAGGGCAGCAATTGACTTTTCTGCTCGTATTACGTACCCTGTGACATCTTCGTCGTCATTTTTTCGGAGGGTTGATAGGTCCGTATATAAAGCAATTATTTTTGGTTTGCCTTGGGATAAGTAATGTTCCCTGAGGATTTTCAATGCCTTCTTTCCATTGTCCTTTGCATCTCGCATAATCAGGGCTAAACTCCTATCGTCCAGTACTTGGACAAGTTCGGCAAAGATGTCTTCATTTTTCTGTTGGTCTATCTCGCCATCTTCCTTTTTTAATTCAGCCTTCAATTTTAGTCTGTGTAAAAGTCCCATGAATTTTATTTCGAACATTTCATAATTGTTCTCATCGCCATCAAACATTAGCGTGCTCCTGGGCCCATAACCTGTTACACTTGACATGTTTGATATAATTTGGCGGTCGGGAAAAATAACGAAGGTCGACACAACAGGAGAAAAGTTTGCCACGTGTTTATTCACTGAAAGAGAAAAGGAAAAGAGAAAGAAAAGGACTCCTTACAAGGGAAAGTTAGAAATCAAAGGGACATAACTGAGGATGTTAATGGTTTATCCCTTAACACAGTCCCTAATATTCAAATACGAGAGATCGAGAGAAATATATGATAAACACAAACAAATAATGTGTTCACAAGGGAGATATTTTATATATGTTTAGAATGGAAGTTTACATGGAAAAACATACCTATTAATATCATGGGATTCCTTGTAAAAACAAAGATTTACTGAGATATCGAGGAAGCCTGGAGAACAATAATTTAGATGCCGTGAATTATCTACGGTCAGCAAAGTCGTAATCTTAATTTTGATATTCAATTACACAAATTCAGATTTTTTGGCCTTCGGGACTCTGTTCTTCAGATGCTGCACTTCTATTTCTTGTTCTCTTTCGGTGGAGGAGAAATCCTTCACGACTGCGACAATTTTTATTTTTGTACCTTTTCTCCACGTTAAAAAACGACCCTGGTGTCTAACTCTGTCCCGTGGGGAGGCATAGTAAATAGGTACACAAATTTTATTAGATTCAGTGGTTTTGTTTTACAATCCACAGAGGTACGAAAAAGTGATCAAAAAGTTTTAGTGTTTTTACTCACTTTAAAATGTTTAATCGGTTTGAAAATCATGCAGTGTCGAGCGTTAGGTGAGAACATGAAAAGTGGGAGCGAATTGACACCTAAATTTTTAAAGGTTTGATAATGGCTTAAAAATTTAAAAAGAATATACAAAGGTACAGGCAAAAATTGTGGAATAAAAATGGGGGGGGGAGACATAGTTTTGAAAGCCGATTTATCATAATTTTTTTTTTTTTTTTTTTGTAGGTTTCCGACTGCTTTTTGATTGTATTTGAAACATTAAAGACTAAGTTAATTTCCAAAAGGAAAAAAATATATATTCATACACGTGAAAAAAAAAAAAAAAAAAAAAAGCTAAATTTTGAATTTATTTAATTCATAGTAAAAATCCTTTGAAAAATAAATATTCGTTTTCTGGGTCTATTTCAAAGATAATTAGTAAATTCCTAAGATACAGAATTAAATTAAAAAATTTTTTTTTTTTTTTAAACACCCTGTCCTCAAAAAAACCAAAGTCCTCATCACATGGATTATAAGGAAGCCCAAAATCTCGAAAGGCTGTCTGAAAATGAGGTCAGGTGTGCATCCGTACATTCCTATCGTGAACGTTTGTTGAACTTTTTACCATTTTTGAATTTAATTATTTTCCTATGTTCCTACTTTTAAATTAAAAAAAAGTTTAATTTTTCAATATTATATAAAAAAATTATGTTACGCCGAAAGTTTCACATTCATGCAAGCAAAAAAATATTAGAATCATACATGTAAAAATTATGCAAAACTTGTAATTCAAAAAAAAGTAGAAGTATTTTTTGCAATTATAATTTTTTGTGTGAAAATATTAAATAAACAATGCTTAATTCAATGTTAAAATCGGTAGTTCAAGAAATTAATTTTTCTTTGAGTTATATCAAAATCATTAATATGGACTCTAGGGGCTTTTTCCGTAATGTTCCTATAATCTTTTTTTTTTTTTTTATTTGTTACAATTTACGATGTTTTATTTTCATAGAAAAAGCAAAAATAAGTTCATACATATTTTTTTTCTTTTTTCATTGCTGAAAACCATAACTTTAGTAAAGGTATTTTTTGTTTAAACAAAATAATAGATTTCCACTAAAAAAAAATGAGTTTTGAGTATCGGCATTCATTTTGCACGTACCTAATATACAAAATACTATTAGAAATCCACCCAATATATGTTACCTTGGCATATATTGAGTGGGTTTCTAACAGTATTTTGTTTTATTTTTATTTTTTAGTCATTATCAAACCTTTAAATATTTGGGTGTCAATTCATGGTCACTTTTCTTGTTCTCCTAACGCTCGACCCTTTATGTTTTTTGAATTTGTTTTTGATGATAATGTGAAAGAGTTAATATTTGTGTCAGAGTGCGTATGCTTTTGAAATCTCTTTGAAAATTCATTTTAATAATAATTCTGTAGTGGAATGGGAACAAAAATGGATGATAACATTCAGTGCTGCCAAGACTAAGCTTCTTTCCTTTCATAATTATAAGAAACCTTCTCTACCACCAAAAATACATTACCTGAAAGTACTTCCTTTAAACTCCTCAACTTAATGCTCACAGGGAACATGAATTGGAACAGATACATTAAGAGCAAAGCCAAGGCTGCTGCAAAGAAGGTGCACTCTCTCTACAGTGCTAGAAAGCTACTTACATCTGAAAGTATCCTGTACCTATATTAGGCCACCATTCGCCCACTTATGGAGTACTGTTGTCACATTTGGGCTGGTGCATCTGCTACTAGTCTCTCACTCCTGGACAGGGTTCAAAATAGAGTCGCCAACCTGATAGGTCCTGAATTGTCATCTAAACTTCAGCCTCTGTCATATCGACGAAATGTTGCATCCCTCTACTTGTTCGACAAGTATTTTAATAGTGAAAGCTCTGATGAACTACAAGCACTTGTACCCCCTTGACGTAAATACCCCCGACAAACCCGACAAACAGCTAAATCCCGCCCTTTCACAGTAGAGATCCCTAGGTGTAGGAGAGCCTTCTACTCCAATAGTTTCTTCCCCAGAACTGCTAGACTTTGGAATTCCCATCCGGGATTCTGCTTTCCTAACTGTACTGACATGACATGACATGACAAGTTCAAGTGTAATGTGAATAGACATCTTGCTGCACATCTCCCTTCATAATATCCTTGCAACTTATGTCCCTAATAGTAGCCTCCTACTTTAAAGTGCCACTGTGTCTTGTTTGGGGTGAAAATTGAATTTTAAAAAAATTTTTATTTTATATTTTATTATAAAATAAAAATTGTATTAACAAGATTTCAAATATTAAATTTTGTATTATTTACATTTCAAATTTTATTATAAAATCAAAATTATATCAATTAACTTTCAAATATTAAATTTTATATTATTTTATATCTCTTCTCTATAAAATGAACTCATTTTTTCCCGTGTGAGTTTGACCTTAATAGGATCAAAAATCAAGACATTACATGCAAATGTAATGTGCACAAACTGCAGCACAGGATCTGAGGTGTGCTATAGGCCTATTATCCTTACACTTCCTCGATAACCGTACATTCCTATATTTTTTCCGGTGAGAGTTCACTGCCAAAATCGGTTATAATCAATGGAAGTTGTAAAATCTTTTCTCTCTAATACATTCCTCCTACTCCTGCTCCCACTTAACACCGCTGAAAATGCGTCCACAAGGAACACTACGAATAAACACCAGTTTGGAATCGTAAAGGGTTATTTAGGCCATTTTTCCCCTTTTTTTCTCTTTCTTTCACTTTTCTCCCATAAAAAAAAAATGAAAAATAAAAATAAAAAATATTACGGTCCGCTTGACATTTATCTTTTTTTTCCTTTTTGCTTTTTTTTTTACCATAGAATGCACACTGCGGGACTACTCGGATTTTACTTTCGGTTTTGACAACTCTAACCGAGGAATCTATGCGCTTTATTTATTACTACTTCCCACTAAGTTATTATTACATAAACAAACACTTCCGTAGTTACAATTTATTATTACAATGCAACGATATGGTGAAATTACTTGCGTTTCACTTAAAAAACAAACAAAAAATAATGAACGCGCTCAACATCCGCTTAAGATTAGATTGTTATGTTTTGCATTTGTTTTACCGTAAGATGCACACTGCGAGATTACTCGGTTTTTACTTCCGGTTTTGACAACTCCAACCGAGGAATCTAACTATGAGCTCCACTTATAAGTGCTTTCAACTACACATTTTTTTAAATAAATTACTCATTTTTTTATAAATTACTCATTCTTTTACAAATTACTCATTTTTTTATAAAACAAACATCCCAGTTTTTACAAATTACTATTACAACGCTACGATATCATGAAATTACTTGCATTACACTTGAAAATCAAAAAAATAAACATAAACTGCGCGACTACTCAGTTTTTAGTTCCGGTTTGGGCTACTCTAACCTAGGAATCTAACTATGAGCAATTTATTATTTACATATTTATCTTGGGAAATTACTTGCATTCCAATTAAAAAAAAAACAAAATAAAGAACCCGATAAAGGTCCGATTAAAATCCGAAAAATATGATTGCTTTTTCTTTACTAAAGAAATCTGCACGTATTTAAATTAACATTTATGAATGCTTCTTCTTCATTAACGAAATTACATTTGCTATATTTTTAGTTCAAACAAACAAATGCTGTCGCTTACGTTACGTTCAGGAAAGTTAGTTCAAACTAAAACACTCTGACACTGTTTTATATAGTTTTTAAATTATTTACCCAAAGTTAACACATTCGCCAGAGTCCACGACGATTTGTCTTCTCCAAATACACCCATAAACACTGTGTTCTTCGAGATGATTAAACATTTTACATTAAATAAAAACACTAACAAATCAGAACATTACGTACTGCAAGACTACCACTTCTTTTTACATTTTCGCCTTTTTTTTGGGGGGGGGTCCATTGCTGTACTAAGACTATAAGGACCATGCATTTTCTCTTTTTATTAGACTTTTCTGTTACACTAAATTGAGCCACATAAACGCGTGGCAGGGTACAGCTAGTTTTATAATAAAATCAAAATTAAATTTGAAATTGTATTCAATTTTATATTATTTATAATATATACTAGCCGGGGGGGGGTAAATTTAATGAAAACACAACATACAAATTATTACATTTAATTTTCACAATGCATCTTAATAAAATAATTTGGGTGAAAAAATAATTTTCTTAGTTTGTTTCATTTTAATAGGAATCAAATGAAGATGATGTCTTTCATCTTTTATTTTTCATTAAAATATACAAACATTTCTAAGAATAATAAAATAATGCATTCTTTTTTTCAAGTATTAACAAAAGATTAAAATGGCTTACTTGTTTACGAATAAACTAAATGAATTATTGTTGATTTTTCATAATTAAATTATTATAAGATTTTTAAAAGTTTGCTGTGGTATTTTACACCACTTCATTTTTTATTTCAATAAATAATCGATATATATATATATATATATATATATATATATATATATATATATATATATATATATACTAGCAAAAGTACCCGTTGTTGACTGGGTTCAAAAACAGCCTATAGAAAATGGACTCTGATTTATGAAAGTAGGATAGGTTATGAAAAGGAAGGGTTGTAAAAAGATAGCTTCGAATTTGGGGGTATCAAAACCAAAGCAAAATATGATGAAAGTAAAAATAAAATAGATAGACTCCATAATTTATTATACAATACCTGTTCACAGTGAAACACTTATCACAATATTCTATATTAAAAAACTTTGTTACACTTTGTGACATATTTCCATTCTATGGAGATCAGGCGTGAACGAACTCCCCATAATTTTATTATACCATATTTCTTCAAACTGAAACATAATTATCAAAGTATACTTACGCAGCTAGATATGAAAAGTCTTTATTAAAGTTTGTGGCTATTTCCATTCTATGGAGGCCAGGTGCAAATGCAGACCCCACTATTTTATCATACCATCCCTATTTAAGCTAAAACATACTTATCAAAGTATTATTATGTACATTTATATCAAAAACACTTGTAAACGGTTTTTTTAATTTTTTATTTCCATACTTTGTGGACCAGGCGCGTATGCAGACCCCACAATTTTAATGGATCATCATTATGCCAGATCAAACATACCCATTCCTGTGTCTCGATACATCTTCTATCATTATATGTGATCAGTTTTCTATAATAGTCAACCATATAGCAGCCTATTCGTGACCAGACACACACACAGATGTTCAGCTTTATATTATAGAGATATATAAGTGAGAATGTGTGTGAGGTCAATTCTCAAACTATACCCTAAACGAATTTTTTATCTACAGGCTTGAAATTAGGTATATAGGATATCGGGATATTCATATATGTGGAAAACTTCTTAATCGGTTTTCATCCAGAAAAAAGGGCTGCTAGGGAGTCCAAATTAGCAAATTGGTATGTGGAAACCATCAGATTTTTATCCATCTGTCAACTGTTTCACAACTGCGCATGCATGGGCGAGAAACTTGACAGCTTATAAAGAATAAGATTATTTGAAAACTTTGTAAATGTCGTGTCAAGCTGGTGTAATGGTTATTGTAGTTGACTCAATGTCTTTAGGTTTTAGTTTCGATTTTTGTCCAAGTAGTTTTTTGGGGTTTTTTACTTAAAAGAAATGAACTATTTAGAAAAAAAAAAAAAAAAACTCGCATGCACATGTCTCAGTTTCTTTCTGTTTTTTTTTTTACTTCATTTTTTTTTTTAAAGAATTTAACATTACATTTAAGACCGGGCAACGCCAGGTACATTCGCTAACAGTAAATAAAAATAAGAACTGCACGCCTGTGAATGCATGTGGATGTGTTATCGGCAGCTCCAGTGACTTTCGCTTCTCCTTTTTTGTCCTTCAGCCTCATTTCCAATGAGTGATTTTTCTGACAAAGGGTGAAGAAAAAGCTGCTTTCCAGGTCGGTAGTACTTTGTAAACAGTAGTCTGAGATGTCGGACAATTTCTGTTTCTATGTCTATCCTGGTGATCATGTCACTAGTAAGGATGCTGGAGGTAAGCGTTTCAACTAGTGGGTAACCGTTACGGCTTTACCTTATCATGTGCTACACAAAAAAAAAAAAAAAAAAAAATTTCTTGTCTTTTTCTCTCTTACTTTCCCTCTCTGTCCTGTTCCAACCAAGTCTACCGACCTGCTCCACAAATCCGAAAACCTCAACATGACAAATCTCAAAAAAAAAAAAACACGAATAAACCTAGTACCCCATCCTCCAACGTAGACCCCTACTACCAAGTCTCCTTCTCCAACATCAGGGGTCTATGTTCCAACCTTCCAGAGGTTGAAACACAATTACAGGAGACGAAACTGGACATATTCTTTTTAAGTGAAACTGGCATAGGGCCAACCACTTCCTAAGACGAATTCATAATTAAAGGATGCCCTAACTTAACATTTAAATCTGACCCCCAAGATCGCCATGGGCATGGAATATGCGCCTAGATCAAAGATGGCTTTCCATGTGGTAGGGATATCTCCAGAGAAGACCCTAATTTACCTTATATGTGCTTCCGGGTTGTACTAGCTTACACCACTGCATTTATATTTGCCCTCTATCGCCCCCACAACAGTCAGATTACTATCTTTAAGAGTATATCTGAGAAAATTGACCATATCCTGTCTGCTTATCCTTCGGCTAACATTGACATTTGCGGTGACTTCAATGCCCATAATGTGGAATGGCTGACCCACTCAAATAAAACCGATGGTGAGGGGAGGTTCTGTCATGATTTTGCCACTGCCTATGACCTCACTCAGATTGTTCACGAACACACCCGTGTGCCTGATACTACCGGTCAATAGGCAAGCCTTCTAGACCTTTTCCTCACAACTTCCCCTGAGCTATGTTCATGTTCCATTCTATCTCCTCTGGGATCCTCTGATCCCTCTGTTGTAGCAGTTAAGATAAAAATGAAATGTAATAAGTCTTCAGACGTACCTCTCCACCGTACTGTATATCGATACTCTATGGCTGACTGGGATAGCTTCCGTACATTCATATCTGACCTATCTCTGCATTCCATGTTTAAAAAGGATGTGTCCTCTATAGTATCAGACCTGACCGAATAGTTAATTGTAGGCATAGACCGATTCATACCATCCAAAAAATTCCAACAAAAACCTAACAGCCAACCATAGTTCTCCCCTGAATGTGCCGCTGCTATCGTGCACAGAAATCACTTTTTCCATAGCTACCAACATAATAGATGTACTAAGACTAATGCTGCTTTCAGGATTGCCAGCAACCACTGTAACAGAGTAATAAAAAATGCAAGAGAGCTATATGCTCAGTCCGTTAAATCCAAAGTAGCTAAGCAGCGGCTTGGTTCCCACCAGTTCTGGCAAATAGCAAACAGGATCTTGAACAGAAGTGTGCGTTCTATCCCAACTATCATCAATGGACCTGAGGTCATCTCGTCAGCATCAGACAACGCCAAACTATTTGCCAAGAATTTTGCAGCTAATTCTACCCTATGTGACGAAGGCCATCAACTCCCTGTATTTCCTCCTATAACAGACAACACGCTATGCAACATACAAATATTTGTTTGTGAGGTCGCTAAGCTAATCAAGAACCTTGATTCCAGTAAAGCAACTGGCCCTGACGGCATTCCAAATATAGTGCTGAAAAAGCTTCAACCAGAACTTGCCTCCATACTTACAGAACTGTTTAAGCGTTGCCTTAAGGAGAAGTGCTTTCCAACACCCTGGAAAACCTCATCAGTATGCCCTGTATTTAAAAATTCAGGTGAAAAGTCATCTCCTCTCAGCACAGACCAATAAGTCTCCTGTGTGTCATGAGTAAGTTGTTGGAATCCATAATAAATAAAGTAGTCAACCACCTCAACAGAAATAACCTTCTTCGTGACATGCAATATGGTTTCTGTTCTGCAAGATCTACTCACGGTTATATCTCATAGGATTAGTGAATCTCTTGACAAAGACTTCCTTTCCGGGGCAATTGCTCTTGACATATGGAAGGCCTTCAATAAGGTATGGCATAATAGCCTACTTCACAAGATTTCTAGCTATGGTATCACTGGAAATGTTTTCTCAATCATTAAACCATTTCTATCTGATAGGTTCATAAGGGTAGTGGTTGATGGGCAGAAATCAGAGGCCCACAGTATTAATGCTGGAGTTCCTCAGGGGTCCATCCTGGGTCCAACTCTCTTCCTGATCTACATCAATGATCTCCCAAAACACATACTTAAATCATTCATTGACATCTATGCTGATGACACAACCATCTATGGCAACACATCAAAGGCTGTAAATGACAAAGTTCTCTCTAATTCTCTCTCCTCTGATCTTGAGCGCGTGGTACAGTGGGGGGAAGAGGTGGCTGGTCACTTTTAATGCATCCAAAACCAAGCTTCTATCTTTACATCATCAACGCTCTGAACCCCATCTGGCATCAATTGAAATGGATGGCTCTCGTCTTGGGGAGGCTCCATGTTTTGACAAGCTTCTGGATTTGACCTTTACTCCTGATCTGAAATGGAACACATACATAAGGTCTGTTGTCAAGGACGCTGGGAAAATGGTGGGATCCTTCTACCTCTCCAGAAGATATCTCACTACGGATGCAATTCTCTATCTCTATAAAAGCCAAGTACATCTAAGGATGGAGTACTGCTGCCACATCTGGGCAGGAGCTGCTAAAAACAGCCTATCCTGCCTTGATAGAGTACAAAATAGACTTTGTGGTTTAGTGGGGGATGCCCTTTTCTCTTCCCTGCAGCCTCTCTCCTACAGAAGAGACGTTGCGAGCCTGTCTTTGTTTTATCGTTATTTCCATGGCAAGTGCTCGTCTGAGTTCCAATCTCTCGTCCCCCCCTCACCACTCTTTCTCAAAAAACACCAGTCTAGCTGAAACCACTGTCAATAATTTTCCCAACTCTTTATCTGTGCCTAAATCCAAATGTAGATTCCATGAGCAGAGCTTCTTTCTCAGAAGTGCACGACTGTGGAACTCTTTTCCGTTTGCGTGTTTCCCACCTGACTACAACTTGAAGGTCTTCAAATCCAACATAAACAAATTCCTGACAAATCGCCCCCTTAAGTAAGACACTCTATCAAATCTCCAGTACTAATGATTACTACAATACTATCTCATTGATTACTGTACACGCAATAACCCTTATCCTTGAGTGGCCTCCAGGCCTTGATAAGTGGTAACGCCCCCCCCCATATAAAAAAAAAACTCTCTTCCGTTTGCCAGCTGACTATAACTTGTTTGTCTTTAAGTCAAACATAAATTTTTTTTGATAAACCGTCCCCTTAAGTAATCCAATCCACCAAATTTCCATTACTAACAATTACTACAATATTATTCCATTGATTACTGTACACTCAATAACCCTTATCCTCGAGTGGCCTCCGGGCCTTGATAAGAGGGGACTCCTATATAAAAAAGTATGTAGACATATTCTCTATATTATTTAATGAATGCTGTGTGTGTGTATATATATATATATATATATATATATATATATATAGAGAGAGAGAGAGAGATAAAATTATATAAATCACATAGTAGCAAAAAAAATCACACATATAAACACACATGGGAACTGGTCATATAATTTTATTAATATAAAAAAATGTCATTTACATTCATAATGTACAAGAAATTTATATTAATACAAATCTGAGTCGTTTTTTTTTTTTTCATGTATTATTTGTATAATTCACAACAGTTTCAGTGAAGAATAAATGAACACATCAAGAGGAAATATATTTTATTCTTCTAAAGTGATCAACATTTTTGCAACAAATTTCTCCTTGAAGATTATATATGCAAACACATGCTTAAAAGAAGCATAACTGTGTGTAAATAGTATTTTCAAGAAACAAGAATATATTGGATATAACCAATTCTTTAACGTGTGTGAATAAGAATTTACAAGTTCTCATTAGTTAAGAAAACAGGAAGGAAAAACTTCATTCTTGTGAAATTTGTGGGTATGCATTTTCCAGAAATTATGTTTTAAAAACACAAATGTGTGTGTATACCATACTGTACAGCAGGTGCATTTGCACTAAGCGTGTTAAACCAACTTTCTCTGAAAGACAAAGTTTCATGGGGATATCAAATTCACAAGCGGTCTCCAGTCGCTTGTATTGAGAGACGCTCAAGGGTACAAAAATAGGAGAATTGTCCCAGTCGTGAAGGATTTCTCCTCCACCGAAAGAGAACAAGAAATGGAAGTGCGGCATCCGAAGAACAGATGCTGCACTTTGATCCTGATCAAAAGGCCAAGAGTAGCGGTGAACCCGTGGAAAAAGAAAAGGAAAAAAAAGGCAGCTGTAAACGACGAAAGGAAGAGAAAGAAAGACAGAGAAAAAAAGATAAGATCATAACTTATGGTGGGAGAACGTGATGACGTTAAATTGGCCATGACAGCCCGTGGGTGGCGAGGATACCAATGAAATTCCGATGTACAAGGCAAACAGTGTCGAACAACAGCGGGGCGATAAGTGACCCTATTGAAAAGACACGTGGCCTTTGTGGAATCGGATTCAGCTGTTTTTATGTCCTCTCAAAAATAATTAAGTTGGGCATCTCTGTTTTTACGACCTGTCAAGTTCCATTAGAGAACACCCGAATGCCAACAGAGAAAGAAAGACAGCTCCTTTTTTGGGTATAGGCCGCCTGGCGAAGATTTGACGGACAGTGATCCCTTAATTCTGATTGGCCAACGACCTGAAACGGGAAGAGACCCAGTCCACGCCCCCACAATATAAGCAGCGAGCCTTGAGAGATTGACAGTCAGAGTTAGAGAGAGAGCTTTGCTTCCTTGGGTCCGACGAACAAAGATTCCCCCCATCGATTGACCCTGTCACGTAGATAATTGAGCTCTCTGTCGGAGAGAGAAGAGAAAACCTCGCAGTTAACAAGTGGCCAGTCCATAACTGAACAGCTAGCTGCGATTGTACTGTTGTTGAAATACAAGGAAGTTTGTACAAAAGGAAACGCTTGTTGGCTTGGTCATTTCAATTGTTTTGCATGACAAGTCTGTTTCAGGAAACCGGCCGTTGACATCATCGCCGAGGAAACATCAGAACCGACAACCGGGGTCATTCCACCACTGGACGACGCGCGGGTGACGTAAGTGTCACAGTATATGCTCTTCAGAAGAAACGATTATGTAAGTTTGTTGCAGTTCTTATAAGGTGTTAACAACATCCTACATACAGCACCTAGATTTCCCAAATTGTCACCCATGTGGTGCTGATCAGGCTTAGTTTAGCTTAACTTGGGTGGTCTAACAAGAACCAGTGTGTCAGCATGATTATGCATGTGTATTCACACCTAATCAGACGATTTGAATGCCTAAAGGTAGGGGTTTTGTAGGACAACCTGGCATAAGGATATTTGCCCCTACAAGTAAACCCTGACGAAATATTTGAAATAAAATATTATTCAAATCTCCCCTTGGTATGATTATACACTGGCTTATATAAGGAGTGGTGTACTATCTTCAAGTGATATTGCCTCCTAGTAACAGCACTAAGCTGAGTACTTAACCAGACCAGATGAATTCTGGTGCTGGAATCTGTTAAGACAAAGAGACCACTAGAAAGATTAAACAAGCAATAAACAGTAATAATCTGATAGCAGGAACAGCAAAAATGTAGCAGAAGCAGAAAGAACGAATTCTGCAAAAAATAATCAATTCTGATTGGTTAAAAACCTAGAGTTTGATTGGTTCTTGTAACCTAACTTTAACTAATCAGAACACAGTTGCTATGGGAGCCAGGCACTTGACAAATAGTAAATCTAAGGCAGAGCGTAAGCTCAACCATGGAGAGTCTTGAAAGAGCAGCTGCATTGCCTAACAAATACTTGTTATTCAAAACCAAAGCTCTTATAAGGAACTACCAATTTGACCCTGGCCGCTAGGCCAAGGGTTCTTGACAACTCAGATGAAAATTTCCAAACAGCAGAAACCATCTTAAAACAAAGCAGCAAAGCAAGGCCACTACTGAGACTACTATTTCATCAACAAGAATTACTACTATCATCGCTCCTGCCATGTCAGGACGTCAGTTGTAATAATTCCCTTTAAATCTGTCATTGAACTGACAAACTTTTTCCATCAATTTTAGAATCAAAACAAAGCAGCAAAGCACAGCCACTATTGACACTACTATTTCATCAACAAGTTTTACTACTATCGTCGCTCCTGCCACACCAGCACTCTCTGCTATTGAACGGACAACTCCTTTACTCTTCTCTCAACTTATTCCTGAAATAAATGATTGAATATCAATCAGTTAAAAGTCCATCCTTTATTTCTTTCTCAACACTATTATGACTAGATCCCTGGCGACACCAGATGATCTTGCTTTTCAAATAGAGGATGAGGCATGGGGGGGGGACATACTGACACTTGGTCAAGGAAAAACAGATGTTTATGAGAGAAGAAATAGTGAATATTTTGATGGGAAATAAATAAATAAATGATAATGAGATTCTCGAGTTGTCAGAAAGAGCAATACAGACTCACCAGCCGAAAATGTTGACTCATGAAGATAAATAATTGTCGCTTATCACATCAGGGCCGGGGTGGGATTTTAAGAGAAAGACAAACGAGAATTTGTTCCGATATAATGGCTGTTAAAAATCAGTTAACAACGAAGAGGTTATTTTTAAAACCTTGTAGAGTTACATGGTCGACCTGGAGGTGACTAAATTATTGATAAGTAACACCTCAGTGCAATGAGGGTTAAAAATTGGTATAGATAAAAGCCGAGAGAAGGAGTAGAAATTAGGGAAACAGAGAGAGAGAGAGGAAATTCAAAAGAGGAAAAAGGAAAGGGAATACAAATTGATACGATAAAAGAAGAGAGGGAGAGGAAAGGAGAGAGAGAAAGAGTGACTCCAAAAAGGTGGGAGGAGGAATAACTGTTTTGATAAAAACAAGACACTTAGCTAATTCGCGTCTGTTTTCGCTGATCTCTCCCCGTGGACGGACGGTAGATGAAGAACGGAGAACTTGGTAAAAGAAACAAAACTGCCAGCCCCCTAAGTTGCATGACCAGGCAGTGTGTAACTATTATATTGTAAAGTCAAAGACAATAATCAATTCTGTGTTAACCAATTAAGTTTTGACTTTCTTTTCTTTGATTGGAACGCCGTTGTGAATGCAATATATTTCTCCGATAGCCCAGATGACAGTTGGAAGCTGATTTGAAAGCAGAACTGGAAGGAGAGACCGACGACAACCGAAGACGAATTCGACCACTAGACGAAACCACGGGTAACGTAGTGCCACATGTATCAGCTACAGGTGCATTTCAATCACAAGCCTATGCACCTGAGCTGAGCTGCACTGGGGGCGTTACACTATATGCTTTATCTATCTGGAGAAATATCTCATCCCTATGCAAATGAAACAAGAATAAGTTTTTAAAAGGAGAGAAACATTATTCTAGTGAAATCTGTGGATCAGTATTTTCACAAAATTCTCATTGAAAAAGACACTAGAGAGTTGCCGACTAGACACCTCTCAAACAATAGAAACTGAGAGTACTTCTCCAAAAATAGAATAAAAGGTCCAATCAGCATGGCCACACACTGAGTCATACAAGAAAAGTGATGGTGCATCTTTAACAAGTGATGCTACCCAAAATAAGACAGATACACCACTGGACCAACTATGCCTAAGGACTGCCAAATCCAACCCCCAGACCATGCATTACGAACCCAGCCATCTTGTGACAATATTAGGGTAGGATCCTGGTCTGGAAGAGTTAACAGACAGTAATTACTTGGCTGGGTGACTAGGTTCAGAGCAGAATTTGGATGGCGGTAGTCATTGCCAATCCTGGGTAAATAAGATAAGAAAATTGAGATGAATGGCCGAGGAAATGGAATTTGACGAGACAGATGCTGAGGTAGCCAAAGTTATAGATAATGACTGTTTTGAAAAAGGTCTTTTTCATTCTTCCTGGGACATATGTTCCCGTGTTGATATAATTAATGGCCGGAGGGGAGCCATTGCGATAATGTTATTTTGGAAAGATATTTTGGAAAAAGATTCATCGGTCAGTAGCTCCAATAAGCAGACGCGTGTTGACAGGTAATGGCCATATGTCGGCCACCGAATAATGTTGTTTGGGGGAACTGTATTTCCCTGTAGAAATCAGATAAGGAAATATTAATTAGAATTAATATAGACCCCGCCTGTTCGCCCACACAATCCGAGGATCTAGGGTGGAAGTAGAGAATCACCAGGGTGACGTCACTGGGAATAGTGAGAGGATTAATTCCAAGGTGGTTGGAGAACCAGGACCAGCCCCTAGCATACGTCACTGGTGATAGTAAGAGTATCGACTCCACGGTAGTTGAAGGTGAGGAGACCGCCCCTAGGGTTATGACGTAAATAGACATTAAGAGGGAATTCCCCCCCGTACCGAGAGTTTTGGTTACCTAAGCAGATCTATACGATAAGAGCCCTGAGTAATGTAATTTGGCAAGAAAATGACATCTGAAAGGAATTGCCAGGCAGGGTTTTCTTATTTAAACAAACCGTTATTTCGGATCTGTACACACTTTCAAACTGGTCAGCCAGCCTCCCGGTCGGTTAGATTGAGAAAACGAATTTACCATCCTAATCGTTGCCGATCATTCCCGAAGATAAGCTGCCCTGATATCGGAACAACAGCCAAGTCGCCATATTACCAGTTAGACACTCACTCCCTTCGTTTGACTGTGCAGTTATTTTGAACATTGGAAACAGGATAAAGATTTTTATTATCTATATATAGAAAACAGTGTTCTGTTTTATTTTACAAGTGTGCCAGCGTCTCCGGTCGTCCGTGTGTTTAACCTTTTCCTTGCAGGGGTGAGACGTCGCTGCCTTATTACTTCAAGAAACTCACCGTGGGGTGGGGCAGTGTATGGTCACTTCACTGGAGGAACTCGAGCTGTCTGGCGCCTGCGTTGCGGACGGCGAAGGCAGACCGGTGGACGATTGTCAACGCCAAAGACGATCAACGCTGACCACTCGACCAGAGGAGAACAACAACTTCCACGCGGAGATGGGGTGGTACATTTTGGTGCCGTGACCAGGATTCGACCCTTGGGGGAATCCGACGCGAGTCAGAGAATTTGACCCTTGAGATAATCAACACTTGAGACGTTCAACAGTTGAGACATTCGGCCCATGAAAAGATCCAGCACGTGAGGAGCACAATCCACAAGAGGACAGCGACAGGTAGGACACCTTTTGGTTTCCCCTTTGATTCTTTTTTTTTATTTTCGTTTCATCTGGGACAGAGCTCGCCGTGTCTTGTCGCTTGTTTGTTTTTTAGCTGTTGAGAAAATCGTGTTGTTTCTTTTTGAGTAGGGAAGGGTCGATAGAGACAGATGTGCCTGGGGTGAAGGAAATAACCAGGGAGTTTAAGACGATACTAACGAATGTGAGAATGTCCTCGTTTGGGGGGGGACCCGTTGAAGTTAAACGATTGGCTAAAGGCCATTAGAAAAAAAAAATTAGTATATAATCTGTCGGAAAGAGAGTTGGTTCTGCTGGCCTTTGAGACAGCAGAGGGGTTAGTGTCCGATTTCATAGACAAGGAGCTGAGTGAGGATCCAGGGATAACCTGGACTCAGCTTCAAGACAAACTGAAGATGGAGTATGTGGGGGAGCCGTCAGCAATTCAGGCCATGAGGAGCCTGGGGAAGGTTAGGCAAAGAGAGAGAGAATCGTTTGCCGAACTGGCCGAAAGAATAAAGGGATTGACATTGTTGGCCTTCCCTGAAGTCGAAATCCGGGCGAAGCCTGTGCTTCAAACCCGGATGGCTGACTTTCATAGATGCCCTCTTAGATGAGGACATAAGGTGAGAGGTCTTAAAAGACAGACCTGACGATGTGGCCAGATGTGTGCAGATAGCCAGACAGAGTGTGAGTGTGATAGAGGGGGCACGTGATGGGGGTTCGGGGGCAAGGAAAACCCCAAAAGATAGGCAGAGAGTTTACAAACCTCCAGTAAGGAAGGGGGTAGGATATAGGCGGCAAAAAAATTGGGAGGAAGAGGCTGACCCAAGGCGCCAGAATTGGTCAAGATGGCGTGGGTTCCATGATCCACCCCAGAGACGCTCCGGACTGATATGTTGGCAGTGTCAGGGAGAGAGTCATCGCTCCATGGAGTGTCCATCGAGGGACAATGGAGGAGGAAGATTAGTAAATAGACCCCCTGAGAGAAGGAGAGAGCCTTCCTCAATTAAGCCCCTCTCTAAACAGAGAAACCAGGGAAACGGGAAGGGGCTGCCCCCCCCCAGAATTAAAAGGGAGGGTAGCCCAGTGTAATATAGTCAGAAAGTGTTGGTCTTGTGGTCAGACTGACCACGTAGCCAGATTTTGCAGAGAAAAGAGATGTTGGCAATGTCGAGGAGTGGGTCACCTGAAAAAGACTTGCCGTGCAAAAGAAAATTGGGAGAAATTCTTATTGCCAGCTCCTATGTCACGTGTATGGAAATATAGGAAAAGGAAGAATAGAGCAACAGTCTATTCGACACTGACAGAGCTGAGCGAATTAAGTTGTGAAGCCTATGTTCAAGGTCTTAGGGTAAAGGCCTTGATCGATACGGGCGCTTCAGTCTCGCTAGTAAATAGTGAGGTGATAAAGAGGTTGAGAGTTAAACGAACACTGTTACAACCTGATCTGGATGTTAGCCAGGCCGATGGCAGCCAGATGAGGCTAGATGGGAGGATAGTATGTCCCATAAAGGTAGGGAGTGTGAAAGTTGATCACACCCTGTATGTGGCTCCAGATGTGTGTGAAGAACTAATCCTAGGAGAGGATTGGTTGAAAGCCCGAAGGGCTCAGCTGGAGTTTGAGCCAGCAAAGCTAATCTTGGATAAGATAGAAGTTCCTTTGGGAGGACAGGAAAATGGTACTCTGGTGGTAGTAGCGAACAGAGATACAAAGATACCCCCGAGGATGGTGGTATCCTGTAAAGGTCAGATAAGGGGTATGGGGTTGGATGGTGAGACCCATCAAATAATACCCGTAGATAAATACAGCGATAATGAAGAAGGAATAATGCTGTGTGAATCAGTGGTGCAGGGGGAGGAGATAATCCCTGTGCTGTTAGCTAATACGTCCGGTAAAACCGTAAAGATACTGAAGGGTGAGGAGATGGGGTACGCCTTACCACTACGTAACGTTAGTAAAATACGGTGGGACAGGAAGGGAAGAAAAGAATTGACAGAACTTAGGGAAGAGAGATACTAGTACCTGAGAGATATCTAAATAGAGTGAGAGATCTGTTAAAAAGAAATCGGGATGTGGTGGCTAATGATGATAGAGAATTGGGACAGACTCAGACTGTCTCAATGAAAATCGATACTGGTAATAATCAGCCCATAAGGTTAAAGCCTTATAGGACTCCCATTCATAAGAGAGAAGTGGTGGAAGAAGCCGTAAAGGATATGTTAGAGGCAGGTATAATTGAGAGGTCCAAATCGCCTTGGAGTTTCCCGATAGTGGTCGTGGAAAAGAAGGACGGGGGACATAGGTTCTGCGTAGATTTTAGGAAATTAAACGCTATCACTAAACCTGTGGCCGTTCCCCTGCCTTTAATTGACGATATATTGGCATTGTTGCACAAGTCAGTCTGTTTCTCAACATTGGATTTGAGATCCGGTTACTGGCAAGTGGCCTTAGACGAAGTAGACAGGGAGAAGGCAACCTTTACCTGTCACTTAGGCTGTTCAATTTTAGGGTGATGGCTAACCATTGGTAATCGGAGCAATCGGAGTGATTAGTAAGAGGTGTTGAGAGCCTCTGATCTTGCATGTGGAGACATTGTTTTGGAAAAATATACAGGACAATTACTCATTGAGAACTTTTTTGCATGAATTGGATATTGACTAATATTGTAATTTGATTGCTGTGTCAATTATGGCCAATTGACAAAAATGAAGGGAAGTGATGTGACAATATTAAGGTAGGACCCTGGTCTGGAAGAGTCAACAGACAGTAATTACTTGGCTGGATGACTAGGTTCAGAGCAGAATTTGGATGGCGGTAGTCATTGCCAATCCTGGGTAAATAAGATAAGAAAATTGAGATGAATGGCCGAGGAAATGGAATTTGACGAGACAGATGCTGAGGTAGCCAAAGTTATAGATAATGACTGTTTTGAAAAAGGTCTTTTTCATTCTTCCTGGGACATATGTTCCCGTGTTGATATAATTAATGGCCGGAGGGAAGCCATTGCGATAATGTTATTTTGGAAAGATATTTTGGAAAAAGATTCGTCGGTCAGAAGCTGCAATAAGCAGATGCGTATTGACAGGTAATGGCCATATGTAACACTAAAGAGAGGCCACATCAGACCTGTAGGGTTGATGTGACGTTTCTTTTGGTTAAAAGTAATTTTTTGTTCCCGGACGATGATCGGGTTTTGAAGGAATAAAAATTATTATTAATTTTTTTTTTTTGTCAATAAATTCTGAGCTAAGTCTGTTGTTGAGATTGCGGCGGCAAAAGTGCCTTTGTAGCGAAAAGTTAAATCACATTCTAAACTTCAAAAGCGAAAAAGAATGCATAAAATATTTTAGCCAAAATACACAGGCGTTTGATCTGAAATAGCCGAAATCATAATTGTACAAGAACCAGAGAATTGGGGATTGCATACCCGCAATTGGCAAAACTATGAGCCAAGTTTGATCTGTGAGTTTGACAGTTGAAAAAGTCGGGTTGTTTTTGATCTGAGAGAAACACTCGCAGTGACTCGGCATTGTGTTTTAGAACAAAGAATAGGAAAAAATGAATTGCCCGAAATTTCAAAACAATAATACATATTTTTATGACGTATCGAGAATTGTCATTTGGTGAATCAGGTCGAACGAAAATTGAAGTTATGAAATATTTTTGCTCGGATGGGAAAATGTGTTGTCCGATAAGTTTAAAGCGACAAATGCATTCTTGGTCTTTTGACGTAATCAAAATGTCTGATATAATGGAATGGCCGACAACCAGAACTTAATTCAAAGATAAACTAAAATTCCTTTGAATTATCAAAGCGAAAAATGAGATCAATAGATAATTTTAAAACAAATAAAATCGCGTGATTTACTTTAAGTCAAAGGAAAAATAATTTTCCTGGACATGGAAAATTCCATTAGTAAGCCAGGGAGGAGTTAAATAATACAACGTGTAAGTTGGGCGTTAATTAAAGGAGGAGTCAATCCAATTTTGGAAATGGACCAATGAAAAAGGGCTCTGTCGAAGTATAATCAACCAATGAGAAAAGGCCCCGTCGAATTATAATCAAGCAATTTGATTGGTCGATGACGAACATGGGTGTCGTCATCATTCCATAATTGTATTATAAAAGAAATGAAAAATCAGAGATTAAGTCAGAGTCCGGGTCTGAGACTGGGAATCAGAGTCAAAGAGAGCTAAGTCGAGTTGTTCCGTCTCGGCAGAATCACCTCTCCTCTCTCTCCCCCTCGCTTGTTGCCTGATAACTCAACGCTTATAACGTGTCGATCACTTAACGAGAATTACGCAAAGTCCGCGATACCGACCAGGTATTTCAACAACAGAAGCTCAGTTGTAGAACTAACTGCTTGCTTAAAAAATTATTGTCAACTATATGTATATGCTGCAAATACTTCTTTTATGAATTTCCGAAATATATATTATATTAACCAACCTCCGGAGTTTTGTTGCTGATGTGCGTTGATCCCTATATGTGTATATTTCTTTATTTGCCATTTGTGACACCGTATCCGTCAACCAACACCCAGAATAACTAGACGATCCACGGAGAACAGGCCTTGAGGACCGAGCATCCGAGAAGAATCCCCAACGCCTTAACGAAGAACTCACTGGGTGACGCGACGTACTAACGGTTGGCAGACCTGGTTGCCCAGTCGACATATCATAACTGTACCGACCAGGGTGCAGATCATAACTGGGCCGCGATCAAAGGTTCAAGGTCGCGTAAGGTCAAACGTGTAAGGTCACATTTGGTGCCGCGACCAGGATTTGGACCCTGAAAGGCTTCTATGGCACATCAACCGGGAGGAAAAACTCAGAAGAAAAACCACGGCACAACGTTTTTGAAGGAAATCATAAACTACAGCGCAGCGTTATTGAATTGAAGGAGAAAACCAACCAGCCACCAAAAACTGCAACGGCTGCTTGCATTGAAGAACCAATCGACAACAAACACTACCACGGCACAACGTCATTGAAGAGACCAACCAACAACAAGGAACTACGACACAACGTCATTGAAGAGACCAACCAACAACAAGGAACTACGACAAAACGTCATTGAAGAGACCAACCAACAACAACGAACTACGACAAAACGTCATTGAAGAGACCAACCAACAACAACGAACTACGACAAAACGTCATTGAAGAGACCAACCAACAACAACGAACTACGACAAAACGTCATTGAAGAGACCAACCAACAACAAGAAACTACAACAACGCGTCATTTGGAAGTTAAAGAAGAAATGGTCACTTCACTGGAGGAACTCGAGCTGTCTGGCGCCTGCGTTGCGGACGGCGAAGGCAGACCGGTGGACGATTGTCGACGAATCAACGCCAAAGACGATCAACGCTGACCACTCGACCAGAGGAGAACAACAACTTCCACGTGGAGATGGGGTGGTACAATCTGACACTATATCATCTCCCTCAGAAGTCTTCTAGAACAAATGCTGGGTTTGTATTACTGTATACATAGATTCAAAAAAGTTGTCAAAAAACAAATTATATAACAAATAAATATTATCAAAGGCAAGATAAGTTACTTTTCTACCAAACTGGATATATTTTTTGTGTTTTTATTCAATGTAACATGTTTATTCAGCTCGAAAAACATGCAGTATTTATCGATGTATTGGACAATTCAAAATGGCGCCCGACTCTCTCTCTTTATCACGGAAAGTTTGGGAAAAGGTGTTATAAATAATAAACTAGAAAAAATACTATTAAAAAAACACTGAATATATGTCAACCTATGTCACAGTAACATATATTGAGCGAATTTCTAACCGTATTTTGTCTAGTTTATTATTTATAACACCTTTTCCCGAACTTACCATGTTAAAGAGAGAGTCGGACGCCATCTTGAATTTTCCAATACATCGGTAAACACTGTATGCTTTTCGAGCTGAACAAACATGTTACATTGAATAAAAACACGAAAATTATATCCAGTTTTGTAGAAAAGTAACTTATCTTGCCTTTCATAACATTTGTCATATATTTGTTTTTTGACAACTTTTTCGAATCTATGTGTACAGTAATACAAACCCCAAATGCTCAACAAAACCAATTATATAAATCTGGACAAAAAAGAGCCAACAGGATGCCCTTCAAAAAAGAATCCTTTTTTAAAATTATGACTGACCTTCAACAAAACTATTTGCAAATAAGACAGCTGACATACAATCTGATAGGTTATGATCGTTGCATCGCACACCATAGTAAGATAGATGCAATTTATCAGAGAGGTTTGTGAACAAGACATCGTAAATAATCCCAGCTTGAGAATTTCAATGAAAACAATAAAGCTAGAAAAGCTGAAATAGATTAATCTTTTTTCTTCAAAACAAAGCATAACAGAGGCTGGTTTATTGACTTGAGTGTTTGGAGCTGTGGAAAGAGCGACTAACCAATGCAGCATTTGGAGCGGAGAGATTACAAAATATTGTTCCCAATAATTCCCCCCTGGATTTTGCCTAGACCACAGATAATATCTAATAAAGTCTGGAATATTTCAAAATCCGTGTGTGTAATCGCTTGGTTTAAACACGAAAACAACATTATGAAGAAAAAGAAAAAAAAAACTTAATCGGACTGACATCTCCTTGATAAAGCCAGGTTATTATCGAAAATTCGGACTTTAACAGCAACAAAAAAAATGTAAATAAAAATGAGTTTCAGGTTTTCAAATTTTCTCATTTAATTTCATAATAAAAAAAAAAATGTTTTCTAAAATGTGCGACTTTCTACTGCTAGTATATTTAATAATTTATTAAATGTTTTTTTTAATTTTTGCTTTATTATCTTTTTAAATGTATAGAATAATTAACATAGAAATTTGTTTTTAATTCTTCAAGATTGATTATGGCATAGATTTACAATCGAATCAAGGAAAACGACTTTTCCGTGTTTAAATGAACGGCTTTGGTCACATGCAAAAAAGAAGCTAAGAAAATTGTTGGCGACTAAAGATGCCAGTTTTTACTTCCATCTAATGTAATTTTTTGTGGCATCGCAGACAAAAGGGGCAGATAATCTTTCAGATAATTATATCTATAAGGAAACATCAAATATTTATCAAAGTTTTTTGTTTGTTTAATTAACCTTTTCTTTTATTAACATAACAGCGCACACATTTTTGTCACATCCAGCAGCAGTAGAAAACGGTTGCCATCATAATGTCCAAGTGAAGCTCACTCCAGTAAGGCAAAAATTTATCCACATAAAATGAGGAATGAAGAAAACAAAGAGAAAGCAGCTATGTTTCTTCTTCCAGTGTAGTCATCCCTTGGTGAAAACAGATCAGGTCAATTGAAAGCCAAGTCTAAATAGGTCACAGTAAGGTAACTGCTCTAAGTACAGCGCTCCAAACCTGAAAAAAATGGCTTACAAGTAATCCCCTGGCCCACACTTCACAGGGGGTTCAAAACAGGATCAGCAACATACCACCAGTCACATAGCAGTTTGATCAGTCAATTCTCGCACACCACCACATAATTAGCAACAATTACAAAAACCTGCCAGTGTTATGTAATGGATGGCTGGGACCATCCGATACATAACTGAAAAGAAAAACTTCTTTAAAAAAAAAAGATAATAAAAGATTTGAAAGGTGGGCATCGAATAATCGATTGTCCACCAGTCGAAGCGAAAAAATAATTACGTCGTAAACAGAGAAATCGGATGACGATTTTTTTGTTTACGAAAAAATGAAACGTGACATTCCTTGTAAGAATGGAATGTTATATGAAGCTAGCACGAGATTGTGGACTCACGTGTATAAACAAAGTCAATAGTCGGTCAGCTGAAGAGAAGTGGGTTACGATGTCTCTGGGTCAGATGCAGGAATGCATGTGTAACTGAGAAACGTGACCAGGAAATGCGTGATCCATTATCGATAACAGAGTGATCGACAGGTGCGTGGCGTGGAAAATCACAGAGAAAAAAAAACACATGCTAATATAAAGAAGGTGATTTTTGGAGTCCAAGAGAAGAAGTAGAGAAGAGGAGAGGAGAAGAAGAAAAAAACGTTTTCACCCCCTCTCCATCACTGAAACAGAACAGTAAGCCACACCGTTAAATTTTGAACTGTTAAAAATCTCTATGTACAGAAGAGAAAAATAATTTCAAAACAAAATATATTTTTATATAAAAAGCCAGCGTGTCTTACATCTTGATTGGTATGCTGAGTTACGTCTGATCTTTGTGTGCATGTTAATTCTCTTTCAGCCGGCAACATTATTATGACAAGCGAATGACAGCTAGAGTAAACCGAGAGAGAAAAATGCACGGTCAAGGGGGAAATAACTCTGCTGTCTTGGCCGTTACCATAACAACCAGAAAACTAAACAAAATAGACAATCAATAAAAGACGGCTGCTTGGTTTTGTTGCAGCGGGGAACTTATTAACTACGACCGTTCCCAACCTGGCGCTATATAACAAAACCTATTTGGTGCCCGTGAGCCAGTTTGCATCAGCGATGCAAAACCGAACCTGGGGTATATATAATAAAACCTAATTGGTGCCGTACGACCGGTTCACTCATCAAGAGTGATAAGTAAGACCTTTGAAAAAAAAACTCTTACACGAAAGAACTCTTACACAAAAACAACAGTTACCACACAAACAAAAAAACTAATTCCACCAAAAAGAAGAGAAAAACGCACGCAAGGAAAAGGCAAGGTCAGTGATTTTTTTCAATATTTTTTGTAACCTCGGCTTGAAAAGTTGTGTTGAAAAAAAAAAAAAAAAAAATTTTTTGTTTTCTTTAGTTCTTTTTCATAATTTTAGGATATCGAGTAGATAATTTTCGAAGATGGAACAGCAGTTCTTTACAGATTTCACGCAGATCCTAGGGGCTGAACTACACAACGTAGGGAATGTCATTTCGAACTCTCTGAGGGGGAGGCGTTATTCGCGAAAATAAAAACTTTAGACAATCGCACGAATATAGTAGGTGGCTTAGTGATATAGATAAGTATACAAGAATAATCAGACAAACGGAGGAAGAGAAATGTCAGTTAGCATTATTAACTACGGCTGGCCCAGTGGGACAGTTTGTTTCAAGTCTGCTAACCAACAATGTGAGTTTGGCATGGGTAGACTTGAAACGATCTTTAGATAATTATTTTGGAGTCCAGGCAAATCCTACCAAATTTATGAGGGAGTTGGCAAATATTAGACAGGGTAGGAGCGAAACTCTGCAGGACTACATGCAGAGATTAGTGCGCTTGGCTGAAGGTTCGTACGGTAGCCTAGATACGAACAATGTAGTAGTAAAAAGCCAAGTGATAGGTTTCTTCATCGAGGGGCTATATGACAGAGAAGTCAAAATCGCTGTCATGAGGGAGGAACCATCGGACCTCAAAGTAGCCTATGAAAAGGCCCTAATCGAGGAACAATGGAAAACCCGTATATGAGGCAATGTCCGAGAAGAACCCATGGAAATTAACTATAGTAGACGCCAGAGAAACGTAGAGGCGATAGGGAAAAGAGATTCCCAGAGCCAGATAGGGGGCATGGGAATTATAGAGGATTTAATAGGGGACCCGGCTTCAAGGCAAGAGAAACGGGGAGCCCTTGGCCGGGGATTAAGTGTTTCAATTGCGGCAGAAAAGGCCATATAGCCAGGAACTGCACTTTCCCTAAGTCGGGAAACGAGCCACCCCCACTCGCAAGACGCCCAGCAAGAGGAAGGGGGGTGAACAGACGAAGATAGTAGGACATATGGGCGCCGCTAATTGCATCCCTATTAAAATAGAGAAAAATAAGTTTAGAGCATTAGTAGATACTGGCGCAGAAATTTCAGTAATAAAAAGTACTGTGTTAGAAGGGCTCAGACAGAAGCCTGAGATAAAGAAAATAGAGATTAATTTAAGGACTGCAAACGGGTCAACTCTCTTAGTGCAAGGAGTGGCGCGTTTGCAGATTAAAGTAGGAAGCCAGTACATTCGACATGATTTTGTAGTGACGGAAAACCTAAATAGGAACGTCATATTGGGCCGAGACTGGCTCAAGCAAAATGGTGTTAGAATGTACTTTGATTTAGGAGCAATTCGATTAGGCGGCGAGTACATAGCGCTGCAAGAAGAGGCTCATATTTCTAGGATAGTTAGATTAAGACATGATGTCACCCTAAAACCGCAGCATTTACATGCGTGCACAGCTCGTGCCGGAATGAAAAGCGGTCAGGGTTTAGACTACGAAGTAGTACAGATAGATAATGGCTTCCTAAGTGATTTAAGTGGTGTATCGGTAGCGAACACAGTAGTCACAATAAAAGGTAGGAAAAGCTTTCCCTTACTAATAATGAATAGTACAAATCAGACAGTAAAATTAAGGAAAGGTTATAAGATAGGTACATGTAGTAGAACAGAAGTGGTAATGGCGATATCAAAGCCAAATAAACAAAAGGAAGTGCAATATCTGGGATTCCGAGTGAGTGAGAAAGGTATTCAGCCGGATGGGGACAAAGTTAAAGCGATTCAAGCAATTTCGACCCCGACCATTGTGAAGCAGGTTAAGAGACGCTCAAAGGTGCAGTGAGATGCAAGCTAAAGTTGGATAACCACCTTCAGGCCTCACTGCAACAAGCTAAATGCACCCGGAAACAGACACTGGAAGTAGTAGCGGTGAGCCAAACAACAGGCGTAGAAAAAGAAAAAAGAAAAAAAAAACAGTTGTAAACGAAAAAAAGGAAGAAAAAGGAAAGACAGAAAAGAAGATAAGATCATAGCTTATGGCGGGAGAACGCGATAACGTTAAATTGACCATGACAGCCCGGCGCCGCTCGCTAAGCGCGTGGGTGGCGGAGGATACCAATGAAATTCCAATGTACAAAGCGATCATTGTCGACTACCCTGGGCGGTAAGTGACCCCTATTGAAAAGACACGTGGCCTTTGTGGAATTGGATTCAGCTGTTTTTATGTTCTCTCAAAAATAATTAAGTAAGACATTTCTGTTTTTATGACATGTCAAGTTCCATTATGCCCGTGCCGGCCGAGATTGAGAACGCCCGAATGCCAACAGAGGAAGAAAGACAGCCCCTTTTTTGGGTATAGGCCGCTGGCGAAGATCTGACGGACAGCGAGCCCTTAATTCTGATTGGCCAATGACCCGAAACGGGAGGAGACTCAGTCCACGGCCTCACAATATAACTGGAGAGTTTTGAACACCACGAGACACAGAGATTTACTTCCTTGGGTCCAACGAGCAAAGATCTCCCATCGATTGACCCTGTCACGTAGATAATTGAGTTTTTGTCGGAGAGAGAAGAGAGAACCTCGCAGTTAACAAGTGGCCAGTCCCTAACTTAACAGCTAATTACGATTGTACCCGTAATTGAAATACAAGGAATTTTGAACAAAAGAAACCAACTATTGACTTGGTCTTTTAACCGGCCGTTGACATCCTCGTCGAGGAAACACCAGAACCGACAACCGGGGTCATTCCATCACTGGACGACGCGCGGGTGACGTAAGTGTCACATAACTGGTGCCGATGACCCGGGACACATCGTTTCGGTAGGAAACGTGCGAACGAATTTCCACGGGCACACAATTTTTTTTTTCTCTCTCGAAGGCACAAAATCTCCCTGTGAGAGTAAGGAAGGAAAGTTGAAAAAAAAAGAAAAAGAACGGAAGAAAAGTACACCGTTCATAATTGTGTAAAGATACTCTAAGAGCATAGCCAGACCGCGGACTTTAGACAACTGACTATACAGTCTGGACAGCTCATTAGCCATCCGCCAGTTGCAGAAGGAAACAGGTGCAGCAGACCGGGTAAGTCTTTGTTTTGCTGGTTCCCTCTTTTTATATACTTTGCTCGGTTTCAGCGGCTGTCTGAGTTTTGAGTTGGGTGCTGTTCAATCTTGTAGGGGTGAGAAGTAGCCCTGTTAAAAAAAAAATATGAAATAAAATAAATAAAATAAAATAGATATATATAGGTACAGATGTGTGCATATATATATATATATAATAAGACAATGCATTGCCAAGGGGAATTCGGGGCGGGTCAGTCGATGGGGTTGGGGTCAGAGCAGACTGTTGAGCTGCAGATGACCATGGAGCGGCCACTGTGGGGAATTAGCATACCCGCATATGGGGTAGACCCGAGGGGAGTCAAGGAGTGGTTGGTGATCATAGAGAAAAAAGATTAGTATATGGGTTGACCGATAGAGAAATGGTGCTGCTTGCCTGTGACGGAGCAATCGCAGCGGCCTCAGAATATATATGCAAATGCCTGGAAAGTAACCCAAGCATAGCCTGGTCTGATTTTCGCGATCAGGATAAGAGGAAATTCGCCGGCGAAAAGACCACAGTGCAGGCGGTGCGCGACCTGTCTCGAATAGAGATGGCCGACGGGGAAGACGTGGATGGACTGGTCGACCGCATGCAGGAACTGGCGGTCCTGGCGTATCCGGTGACCGAACACCGCGATATGCCCACAACCCAAGCAATGCTAGTGGACACGATGGTGGATGCATTGCGGGACGAGGCGACCAAGATAGAGGTGCTAAAGAGTGGCCCGCACACGCTAGAGGAAGCACGCAAAATAGCTAAGAACTATGCGTGGTTGCAGAAAAAAAATAATGGGGAAGAAGTCGTGAAATAGGAGCGGGGAACTGGGGAACAGAATGAGATATGGGTCCGAAAGATTCGCCCGGGGCTGGCCTGGATTTGTGTACTGGACCTGTGGGGGCGAGGGCCACCGGTCGAGAGAGTGTCTCACCGGTCTCAGGAGATCATCCCGCCTGGCCGGTCCCGCCTGCACCCGTTGTGGACAGTCTGGGCACGAGGCTCGATGGTGTGGTGTGGGGGGAAACCGGGGGTGGGGATCAGGATCGCCAGGCCGGGGTGTCCCACCTAGGACCTCCCCAGGGGCAGTGGGAGGCAGGGTGGCCCCCATAAGATCTGGGCCCCTCGCAGGTTGGACATGCAACAAGGATGATCACCTCGCCGCCAGCTGCCAGTTCTGGGAGAGCCGCCTGGATGGGAGGACCAGTCACCGGGAGGACTGCTTCCACCCGAGGGGCGGTCACGCCCGGGAGTTGAACTCTAGGATGTATAGAGGGAGTCCAGACTGTCCCATGCCTCAAGAGAGGCACGGCGGTGATGGGGAATGGAGGAGGGGGGACGAGACCGAGAGGGGACTGCTGCTGCCGGCCCCAATGTCCAAGAGGGGAGAACGCTGGAAGCCCCAGAGCAGGAGGGGAAGAAGGCGCAGGTGCTGTCCCTGCTCACGGAAGAGAAGGAATTTACGTGTAGCGTGGTGGTAGGGACCACCCGGGTAGAGGCACTAGTCGACACCGGGGCATCGATCTCG
The DNA here is from genome assembly GCF_053919585.1 of Euprymna scolopes. Classification (NCBI taxonomy): domain Eukaryota; kingdom Metazoa; phylum Mollusca; class Cephalopoda; order Sepiida; family Sepiolidae; genus Euprymna; species Euprymna scolopes. Next base: position 147,907,580 of record NC_136482.1, on the reverse strand, counting down.
TTGATAGACGAGGGAGTCTATCGTGCGGTCGCGGGAGGGAGAGAATTATACCCGTCGAACCTAGAGGTCAGTAGGGCCGATGGTAGCCGGATGTCGGTGACAGGAAAGGTATGGCTGCCGGTGCAGGTAGCGAAACAGGGGGGGAGGTTTCCCTTCTATGTGGTATCCGGACTGTGTAGCGAGATGATTCTAGGTGAAGACTGGCTCGGGGCGAGAGGAGCCACACTGAGTTTCAGCCCGGCCACCCTGACGGTGGGAGGCATGGAGGTTTCACTGGTGGGCGCAGAATACACCTCTCTCCCCGTGAAAGCCGAGCGAGGCGTGAGTCTTCCCCCACGGACAGTCATGTCTTGTGGGGGCAGGGTGGACGGCACGGATGGACTGGAGGGAGGGGTGTTTCAGATAGACCTTATCGAGAAGTACACAGACAACGAGGAGGGAGTGACTCTGAGCAAGGGCGTGGTTCAGGGATGCAAGACGGTCCCAGTACTGGTGGCAAACACCACGAATACAAGCGTGACCATCGAAAAGGGAGAAAAGTTAGCCTACACCCGCCCTCTGAGGCAGGTGGAGAAGGTACGGGTGGAAGCAGCGGCCGATACAAACAGGTGGCCCAAGTTCACCCTGCTACGAGAAGAAGACATTGTAGTACCGGATAGATATAGGTACGAAATCAGGCGGATACTGAGAGACAACAGGGATGTGATAGCCATGACAGATAAGGAGCTGGGGCAAACCCGGACCATATAGATGGGGATAGACACGGGTGGACACCCGCCCATTAAACTGAGGCCTTATAGAACACCGCTTCATAAGAGAAAACTCGTGGAAGAAGCGGTAAATGAAATGCTGGAAATAGGAGTTATAGAGAGGTCGGGCTCCCCCTGGAGTTTCCCGATAGTAGTGGTCGAGAAAAAGGATGGGGGGCACCGATTCTGTGTAGATTTCCGGCGGCTGAATGCTGTCACCAAGCCGTTGGTGGTGCCCCTTCCCCTGATTGATGATATCTTGGCTTTGCTAGGGAGATCAACGTGCTTCTCCACCCTGGACTTGAGGTCGGGTTATTGGCAGGTGAGCCTGAAGAAGAGGTATTGGGAGAAGGCCGCCTTTGCTTGTCATGCCGGGCTATTTCATTTTAGGGCGATGCCCTTTGGGTTGGCTAACACTCCGGGGGTGTTTACTCAGTTGATGTCCATTGTGCTGGGGGGCATGGAGGACTTCGCCATGGCCTACCTAGACGACATCCTGATATTCTCAAGGAACCCGGAGAAGCACTATGTCCACCTGCGGCAGGTGATGGACAGCCTGAGGGAGCACGGCCTGAGGCTTAAATTGCTGAAGTGCCAATTCATGAGGGAGAGGACAAACTACCTGGGATTTGTTATTGATAGGGAGGGAATTAGGCCGGACTTGGATAAAGTTGCGGTCATCTGGGCAATGCCAGAGCCCAAAACGGTGAGGCAGGTCCGAGGGTTTATCGGCGTAATGGGTTATTATAGGCGCTTTGTGCCGGCTTTCAGCCGACTGGCTGGACCGTTAGTTGCTCTGACAAAGAAATATGCCCGATTTAAGTGGACAGAGGACTGTCAGTGGGCCTTCGACGCCCTTAAGGACCAACTGACCGCCGTGCCGTTATTAGCATATCCGGACCTAAGCCAACCGATGGTATTGTACACCGATGCTAGTGATCGGTGCATCGGAGCAGTACTGACACAGCCGTGCCCGGCGAAGGACGGCCCGGTGCCGGGCATCCCAGATGAGGTACCCATCTATTTCCTCTTGCATCGGCTCTCGGAGACGCAACAAAGGTGGCCAGTCATCGAGAAGGAAGCCTTTGCGATAATATACGCGGTACAAAAGCTGGACTACTACCTAAGTGGGGCGGTATTTATGGTTAAAACCGATCACAAACCACTCAAGCACCTACAAGAGGCCGAGTGGACCAACAAGAAGATACAGCAGTGGGCCCTGAAGCTCAGTGGCTACAACTGTAGAATAGAATACCTGGCCGGTAGAGATTACACCTGTGAGAATCTGTTGTCAAGGATGCCAGACAAGCTGGAGGGTGAATCGGTCCGGTTGGATCCGGGGGTGGATGACAAAGCCTACTGGATCAACGTGATCAATTCTCACCGCCTTGGGCAGCGATCATCTTGGGATAGCAAGGAGGAGGTAGAGAAGGACAGGGCTCCGAGCTCTCAGTGGAGGGACAACGTGAGACAGAAACAGGGAGATGAGGAGATAGCCGCCCTGAGGGCCAGGGTTGAGGCAGGAGCAGCCCCCAAGTTTGTCATACAAGGGGGGGGTGTTGTGTTACCTTTCGTGGACTGGCTGACCAACTGGCCGGAGGCCTTTGCCATACCTGACAAACGGGCACAGACAGTGTCAAACATAATATTACGGGAAATCTTTCTGCAGTATGGAGCCCCCGAGCAGCTGGTCACCGACAATGGGCCGGAGAATGTGAACGAAACCATGGCTGAAACGTTGTCCAGTTTGAACGTCCGCCACATGCTTACCTCGATATATAATCCCCAGAGCAACGCCAAGGTCGAAAGATTTCACAAAACCCTGGCCAATGTACTGGTACTGGCCAGGGTGGTGGAGGACGACAGGGGGAACTGGGATCTCTAACTAACCCAGGCCTTGGCGACCATGAGGTTCGCAGAGAACGAGACCACCAAGCACGCCCCTTACTATCTGCTGTTCGGTAGGGACGCTGTTCTCCCCATCAACAACCTATTGAGGCCGCGTCGGAAGTACCTGGGAGAAGACCATCATAAACTGATCCTGGAGAGGCAGCACAAATTATTCACCGACGTGAGGAGGCGTATAAAACGAGCCCAGAAAAAGAGGAATGCACGAGTAAATCGAAATAGGAGAGAGGTGGACCTACAGGTGGGGGACCCGGTCTACTACCGAATTCATCTGAGAGATGGTAAACTGGACCAGAGATGGGCTCCCTTCTACCGAATTGTACAACAAACCGGCCCGGTGTCCTTCGTGATCTGGGACCAGGTCGGGGGCAAGGTAAAGCGAGTGCACGCCAACGATCTGAAGCCAGCCGAGCTGGAGAGCAGAGGGATGTCGAAGGTGACGGGCCCACTGAGAGGGACAAGAACGGCGACCCTGGCTGCACCGGAGGACACGGTGACAGGCAGCGAGTCCGAAGGAGAAGCGGTTGGGCCTCGGCTATGTTCTCCGGACCTGGGGGGGGGGGCGACGCGGAGCATTGGGCCCTCCTAAGGTGAGAAGGCCCGGGGAGCACTCTGCCGTGGAATCCGACAGCGAGTCGGGCGAGTGGGATGAGGAGGACCTCGTACCCCTATCCCTGCTCCGGAGGCGGTTGCGAGAAGAGCCGGAGGCCGGGGGGGACGAGGCAGCCGCTCCGGAAGCCGCAGTGGATTGGGTGGAACGCCCCATCCGGGGGTAAAGGAAGACCCCTAGTCGACAAAGCAGGAGGGTCGGGAGCGGCAGTCCAAAGAAGAGAGAGAGAGAGAGAGAGAAGAAGGAAAAAAAAAAAAAAACGAAACTTGTCTCTCTTTTAGATTAATTCCATTATTGAAGTTGAGTTTTAAGTGTTTAAACTGCCGAGTAGGAGTACAGTTGATTCAAGTACGTAGGTATATGCGGGTGCGTGTGTGTGTGGATAAATAGGTAGATATTAAACGAATAAGCCAAGCAAAAGGTTGTGGAAGGCCGATTTTGAAACATTAAACAAAAAAAAAAAAAAAAGAAAAAAAAGTAGTTGGGGAAGATCGCCGTGGCAAAATAGAGAAAAGAGAGAGAGGGAGAAAGAGAGGGGAAGATCAGGGAAACCAGACGACATGGTGGGATCACTTCACTTCGTTAATCTGGTACGATAGGGGGGCGACAGGCATTTAACCCCTGGAAAAGGGGGGGGGAGATGATGAAGATGAGAATACCAACGGCCAGCCACGCGTAGAGGCCAAGAAAAAAAAAAGGAAGGAGAGTCGCTAATTAGAAGCATATCAAACTGATAGCAATAAAAAAAAGTAGACAAGCAAGGAGGCCACGTAACACAATTGTGACCGCCCTACCTGGTGAGGTCATGTAAGACCGACGTATTAAGATAAACTCAACTGGCTACAGAAAGAAGCAATAATTCCGGTAGATGTTTTTTTTGTTGTGATGTTGCTGTCGATTACAGAAGGACGCAAACGGTAGAATGAGGAAAACGTGAGATGTAACATGAGAAAAGATATTGCGAGGTTACTGAAAAAAAAATACTGGTCGCGTAAGACAGCGTAAATCCAGTGATGGGACGCATAAGAGGACCTGTGATTGTCAGGTATATTATACTAGGAGGTTGTAATTACTCCGTCAATCTTATTGTTTTTTTTTTCTGCCTCGGTGGAGGGCAAGGCTGAGTACCCTCTCTGGTATATGAAGCGATATACCAGCCGACCAGGAGCCTGGCGGAAATGAAAACGCTTCACAAAAGGGCATGGAGTTATTGTTCGCTGACGGCTGGCTCAAAAAAAAAAAAAAGTGTACGTGTGTGAGTGCAGATGCCTAGAAACGTTTGTTGTTACCAGTGGGGGGGGGGAGGAGGAATAATAATCCCGACTTTAGGGAGATAATAAAATAGAAGGAGATCCGCCCTCAGTCAGAGAAGGATGGGCAATATCACCCTCGCTGACGGGCACGCTCATGTTGTTAGGACCGCTGTGGAGTGGAAGGCAAGATGCCAGCAAGATGGCGGCGACACATGGGCAGTTGGGGGGGGGGGGGGGTCGGCGTGGCATTAGGGATCATAATAAGTAACTAGAAATGTTCGGCAAGCCAACAGAAGATGATTGCGCGAGGGGGAGGCGGAGTCAAGGCCACAATTAACTCCCGGTTCTCCTCTGTCTCGTTGCAAGTATGGAGGTGAGGCGCACTCTGGTGATGCTGTCGGTGCTCTTTATGGTTGGAGCGTGGGAACATAGCGAAAATACCATCTTTAAGAAGAGTAGCGAGGTAGTCGTTACGAGGTCCAAGTGGTTGATTTCGTTGGACTTGCGACCATATGGGCTGTTGGTGCAGCGACTACGAGGAGAGATATCCCAGTTGATGAACCTTGAAGCTCAGGTTGTCCAGAGATATGCGCGACATCGAGAGTACGTGCGACTGTTGGCCTCTGTAACAAGGGAGACCAACCTGATGGAGGAACAGTGGCGGGAGGTGAGATCCTACCTAGGTGGGGTGGAATCCCTTCAGGAGAGATCCAAACGGGCGGTATTGCCCATAGTGGGGAAGGCACTCAGTGTACTTTTTGGTACAGTGTCCGAGGGAGATATAAAGGTAATTAGGAGGAAACTAGGAACGATAGAAAGCAGTCAGAGGGTACTGGCACATGTGGCAAGGGAGAGTGTGTCGGTATTGAACGTCACCAGAATAGAGGTGGCCACAAACAGGGCCAGCATGAAGGAGTTATTCTCCATAATACGGCTGTTCAGGGAGGAGGTAAACAACCTAACTGACGCGGTTGCAGTACGGCTGCGAGAACTAGACGGTTTCGTGCAGACATATTTTCAGCTGTCTATGATGACGGACAGAGCGCGCCAGATGGGGCGGTCCCTAGTGTTGCTCCTCGAGCACTTACCGGTGCAGCTCGATATGCTGTCATTGGGTCATTTGTCACTCAGCATCGTGGCCCCGTGGCGGTTGAGAGAGGTGCTGCTGAAAATTCAGGTGGGACTGCCACATAATTTGAGGCTGCCCGCAGATCCCCTCAGACAGCTGTGGAGGTATTACAGTGCACTGGGATGCGCCACGCTGTTAGAGGGGAGAAGACTGGTGGTGCTGTTGTCCGTTCCGCTACTGGATAATGAGCGGGCCGTTGAGATATACCAGGTGATCAATCTGCCCATACCCTACCCTCGAGGGGGGCAGGGAGTGACGGCGGTGGCTACATATAGGGTGGAAACGGAATTTGTGGCCTTGGATGTGGCGCGGACAAAATTCATGCTGTTGACAAGGGAGGAGGCGGGTAGATGCCGGGGGAACGCTCTCGGAACCTGCGGGTCGGTCAGATGGGATTTGGGCCATAGCTACCCAAGAAGAGATCGATTTATCTAAAGTTTGTGAAGATAGGGCCACCGAGACACCTGCAGACCAAAGATAAACAAAGGAGAAAACACGCACACACAAAAAAAAAAAAAGAAAAAAAAAAAAAAATTTTTTTTTTGCATGACACTTCCATCTTACACCTGTAAACCTAAGACAAACAAAAGACAAAAGTGGAGGGAACACACCTACCCACACTCCCCTAACAAACAAGACACTTTTTTTTTGTTTTTTTTTCCCTCCTTTCATTCCGCTTGTTTCTTGTTTTTTTTTTTGTTGTTTTTTTTTTGTTTTTGTTTTTTACTTTATTTTGTTTTTTTTTCGGGGTTTTTTTTTTGGTTTCTTACAACTAATCCGAACAATTAAAACTCTAGAGACTTTATCACTTTTCTTTTGGCATGCGATTAATATGTTCTAGAAAGAGGGGCTGGCTCACGATTTACGATTTTTTTTTTCTCTCTCTCTCATTGAGACGGTCAGTGTAGTTGGCCATCCAGCCATCTGAGGAACAATTCACCTAAGAGGGTTGAGATGTATTTTACGATGTAAAAGACATGTCGATGGGAGGGGAGTAGAATAAGAGACGCTTAAAGGTGCAGTAAGATGCAAGCTTGTCGCGGCTTGGCCGCTAACAACAACAACAACAACAACAGCACAACAGACGACCAGCCATTGACAGCCTCCGCCGAAATCAGCAGTAGCAAGTAAACAACAACAACAGCACAACAGACGACCAGCCATTGACGGCCTCCGCCGAAATCAGCAGTAGCAGTAATGTCGGCGGCCGTCACGTGATTCCAGAGCCCCGTTGTAGAAAAGAAATTTAAAAAAGACAACAAAAACAAAACAACAAACTTTAATTTCCTGGAGAAACTTCGTGAAATACAAACAACGAACTCCTTCAGCATCGACTGTTTGTAAAGAACACATCCGAGAATTAATATTAACTGTTGTTTAGAAATAGAAACAACTTCCGGCCCGCTCCCGGTGACTAGCAATCCTCTGAATATTACGGCGATATTTTTCACCGCTCGGCGGCTTGGTTTCGGCAAAGCTCCTTTTTGGCCAATAGAACTGACCCCTTTGGGCGTATGGTACTTTTGGCATACTAATTGTTCACGTTTTCTATTCTTTTTGCAGATTGTTCAGTGTCTGGAACCGACTTAAGCAGCCGGCAGGACTAGAGGTTACCCACGTACCCTTTTGTGGTGAAGGCCCTCTAGCTTCCAAATCGGCGGGTCGGGGAAGGGCACTGGGCCAACAAATCAAGAGGCAGGCCTCTGCCTCTAACACCATGGGGGACGCCCCTGGTGTTGTGCCGAGAAGGGGGGGTGACACCCCAGTGCCGAGAAGGGGGGGTGTCACATCCGGTGACACCCCAGTGCCGAGAAGGGGGAGCGTCACATCCGGTGACGTTCCAGTGCCGAGAAGGGGGAGCGTCACATTCGGTGACGTTCCAGTGCCGAGAAGGGGGAGCGTCACATTCGGTGACGTTCCAGTGCCGTTGACGGGTAACGTTACAGTGCCGTCGAGTGACGTTACAGTACCGCTGTCGGGGGATGCCACGCCCAGTGGAATCCCAGTGCCGTCGTTGTCGAGAGATACCACACCCGGTGGAGTCTCAGTGCCGTCGTCGTTGTCAGGGGATGCCACACCCAGTGAAATCCCACTATCACCTGCAGCGTTCATGGTCGAAATAGAGTCTCTAACCGCAGGGAATTCACCATCACCTCCAGTATACCTAGTAGAGGGAAAAGACAAGACGGGAACCTCTAGGCCCGGGGGCGCTGAACCAAGGGAGGACAGCGACACAGATTTCCTCAACCCATGGGCAGTTGTCGGGGGAAAACCACGGACACGGGAAGAGAAAAGAGCAAGCAAGACAGGCTGGGCCATACCACAAAGGCCCATCAGAAAATCACACCCTTCCGCAGAAGGAGCGAACAGAGCGGTCAGGTCGGCGAACAACAGCCCGAGAAAGAAGGAACCAGCATTAAGGAGATGGCACTCTCTAGAGTTTGAGAAAGCTAACGCACGGCAACCTAGGACTCACGAGGAGAAGAAGCAGAATCCGGGAAAAAGCCCAGAAGCAAGGCCGGAGAAGACGAGTCACGAGGGACCACAGCAGCGGAGCCCAGGAAAAAGTCCGGAAGCAGGAAGCAGCTGGGGACCAAAGCAAAGAAGTCCAGAGAAGACCTGGGGCCCGAAGGAGCAAAGAAGCCCGGAAGCATACCGAAGACTCTTCCAGGAAAAGTACCGGTACCTGACGGACGGAAATGAAATCAAGCCAGTCCCCGGGAAGCTCGAAAGCCTCAGAAGAAGAATTGTGTCCCTAGTAACTTTCGATGAAAAACAGAAGGGGCTCACCGGATTGAGCAAGGAGAAGATGATAAGCCTGTTGGTTGAAACAAACATTCCAGCAACTTATATAGTGCGTAGAAGTTACGCAATGTGGAATGTTTTGCTACCCACAGAAGAAGACGCCATCAAGACATCGAAAAGCGACACAGTATGGAAGGGGATCCGGTGTAAGCCAGAATACCTAGAGAAACGACGAACAACAGTGACCATTCTGGGAGTCCCATGGTGTTTTGAAGAGGAGCAGGTCGGAGCCATCTTGTCACAATATGGGGACGTGGAGGCAGTGACTGCAGCGCGTGGCCCCAAAAATATAATGACTGGAGACTACAAGCTCAAGATGAGGGTCAACAGAGCTGGCTTCGACGCAATCCCCGCCCAACTGACATGGGAGAAATGGACAATGTCCATAATCGTCGAGGGCAGAAGACCACACTGTTGGAGCTGCAGGATGCCGGGCCACATGGCGAAGTTCTGCCCGAAGAGGGATCCAGTGCCCCCGCCGACAGCGGTGCCCCCGGTGAAAGTGACAGAGAAAGCAGTCACACCAACAGCGGAGACATCAAACAGCTGGAGTACTGTAGCCAAGAAGGGAAAGCATAAGACAGTGGCCCCGGAAAAGCCAAAAGACCAGAAGCAAAAGGAAGAAAAGTCGGGAGTGAAACGAAAGTTGGCCCCCGAATCAGAAGAGGAAGAAGAAGAAAAGAAGACAGAAAATAGAAGCCTGGCAGCCACAAACAAGAAGGTTAAGGAAGACCAGGAAGACGACGAAGAAGACCAAGAAAACCCTGCCCAACCGTCAGACCCCATGGATGAGCAGAATACCCCTCCCCCTACCAATACTACTCCTACTACCAACAAGGAGACCTCTGAAGCCAAGACTTCCGAGGACATAGAAGCCGAGTCCTCAGAGGACATGGAAGCAGAAGAGAACAGAGAAAGAGAAGAGACGATCAGCACCACCACCACCCCGGTAGCCCCGATCCGGACTGAACGGACACGGAAGCGGCCTTTCTTACCCGGGGAGAGGATATGCGAGGTGGATGTGAGCCAGGGACCGGTGGACCTCAGCGCAGGCCAGAAGAAACATGTGAGAAAGCTGGAAAAGCTCACCGAGGTGGATGGGAAGGAAGTGGAGAGGCCAACCAACTTCAGTGAAGCACCGATGCTCATCACGTTCCTGAGAAAGGAAAAGGGGGCCAGAGTAAAAGCATTATGGAGGATGGTTGCCGAAGCAAAACTGGCTTTTCCGGGGCTGAAGATTGTGGACGAAGAACACCCGTCCTTAATGCAAATAGCAGTCAAATGCGAAGGGAGGGTCCCCATTTATGTTCACCCATCCCTTTATAGAGCCCTGAAAATAACCTTTCCCTTAGACGTGGGGGGACTGGTCCGAGGAGGTCAGTTCACAACAGAGTTGCTAACTGGCAGCATCGGTCAGTCTTTCGGCGTTCTAACACCCGAGGACTTTAGACCCGTTTTTGAGGGATACTTCTAGTTAGGGAAATTATGGCAAACTTGAACCTAGCTAGTTTAAATGCGAGGGGCATGAGATCTCGAAGCAAGGCTGCTCGCGTGCTGAGGGATCTCATAGCCCTGGAGGTAGATATAGCTACAATTCAGGAGACCCACTTTGTTGGGTCCGGGGATTGCAGTGTGCTGGTGAACGACTTTGACGTTTATTCAGCATACGGCAATTCCGTTAGTCGTGGGGTTTCTGTGTTAGTGAGTCGCACCCTAGGTGCGGCGGTTACTGTAGTTCACGCGTGCGCTCATGGAAGGCTGGTCGTGGTCGATGTTGCCGTTAAAAGCAGTAAGTTCCGGATTTTGGCAGTTTACGCGCCCAATATCGCTGGGGAGAGGGTTTCCTTTTTTCGGCAGGTGGAGGTGTTCCTTTCGGCGGGTCCGGAGCGAGTAGTTTTAATGGGGGACTGGAATGCCATCCTGGACCCCAAGATAGATAAGGTCGGGGGGAATAGAGGGTCGGATCGGTGTGAAAGCAGCCTGTCTGACCTGATGGTCTCGTGCGATCTTGTCGACAGGTTCCGTCTGGATCACCCAGGGAGGGAGATGTGGACGTGGCAAAGTAGCGTGGCCGCCTGTCCAAGTACCTACTTGGACAGGATGTTAATTAGAAGAGGCGACATAGATTTCTTATCGTGTCCCACGTTCCACTGGTTAGGTCATTCGGACCATAAATTAGTAATGGCCCGTTTGAGATTAGGTAATAGGCCTAGGTTGGCTGGCTACTGGAAGTTGAACGCCTCCTTGTTGGAGACGAACGACTTTTGGGAACAGCTGACAACACTAATTCAGCGGGAGTTAGTGGGGGCGGTTACCGGGAGTAGCTGGTGGGTTAGACTTAAGGCTACCATAAGGCTCTTTTGTGTCCAATATAGCCAACGCCTCGCGTTAACTAGGGCACAGACCAAAAGGCAGCTAGAAGATAGATTGACCCGGGCGGTGGCTGGTGGGGATCCCCTAGAGATAAACATAGTTAAGGGGGACCTTCAGCGCTTGGCTAGCGAGCGTTACGAAGGGCAAGTAGTTAGGGCTAGGTTAAAAAGAGTCTCTAACGAAGCCGTGAACGTTGACGCTGTTGAGCGTAAGGCTGCCTTAAGACGTGGTTCGGACGGGTACATTCGGAAGGTGAAAAACCTGGAAGGACATACCCTCGTATCGACTCGAGAGATTTGCAATGGGTTTCGTCAACATTTGAAGGAACGCTTTACCCAACTACCCAGACTCCGCGGCCAGGAGTTTGGCAGCTATTTAGCCGGCTCGCCCCGCCTTACTGCGGACCGAGCAGCTAGCTGCGATGGGGTGGTTACAGAGCGTGAAGTCATTACTGCGTTGAAGCAGGTTGGCCAGAACAGATCTCCAGGGCTCGATGGTCTGCCCTACGAATTGTATTTGAGGCTGTCGCCCATGTTTGTTCCTCTTCTGACGGGTGTGTTTAACCACTGGTTTTCCCAGGGATCTATCCCTGGGCAGGTAACCAAAGGAGTGGTCACACTACTGAAGAAGAAAGAGCGGCATGGTGGGGAGGACTTAGATGATTACAGGCCCATCACTCTGCTAAACACAGAGTTGAAGATTTTGGCCCGCGTTCTTGCAAACCGGCTGCAGGTTGTCATCGGTGATTTGGTCGAACCGGATCAGACTTGTTCTGTGAAGGGGAGAACGATTAAAGACAACTTGCACTTGGTGCGCACGATCATAGAGGGGTTAGAAGACGACACAGGAGCCGCGCTGATCAATTTAGATCAGTCCAAAGCTTTCGATAGGGTCGACCATGGTTTCTTGGAGTCTGTTTTGGAGACCGCCGGTTTTGGTCCGGACTTCCGCAAGTGGATTTCCGTTTTGTATCGTAACCCCACGGTAGCGGTACAAGTAAATGGTAGGTTGTCGGAGTCCTTTGGGGTCTCTCGGTCGGTGCGCCAGGGGTGTCCGCTGTCGCCTCTGCTTTATGTCCTGGCGTTGGAGCCCTTCCTTCGCAAGTTAAGGGACGAGACGACGAGACCAGTCCTGCGCGGGATAGCTCTACCTGGCGGCAAGTTTGCCAGGGTTTCCGCGTACGCCGATGACGTCACCGTTTATGTAGGGCGAAGGATCGATATTAAAGCGGTGATAGAGGCGGTCGATGAGTATGAAAGTGTTACAGGGGCCATAGTCAACCGCAGCAAGTCCGTTGGCCTGCGGTTGGGCACTTGGACCGGGGTAAACTCGCTTCCAGGTGAGTTCGGCTGGACAGATGGCCCGGTAAAGATTCTTGGAATCTGGTTCGGGCCTGGGCTCCAGCTGGACAAAAATTGGTCGGAGGTACAGACAAAGGTCGAATCGTCAGTGGGGACTTGGATTCGCAGGGGTTTGTCCCTGAAGGGTCGTGCGGAGGCGTGCCAAACTTACGTCTTTCCGTTGATCCTTTACCACTTGTCAGTACTTCCTCTGCCTGCGGACCGCTGTAAGGCTTTGGAGCGACTCCTTTTCAGACTCCTCTGGAAAGGGGGAAAGCCGTATGTCCGTAGACGGGTCTGTACACAGAAACTCAGCGATGGAGGCTTGGGAATGCCTGACTTGTTAAGTCATAAGCACGCCGAAAGATTGGCGTTCCTAAGTCGGACACTGCTTGAGGAATTGCACTGGGTACCAGTTGTGGAGCACGCTTTCCCACAGCTCATACCCTCCCCTGCCGCCGAAGGTCGCAGAAGACCGGCGGGGGAACGGCGGTTCCTCTCCGAATGCCGAGCCGCCCTTAGGGCATTGCCGGGGTCCAGTGACCTTGCACGGCCTAGGAGGAGACTGTATCGGGATTTAGTAGTGGGGACCGCAAAAGATCCGCTGGTTGAGCGGCTGCACATGTCGAGGGAGGAGGTCCTCTCTCAGTGGAATTGGGCGCCAGCCAGTAGCTGTTTAAATAATTCAGAGTTTTCAATCACATGGAGGCTAGTCCGGAATGCGCTGCCACTTTTCGGCGTACTTGCCGGAAACTGCAGAGGGGATGAATACGTTCCTTTCTGCCCCCGCTGCGAGGAAGACGAAGATGAAACGAGGGAGCATGCCTTTTTTCTTTGCAGCGGAGTTCGGAGGCTCTGGGAGTACGTCAGAAGGGTAACAGCTCGCATCGACCCCGAGCGGTTGGTGCCACTTGATTTGGCGTACGTCGTCGACAACATGGATCCGCCGTTCACTGGGGAGAGACGATTGGTGTTTCTAGCGATCCTAGCAGTAGCTAGATTAGTGACGTGGATTTCACGTCTTGACATTGTCTATGAGGAGCAATCTGTTTCGGATCGGGATCTGGTTGGTCGCTTTAAACATCAACTTAAAGTAAAGATCAGATGCGATTGGAAAAGATTGCACCGCATAGACTTTGATAGGAGATGGGTGCACAACACTAGTTTGTGCATCCGACGAGGCGCTAGGTTTAAGTTTGTTTTCCCACCCTAGTGGTATCTGTCAGGCGGTGCTAAGGTTCTACGGAACCCAGCCCCAAACAAAGTAACAGAGTAGGGATAGTTAGGTCCTAACCACCACGAGTGGAAAATTCTTTATTAGATGCTAGACTAGGGCAAGTATGAAAGTTGATCCCGTCCCTGAATTTATTTTTATCGGCAATAGGAGAGCTTCCAAAAGATGCCCAGTCCACCCTTTGTTTTGTCCCCGGTCTGTTGCCCCTATACGTACATTTATCTTGGAAGACGCCGTCCAGTCCTTATGTTACCCATCCCTATCTAATTTATTTTTCAAATATCGTCCCTAGGTCCCCCATTCCCCACTAGGGAACGACCTGCTTGCTTTCGACCTTTGAGATTGGAAGACAGTGGGCGTTCCAATTTTAGAAGTAGGTTGGGGGGATCCCTGTACTAACCCGCCCCCATAGGCATTTTGTTCATTTCTTTTCTTTTTCTTTCTTTTTGGGTGTATCTTAGTTTGCCCTCCTCCCCATCATCTCATCCCTCATCTTAATATCTTAGTTTTACAAATTTTTCTGCTTTTGTTTGTACATATGATTTTGATTTGTTGAATAAAAACATTTCTTTCTTTCAGTTAAAATGCCAAAACCATAAGCTGGGGAGATTTTAAGTAGATAAACTCCATGGTAAGAATGATAATATAAAAAATAGTGTCTTAGCATAGGGATTTTAATAAAGTCTTCAAAGACCTAGCTTTAGTTTAGAATGACCCTCGACCCCCATTTTCCCCCCTACGGGCTTCATGCCTAAGTGTCTCTGGACCCCAAATGAGGGCCTGGCAGTAGATAATGCCAGGTCCGGGGCAGAACACTAAATAAACGGCTTGGTTTCGGCAAAGCTCTGCACTTGCTCACGGTTCCCTAACCGTTCGACGCTCGCGCAATTACTGTGACTCCAGTCTCTCCACTGTAGCAGTCCAGTCCACCACCACTACCGTGGCTCCGGTCTCCACGCCGTAGAAGTCCACCACCACTACTGTGGCTCCGGTCTCCACGCCGTAGAAGTCCACCACCACTACTGTGGCTCCGGTCTCCACGCCGTAGAAGTCCACCACCACTACCGTGGCTCCGGTCTCCACGCCGTAGAAGTCCACCTCATCACCACGACTCCGTCCTCCATGTCGTCCGTACCTCTCATACACTGACACCTTTCTCAGTGACTGTCCGATCCGAGCGCCCGTCCGTACTTGATGAACACTGAACCCTCAGTGTTGCCAATTCGTTCGTCCGTACCTCTCATGCACTGACATCTTTCTCAGTGACTGTCCGATCCGAGCGCCCGTCCGTACCTGATGAACACTGAACCCTCAGTGTTGCCAATTCGTTCGTCCGTACCTCTCATACACTGACACCTTTCTCAGTGACTGTCCGATCCGAGCGCCCGTCCGTACCTAATGAATACTGAACCCTCAGTGGTGCCAGTTGTCCGTCCATTCCTCTCATAACCTGAGGCTAACGTATCAGTACTGTCCCTGTCGGACCCAAGTCGACCAATCACCCGCACCAGTTACCACGCCGACTTCTCCGACGTCATCCCAGCATTCCAGCTTACGGCGAACCGACAAGCATCCCCCTGACAGAATACACCGGCTACGGACCCCGGACCAACGTCGCCCAGTGAGAAAATTCGCATTTTGCCACCCTTTCGTTTGCTTAAATAAAAGGCGAGACTTTGTATTTAAACTAAACTACCCGAGTTTGTCATTCTTCTTTGTTCTGTTGTTTTCTTCCTTGTCCTTGTGTCTGATGTTTATTTAGTTGCACGGTCAGTTGGATAACCACCTTCAGGCCTCACTGCAACAAGCTAAATGCACCCGGAAACAGACACTGGAAGTAGTAGCGGTGAGCCAAACAACAGGCGTAGAAAAAGAAAAAAGAAAAAAAAAACAGTTGTAAACGAAAAAAAAGGAAGAAAAAGGAAAGACAGAAAAGAAGATAAGATCATAGCTTATGGCGGGAGAACGCGATAACGTTAAATTGACCATGACAGCCCGGCGCCGCTCGCTAAGCGCGTGGGTGGCGGAGGATACCAATAAAATTCCAATGTACAAAGCGATCATTGTCGATTGCCCTGGGTGGTAACTGACCCCTATTGAAAAGACACGTGTCCTTTGTGGAATTGGATTCAGCTGTTTTTATGTTCTCTCAAAAATAATTAAGTAAGATATTTCTGTTTTTATGACATGTCAAGTTCCATTAGGCCCGCGCCGGCCGAGATTGAGAATGCCCGAATGCCAACAGAGGAAGAAAAACGGCTCCTTTTTTGGGTATAGGCCGCCTGGCGAAGATTTGACGGACAGCGAGCCCTTAATTCTGATTGGCCAACGACCCGAAACGGGAGCAGACCCAGTCCACGCCCCCACAATATAACTGGGGAGTTTTGAACACACCGAGACAGAGATTTGCTTCCTTGGGTCCAACGAGCAAAGATCCCCCATCGATTGACCCTGTCACGTAGATAATTGAGTTTTTGTCGGAGAGAGAAGAGAGAACCTCACAGTTAACAAGTGGCCAGTCCCTAACTTAACAGCTAATTACGATTGTACCCGTAATTGAAATACAAGGAATTTTGAACAAAAGAAAACAAATGTTTGACTTGGTCGTTTCAATTGTCTTGCATGACGAGTCTGTTTCAGGAAACCGGCCGTTGACATCCTCGTCGAGGAAACACCAGAACCGACAATTGGGGTCATTCCACCACTGGACGACGCGCGGGTGACGTAAGTGTCACAGGTTCGATCCTTTATAGGCATGACATCCTATTACAGGCGGTTTATCAAGGATTTTTCCGTAATCGCCGAACCGTTAATTTGGTTAACTAGGAAGCATGCACGTTTCTGTTGGGACGATGCATGTCAGTCTGCTTTTAATCGATTGAAATCAAAGCTTGCAGAGATGGTGATGCTGGCATACCCGGACACTAGCAAAGGACACAGACTATACACAGATGCCTCCGATTATGTGATCGGAGCATCCTTGTCTCAAATGGTCTACGACCCAGAGGAGGGTCGGAAGATAGAGAAACCCATTTATTTTCTATCTCATAAGTTGTCAGATACCCAGACTAGATGGTCAACGATAGAGAAGGAAGCATATGCGATTCACTATGCCTTAAATAAGTTGAATCACTACTTGCACAGTGCTACATTCACCATCTACACGGATCAAAGACCATTGGAGTACTTGCTGAAATCGCCAATACAGAATAAAAAAATACAGACGTGGGCTTTGAGTATGGCTGGCTATGATTGCACCATACAGTACCTGAAAGGAAAGGATAACGTCTGTGCGGATCTCTTATCCCGTGCGGTAAATGCGAATCGGGATGAAGACGATCCTCTAGTAGAAATAGACGATAGAAATTACACGGTGAGTGCGATAAACTCGAATCGTTTTGAACCAAGAGAGTTTGTATCGCATAAGGATGACGAAGACTCACCAGTAGAAAGCGAGCGTCCTACACTATCAGGTTTGGATATGTGTAAAGAACAAGACGCCGATAGTCAGATTGTCGAATTAAAGAAACGGATGAGGAACGGTAAAACGTCCAAGATGGAAGAAAAAAAGTACATCATAATGGACGATATCGTATATTATTTATCATACCTGACGACGATCCTGTAGTTAGATTATATATCCCGTCACATTTAAGGATGAAGGTATTGAATCAATACCATGATGAGAATGTTCACATGGGCGTGGAGAAAACGTTCCACGCCATTAAACAGAAGTATTTCTGGCCTGGTTTGTTCAAGAAGGTGAACGAACACATAGGGAAATGTGTCCCATGCCAGACCAGAAATTTGAGGAAGCAACAACCTCAAATGCAGGAGACCGACATGCCTTCTTTTCCTTTTGCTAAGATTGCATTGGATATTTCCGGACCCTATCAGAGGACTTTGTCAGGCAATCAATACATAGTCACGTTCATCGACATGTATAGTGGTTGGCCTGAGGCTTTCGCTGTGCCTAATAAAAAGGCAGAGACAGTGGTGCATCTCTTAATTGAGGAAAGATTTCCCAGATTTGGTGCACCATTGCAGTTACTTACGGATAACGGACCGGAGAATGTCAATGGGATCATGAAAAGGGCGTTAGAAGAGCTTAATGTTGATCACGTAACCACCTCATTTTACCACCCGCAAAGTAACGGGAAAATAGAAAGATTCCATAGGACGATGCATGACGTACTAGCAAAGAAAATAGGGGACAATGACCGTTCGTAGGACATGTACTTGAACCACATGCTGGCTGTTGTAAGGTTTCATGTCAGCGAAACAACGAAGTACTCCCCCGATTTCTTGCTCTATAATAGAGACATTGTCTTGTCGTTAGACAACATACTGAGGCCTCGTAGAATTTACTACGGGGAAGAGGATCATGAGATCGCTCTGCAGGACATGCATCGGACCTTTACATTAGTCAGAAACAATGTAAAGAGAGCTAGGAAGAAAATGATAGATAGGGCCAACGAGAAAAAGAAAGCAGTCGATTTTCAAGTTGGCAATTTAGTTTATTATAAAAATAATAGGAAAAAGGGAAAGCTAGACGTAAGATGGTCTCCATATTATGTAGTCATAGAGAAGACGGGGCCAGTCTGGTATAGGATTAGGAGTCAACTGACAGGGGCAGTAACGAAAGCCCATGGGGAACACCTTCGAAAAGCAGAACTGGAGGAATGGGATATCCCCAACGATCAAGAGGGCTGTAGAAAAACTACCCTGTCAGCACCGGTAGAGGATAGTAGTACCAATAGGGAATCCTCTAGTGGGGAGGAAGAAAATTATCCCCAACAGAATGAATGGAATGTTATATGAAGCTAGCACGAGATTGTTGACTCACGTGTATAAACAAAGTCAATAGTCGGTCAGCTGAAGAGAAGTGGGTTCGATGTCTCTGGGTCAGATGCAGGAATGCATGTGTAACTGAGAAACGTGAGCAGGAAATGCGTGATCCATTATCGATAACAGAGTGATCGACAGGTGGCGTGGCGTGGAAAATCACAGAGAAAAAAAAACACATGCTAATATAAAGGTGATTTTTGGAGTCCAAGAGAAGAAGTAGAGAAGAGGAGAGGAGAAGAAGAAAAAAAACAAAGAGAGACGCCGATAGATGAGACGTGCGTTGACGAGAGCATAACGTTTTCACCCCCTCTCCATCACTGAAACAGAACAGTAAGCCACACCGTTAAATTTTGAACTGTTAAAAATCTCTATGTACAGAAGAGAAAAATAATTTCAAAACAAAATATATTTTTATATAAAAAGCCCGCGTGTCTTACGTTTTGATTGGTATGCTGAGTTACGTCTGATCTTTGTGTGCATGTTAATTCTCTTTCAGCCGGCAACATTATTATGACAAGCGAATGACAGCTAGAGTAAACCGAGAGAGAAAAATGCACGGTCAAGGGGGAAATAACTCTGCTGTCTTGGCCGTTACCATAACAACCAGAAAACTAAACAAAATAGACGATCATTAAAAGATGGCTGCTTGGTTTTGTTGCAGCGGGGAACTTACTAACTTACGACCGTTCCCAACCTAGGGGTCCTGGTGCTATATAACACCAGCAGCAAGAAATAACTATTACCCAAGGTTATTACAACTGCCACAACCACGACTAACAACAACCACTATGGTAGACTTCAGCAGAAGAGAAAAAGATGCCTTTTGTAAGACCATGATGGCACTGGTTGTGGTTCAGCTGTTATTGCACAAAGGCAGTGTAGCACTACTGCTCATTCGATTAAACATATGAACTGGTGCTCTGATCACGTTGTTATGGGATATCAGTCACCATGGCACACATGTCAATTGGTAGAATAAAAGAACCTGTCTGATAATGACCCAAACTCAACTCACATTCTTTCAGTGAATCAACAATCCAGTGCTTGGTGATTTCTGCTTCACAATGATAAGAAGAGTCAACATCAAAGGATAAAAAGCGATTTTGTTACGAACACATGGCCACCACAAGTCAATTATCTCTTGGTTTGGTAGAACATGTTTTTGTAGTTTGTAGCTATATTAAAAATTGAGATGGAACAAGCTTTGGTCTTTTTTCTCTACGTGAGGTTCCATCTTTGCTGAGCTTGCCTGGAAACATCTTATTACTGTCTGACAGACGTACTGCCCTAGTCACACCTCTCGTACGTCATTGTCCCCAGATAAGGGTTGGAGCAGAATCAAAATATGCAAAGGAACTTCCAAACAATACATTCTTTTTTTTTTACTGAATGAGCAAGGAAACGATGAAGGTAGGAGTGTTTTAAGTTCATCATAGTCAAATAATGCTGACACAAAAATGACTAGAAGAGGACTAATAGAGTGAGGCATGTAAAGGCATAAAGCCAAAAAGAAGAGACACAGATGTATTGGTAGTAACAACAAAATTAATTCATTGCTAGCACTTGTGTGCAAAATCCAGCTCACCATCCAACAGAAGACACTGATCACAGTACAACTGAGACAGGCTCGAAGGTGCAGTAAACTGCAAGCTAAATGCACCCAACAAAATAGACACTGACAGAGGGAACATGTGACCGAGAAAGAGGTGGCGGTGGGGCGAACAACAGGCCCGTCAAATTCCATTAGGCACACGCCGGCCGAGATTGGGGGTCCGCCCTTTCTACTCAATTGCCAACAGAAGAAAACAGCCCCCTTTTTTGGGTATAGGCCGCCTGGTGAAGATTTGAGTGACAGCGGTTCCGGCATCCTGATTGGCTAAAGGGCCAAATCAGAGAAAAAAAAGAAGACGATCAGGAGAAGGCATAGTTCACGCCCCCACAATATAAGCAGCGAGTTTTGAGCGCAAGAAGACAAAGAGAGATTTGCTCCCCTGGGTCCGAACGAGCGAAAAAAAAAACGACTGCCTCATCGATTGACCCTGTCACGTAGTTATTTAGTTTTTATCAGAAAAAAAAAAAAAAGAACATTGCAGTTAACAAATGGCCAGTCCCTAACTTATTAGCGAATTATGTAACATACGATTGTAACCTTTATGAATAACAAGGAATTTTGCACAAGAAAAAACAAATATCGACTTGTCTTTTTAATTTGTTTTGCATGATTTCAGAAGCGCTCGACGAGTCTATTTCAGGTTACTGGCCGCTGACATTCTCATCAAGGAGACACGGAGACCAACAATCGGGGAACATTCCATCACTAGACGACACGCAGGTGACGTAAGTGTCACATTTCTGGTGCCGCAGACACAGGAAAACACGTCAAAAAAAAAAAAGAAAGAAAAAGAAAAAAAGAAAGAAAAAGGAAAAAAGAAAAAAAAAGCAATGTGCGACCGAATAACCATGGGCATAATTCTTTCTTCCGTGTCTTCGGAATACGCGAGACCACTGGAAAAAAAAAAGTTAAAATAAACGCAAGGAAACCAACGAACAAAGCAAGAAGGGAGAAAAAGAGAGGAAGTCAAAACTGAAGAAAAAAAGAAAAAGTGAAAGAGAAAGTAAATTCGAAACTAAATATCTTGAAAAAAAAAAGAAGGAAAAGAAACGCCACGAGTGAAACCAGACGACAAACTCTAGTCAACTGACTATACAGTTTGGACAGCTCGTTAGCCATCCGCCAGTTGCAGAAGAAAACAGATGCAGCAGACCGGGTAAGTCGTCTTTTTTGCTGGTTCCCTCTTTTGTATACTTTGCTCGGTTTCAGCGGCTGTGTGTTTTGTGTTGGGTGCTGTTCAACCTTGTAGGGGGTGAAGAGTAGCCGTGTTATTGGGTGGAAAAAAAAATATATATATTATGCATTCTCAGGAGGGATTCAGGGCGGGTCAATCGATGGGGGAGGGGTCAGAGCAGACTGTTGAGCTGCAGATGACCATGGAGCGGCCACTGTGGGGGGTTAGCATACCCGCATATGGGGGAGACCCGAGGAGAGTCAAGGAGTGGTTGGCGATCATAGAAAAGAAAAGATTAGTCTATGGTTTGACAGAGAGGGAAATGGTTCTGCTGGCCTGCGATGGGGCGGCCTCGGAATATATATCCAAATGCTTGGAAAGTAACCCAAGCATAGCCTGGTCTGATTTTCGCGATCAGGTGAAGAGGAAATTCGCCGGCGAAAAGACCACGGTGTAGGCGGTGCGCGACCTGTCTCGAATAGACGGGGAAGACATGGATGGACTGGTCGACCGCATGCAGGAACTGGCGGTCCTGGCATATCCAGTGACCGAACACCGCGATATGCCCACAACCCAAGCAATGCTAGTTGACACGATGGTGGATGCATTGCAGGACGAAGCGACCAAGATAGAGGTGCGAAAGAGTGGCCCGCACACGCTAGAGGAAGCACGCAAAATAGCTAAGAACTATGCGTGGTTGCAGAAAAAAAATAATGGGGGAGAAGTCGTGAAATAGGAGCGGGGAACTGGGGAACAGAATGAGATATGGGTCCGGAGGATTCGCCCGGGGCCGGCCTGGATTTGTGTACTGGACCTGTGGGGGCGAGGGCCACAGATCGAGAGAGTGTCCCACCGGTCTCAGGAGATCATCCCGCCTGGCCGGTCCCGCCTGCACCCGTTGTGGACAATCTGGGCACGACGCTCAATGGTGTGATGTGGGGGGAAACCGGGGGTGGGGATCGAGAACACCAGACCGGGTTGCCCCACCTAAGACCTCCCCAGGGGCAGTAAGGAGCAGGGTGGCCCCCATAAAATCTAAACCCCTCACAGGTTGGACATGCAACAAGGATGACCACCTCGCCACCAACTGCCAGTTCTGGGAGAGCCGCCTGGGTGGGAGGACCAGTCACAGGGAGGACTGCTCCCACCCGAGGGGCGGTCACGCCTGAGAGGAGAACTCTGGGATGTATAGATGGAGTCCAGACTGTCCCATGCCTCAAGAGAGGCGCTGCGGTGCAGGGGAGAGCGGGGGGGGGGGACGAGACCAGGAGGGGACTGCTGCTGCCAGCCCCAATGTCCACGGTGGGACAACACTGGGAGGAAGCCCCAGAGCAGGAGGGGAAGAAGGTGCAGGTGCTGTCCCTGCTTACGGAAGAGAAGGAATTTACTTGTAGCGTGGTGGTAGGGACCACCCGGGTAGAGGCGCTAGTCGACACCGGGGCATCGATCTCGTTGATAGACGCGGGAGTCTATCATGCGGTCGCGGGAGGGAGAAAATTATACCCGTCGGACCTAGAGGTCAGTCAGGCACGGTAGCCAGATGTCGGTGATGGGGAAGGTATGGCTGCCGGTGCAAACAGCGAAACACAGGGGGAGATTTCCCTTCTATGTGGTATCCGGACTGTGTAACGAGATGATTCTGGGTGGAGACTGGCTTAGGGCGAGGGGAGCTACACTGAGTTTCAGCCCGGCCACCTTGACGGTGGGAGGGGTGGAGGTCCCACTGGGGGGCACGGAATACGTTCCTCTCCCCGTGAAGGCCGAGCGAGACGTGAGTCTTCCCCCACGGACAGTCATGTCCTGTCGGGGCAAGGTGGATGGCACGGATGGACTGGAAGGAAGGGCGTTTCAGATAGACCCGATCGAGAAGTATACAGACAACGAGAAGGGAGTGACTCTGAGCGAGGGCGTGGTTCAGAGATGCGAGACGGTCCCAGTACTGGTGGCAAACACCACGAATACAACCGTGACCATCGGGAAGGGAGAAAAGTTAGCCTACGCCCCCCCCCCTCTGAGGCAGGTGGAGAAGGTACGGGTGGAAGCGGCGGCCAATACAAACAGATGGCCCAAGTACACCACGCTACGAGAAGAAGACATTGTAGTACCGGATAGATATAGGTACGAAATCAGGCAGTTACTGAGAGACAACAGGGATGTGATAGCCATGACAGATAAGGAGCTGGGACAGACCCAGACCATAGAGATGGGGATAGACACAGGTGGACACCCGCCCATTAAACTAAGGCCTTATAGAACACCGCTTCATAAGAGAAAACTTGTGGAAGAAGCGGTAAATGAAATGCTGGAAACAGGAGTTATAGAGAGGTCGGGCTCTCCCTGGAGTTTCCCGATAGTAGTGGTTGAGAAAAAGGATGGGGAGGGGGGCACCGATTCTGTGTAGATTCTGGCGGCTAAATGCCCCCTTCCCCTGATTGATGATATCTTGGCTTTGCTAGGGAGATCCATGTGCTTCTCCACCCTGGACTTGAGGTCGGGTTATTGGCAGGTGAGCCTGAAGAAGAGGGATTGGGAGAAGGCCGCCTTTGCTTGTCATGCCGGGCTATTTCATTTTAGAGTGATGCCTTTTGGGTTGGCTAATGCTCCTGGGGTGTTTACTCAGTTGATGTCCATTGTGCTGGGGGGCATGGAGGACTTCGCCATGGCCTACCTAGACGACATCCTTATATTTTTAAGGAACCCGGAGGAGCACTATGTCCATCTGCGGCAGGTCCGAGGATTTATCGGGGTGATGGGTTATTATAGGCGCTTTGTGCCGGCCTTCAGTCGACTCGCCGGACCATTAGTTACTCTGACAAAGAAATATGCCCGATTTAAGTGGACAGAGGACTGTCAGTGGGCCTTCGACGCCCTTAAGGACCAACTGACCGCTGTGCCGTTGTTAGCGTACCCAGACCTAAACAAATCGATGATATTGTACACCGATGCTAGTGATCGGTGCATCGGAGCAGTACTGACACAGCCGTGCCCGGCGAAGGACGGCCCGGTGCCGGGCATTCCAGAAGAGGTACCCATCTATTTCCTCTCACATCGGCTCTCGGAGACACAACAAAGATGGTCAATCATTGAGAAGGAAGCCTTTACGATAATATACGCGGTACAAAAGTTGGACTACTACCTGAGTGGAGCAGTATTTACGATTAAAACCGATCACAAACCACTCAAGCACCTACTGGAGGCCGAGTGGACCCACAAGAAGATACAGCAGTGGGCCCTGAAGCTCAGTGACTATAACTGTAGAATAGAATACCTGGCCGGTAGAGATACCACCTGTGCTGATCTGTTGTCAAGGATTCCGGACCAGCTGGAGGGTGAATCAGTCCGGTTAGATCCGGGGGGTGGATGACAAAGCCTACCGGATCAACGTGATCAATTCCCACCGCCTTGGGATAGCAAGGAGGAGGTCAGAGCTCTCAGTGGAGGGACATCGTGAGACAGAAGCAGGAAGATGAAGAGATAGCCGCCCTGAGGGCCAGGGTTGAGGCGGGAGCAGCCCCCAAGTTTGTCATACAGGGGGGGGGGGGCGTGTTACCTCTCCAGGAGAAACGATCAGGTCAGCCCAAAGTTGTTTGTGCCCGAGTGCCTGAGAGTCGATGTGTTGAGTCACTGACACGAGAAGATCGGGCACATGGGAGTAGAAAAAACTTACGAACTGATCTACCGGAATTATTATTGGCCGAACCTATACCGCGAAGTGGTCAGCCTGGTGGAGAGGTGCATGACGTGCCAGCTGCAGGGTCGGTTCCGCTGAGGGAGACTGATGTTCCCACCTATCCATTGCAAAAGATTAGTATGGACATATCGGGGCCGTATGGAGAAACGGCCCAGGGCAATCAGTATATACTCAGTTTCAGTTTCCAACTGGCCGGAAGCCTTTGCCATACCTGACAAACGGGCACAGACAGTGTCGAACATAATATTACGGGAAATATTTCCGCGGTATGGAGCCCCCGAGCAGCTGGTCACCGACAATGGGCCGGAAAATGTGAACAAAACCATGGCTGAAATGTTGGCCAGTCTGAACATCCGCCACGTGCTTACCTCGGTATATCACCCCCAGAGCAACGCCTAGGTCGAAAGATTTCACAAAACTCTGGCCGATGTACTGGCCAGGGTGGTGGAGGATGACAGGGGGAACTGGGATCTCTAACTAACCCAGGCCTTGGCGACCATGAGGTTCGCAGAGAACGAGACCACCAAGCACGCCCCTTATTATCTGCTGTTTGGTAGGGATGTTGTTCTCCCCATCGACAATCTATTGAGGCCGCGTCGGAAATACATGAGAGAGGACCATCACAAGCTGATCTTTGAAATGCAACACAAAATATTCATCGACATCAGGAGGCGTATAAAACGAACCCAGAAAAAGAGAAATGCACGAATAAATCGAAATAGAAGAGAGGTGGATCTACAGGTGGGGGACCCGGTCTACTACCGACTTCATCTGAGAGATGGTAAGCTGGACCAGAGGTGGGCTCCCTTCTACCGAATTGTACAACAAACCAGCCCGGTGTCCATCTGTGATCTGGGACCAGGTCGGGGGCAAGGTAAAGCGAGTGCATGCCAACGATCTGAAGCCAGCCGAGCTCGAGAGCAGAGGGAGGTCAGAGGTGATGGGCCCACTGAGAGGAACAAGAAGGGCGACCCTGGCTGCACCGGAGGACACGGTGACAGGCAGCGAGTCCGAAGGGGAAGTGGGTGGGCCTCGGCCATGTTCTCCGGACCTTGGGGGGGAGGGCGACGCGGAGCATTGGGCCCCCCTAAAATGAGAAGGCCCGGGGAGCACTCTGTCGTGGAATTCGACAGCGAGTTGGGCGAGTGGGATGAGGAGGACCTTATACCCCTCTCCCTTATTATTGCACGACACTTCCATCTTACACCTGTTGACCAAAGACAAAGACCAAAGAGGGAACACACCTACCCACACTCACCTACCAAACAAGAGACTTTTTTTGTGTTTTTTTTTCGTTGCTTTTTTTCTCCTTTCCTTCCACTTGTTTTGTTTTGTTTTTGTTTTTTTGTTGGTTTCTTACTACCAAACCGAACATTTAAATTCCTAGAGACTTTATTACTTTTCTTTTGGCATGCGATTAATATGTTCTAGAAAGAGGGGCTGGCCCACGATTTACGATTTTTTTTTCTCTCTCATTAAGACGGTCAGTGCAGTTGGCCATCCAGCCATCTGAGGAACAATTCACCTGAGAGGGTTGAGATGTATTTTACGATGTAAAAGATAGGTTGTGGGGAGGGAGGCAGCATGAGACAGGCTCGAAGGTGCAGTAAACTGCAAGCTAAATGCACCCAACAAAATAGTCACTGACAGAGGGAACATGCGACTAAGAAAGAGGTGGCAGTGGGGCGAACAACAGGTGTAGAACAAAAAACCCAGTTGTAAACAAGCAAAAACAAAAAAGGAAAAGAAAAGGGAGATAAGGTCATAATGGTATTTGTAAAGGACACCTCTTTTGGCCAAGAGAGCGGTAGGCGCTAATCGACCATGACAGCCGAGACACCGATCGACAAAGACGTGGGTGGCGGAAGGGTACCAATGAAATTCCAATTTACAAAGTGATCATTGTTGGCTGCTCCCTGGTGGGTAAGTGGCCTCTATTGAAAAGACACGTGGCCTTTGTGGAATTGGATTAGTTTTATGATCCCTCAAAGTTAATTGAACAAGACCATTCTGGTTTTAATGGCCCGTCAAATTCCATTAGGCACACGCCGGCCGAGATTGGGGGTCCACCTATTCTACTAGATTGCCAACAGAAGAAGAAAACAGCCCCCTTTTTGGGTATAGGCCGCCTGGTGAAGATTTGAGTGACAGCGGTTCCGGTATCCTGATTGGCTAAAGGGCCGAATCAGAGAAAAAAAAGAAGACGATCAGGAGAAGGCATAGTTCACGCCCCCACAATATAAGCAGCGAGTTTTGAACGCAAGAAGACAGAGAGAGATTTGCTCCCCTTTGTCCGAACGAGCGAAAAAACCGACTGCCTCATCGACTGACCCTGTCACGTAGTTATTTAGTTTTATCGAAAAAAAAAAAAAAAAAAGAACATTGCAGTTAACAAATGGCCAGTCCCTAACTTAATAGCGAATTACGAAACGTACAATTGTAATCTTTATGAATAACAAGGAATTTTGCACAAGAAAAAACAAATATCAACTTGTCGTTTTAATTTGTTTTGCATGATTACAGGAGCACTCGACGAGTTTATTTCAGGTTACTGGCCGCTGACATTCTCATCAAGGAGACACGGAGACCAACAATCGGGGAACATTCCACCACTAGACGACACGCTGGTGACATAAGTGTCACATGCTAGTCGACACGAATTCAGAGGAATTTGCACGGCTGAATTCTAATGATGATTATTGTTTGATGTTGTTTTAAACAGAAATATCTATGGGATTTTGTCAGAAAGAGAAAAAACAAATAATTGTTTTTATCTCATTGTCGTTATATACCTGTTAACAATGAAAAGGTTGTTTTTAAAACCTCTGTTGAGCAATATGAAGAGGCCCAGATATCTTAGCTGATAGCTTGGGGTGGGGGTCGGGGGTGAGGGTCGCCGCCGAGCGTTGTTCGACCGGGGTGACTAATCACCCCTAATTTGATAATAAGTAGAAACATCTCAGTGCAAATGGGGGTTAAAAATTGGGTAGAGATAAGTTTGAGAGGAAGAGTAGAAATTTATAGGATAAAAAAAGAGAGGGAGAGGAAGAGAAAAAGAAAGAATAACTCCAAAAAGGCAGAGGGAGTAATTACTGATTGATAAAAACGAGAGACTTGGCTAATCAGGGTCTTCTTTTAGCTCTGGCAGCTGATCCCTTCCCATGGACTGATGGTAGATGAAGAACGGAGAACTTGGTAAATGAAAGAAAACTGTCAGCCCCCTAAGTTGCATGACTAGGCCAGTGTGTAACTATTATTTGTAAAGTTGAAGACAATAATCAATTCTATGTTAAGAAAAACCAATTAAGTTTTAACTTTCTTTTCTTTAATTGGAAACACCGTTGTGAATGCAATATATTTCTCCGATAGCCCAGGTAACGTTTGGAAGCTGATTTGAAAGTAGAACCGGAGAGCGGCCGACGATGACGACGAAGACGAATTCGACCACTAGACGAAAACACGGGTGACACCACAGGTATCGGCTACAGGTGCATCTCAACCACAAGCCTATGCACCTGAGCTGCACTGTAGAGGTTACAGTAAAACGTGCGCTAATCGAGACACACAACTGGACAAAATTGGAATTGCTCAATAAATTGATGTTGACAATAACAATAACAGGTCGGCCATCGTCATATTTACAAGAAATGCTATCAAGCTTTGCCAGCAACAATTTCTCCTCACAAAAAGAGGCAACTCCTACACAACTAGTAAAACTAGCAGATGAATTTATGCCCTTGCTGAATAACATAAACAAAACAGCATTTATTGCTCAGCAAGCTGCAAAAAATAGATAAGAATAGGAACATCACGTTTTTTCTGGTGGCTATAAAATCATATTTACAGAACAGAAAATTAAATTGTATAGAGTACATATCTACTTCACCAACCAGGCAAGGATATGCGAACCGTGGTGTAAGAAAAAGAATATGAAAATGCTACTCAACTTGTGGCCACCTACTCCTGCACCAAGAGACTTGGAGAACTAATTACAGGAACCATGTCTGTACTCATGAGTTCGCCACTACTACAAACACAGCATGATTAGAGACAACCTTATAAAAGTTTATAGTGGATACTGGTGCAAGTATTTCAATAATACCTGCATAAATGATATACAGTATCACACTAAACCCAACACCAGTGTCTCTTTCTACTGCCAATGGAGAGAAGATAAAATGCCATGGACAAGCAAGTCTAGAAATTGGAATACCAAGTTTGAGAAGACGTTTGTTATCATTGATATCACCAATCCACTCTTTGGATTTAATTTCTTAAAGAAATTCGGTTTAACAATTGACTCAGGAATAAAACCATTTACAATACGTTAAGAAAGAATTTAAAATTGACTAAAGTACCTCCAGTTAATGTGATCATCAACAAAGTGAAACTACCTCCATTTATTGAAACCAGCCTGGATAAATACCCAGAAATTATTTCCCCATACCAGTAAAAATTATTGTGGTGTTTATCAAAGAACAGACACAGGTAGCTAATCCACAGTCCAGACAGTTATTTGCTGAAAAATTAAAAGCGACCAAAACAGAATTTAAAAAGCTCCTAAATTAAGACTTGATAACCAAATCAGATAGTGAATGGCCGAGCCCACTACATCTTGTTCTTAAGCAAAGTGGAGGATAGCGCTGCTGTAGCAATCACTGTGCATTGAATAACATTGCTCCATACCCAACATAAATTCATTTACCATAAACTCAAAATAAGCAACGGTTTTCTAAAATAGATTTGATTTTGGCACCACCAAATCAAAATGCACCAAGATGATATCCCGAAACCAGCCATTATTTCTCTAATGGGCCTTTTTCATTAAAAAGTTTTGGATTAAAAATTTCAGCAGAAACATTTCAAAACCAAAATTTTAAAAGATATAAACTGTGTGTTTATATACATAGGACTAGACATGCAGAACTTTAGACCTTTCTGCATGAGTAACCCAAGAGAAAGAAGAGATTCTGTTGTCAGTGAGATAAGGTAGGACGGCAAAGAAAAAGATATGTACACTTGGTGCAGTGTTGTCAACAAGGCAACTATATTCACTGGGAAGAGAGTGCGGTGAACGGAAAGAGATCTAGGTTGAAGAGTGAGCAAGAACTTCATTTCTAATAAAATCAACCTACAATTCAATGCCTTCCCCGGTGAATCTTGTACGATGGAAAGTAGACAGTGGCGATAAATGTAGATGTGGGGAGAGAGGAACTTTCAAAACTAATTTCTGTTCAACTGTAACTTGGTACGAAGTCAGTACACATGGAGGCACAACCAAGTTCTGAAGGTAATAGAAAAACTACTACATCAGAAAGTAAAGAAATTTAACGAAGAAGAACTACCAAAAATAGAGAGTGTTAAGAAAATGAATTTTCATAAAGCCGGAACAAAAGGCATGGTGAAAAGTCACTTGAGGGTACAGTTAACCAATGAAATGTGGCAAGGAAAATGGAAATTGACGATAGACCTCAAGAATACCTTCATCTTCCCATTGGTCCTTACATAGCAGAAACCAGACCTTGTCGTGTGGAGTGAGGAAAAAAAGGTTGGAATCCTGTTAGAGTTGACTGTGCTCTGGGAGGATAATTTTGTAGTTGCAGAAGATAGAAAAGTTGAACCACCATACAGTGATCTACTGATTGAGTGTCAGGAAAAAGGGATGGAATGTGGAATTTTATCATTTGGCTTGGAGAGCTCGGGGATATGTTGATAGAAAGCGAGAACGCTTTTGTTGCACAAAGAAGTAAAAACCTTTGTGAAAAGTGTGCAGGAAGCAGTGGAGGGGGCATCATAGTGGATCTAGTTAAAAAGAAATGATGAATGTTGGTCAGGAAAGTAACTGACACCAGTATTAATATGACCTCCTGTTGGAGGAGTGGGGGGGGCACTTCAGAGATGCAGTGAAAGCAAAATTATTTTTTTGGCAGGAGAGAGAGGATGTGTGTTGAAAATCTATCGTATAGTCATTTATTTTTACTTCAAAATTGTTAAATCATTAAAAAGTAATCAATAAAGATAAAGAATTAACTTATCAATTTCATCAAAAGCTGTACTCCCGCTGTTAAGAATCTTTTTAATTTCATTTTTTTGTTTTTGGTGTTGTTTATTGTTTTGTGTTTGAGGGAGCTCGTTAAAAAGAAATGATAAATGTTGATTAGGAAATTAACTGACAGCAGCACCACCATGACCTCTTGTTAAAGGGGCCCCGCCACTTCAGAGATGCAGTAGAGGAGTAGGGGCCAAAACTGTGAAGTGGTTCATCCTGATGATCATGGTACTGGATCCAATTTTGGATGGAGTTGTAGAAATTATTTATATTTATATGAAAGAGAGTAAAAGAGTATGTAACATTTAGACAAAAAGCAGATATAGTTAAAGCTGTAACCACAATAAAATAGCTTCTTTGAAAACAATACTCAGTATACAATATGAGAATACGATTTACGTTCAACATGTGTTTGCATATTTTTTTTTATCTGTTTTTAATAGCAGATAGTCATATAAAGAAAACGTTGCAATGTGTTGCGTTACTTTTACTTGAGAAACACAATATAATTGGTTC
The DNA here is from genome assembly GCF_053919585.1 of Euprymna scolopes. Classification (NCBI taxonomy): domain Eukaryota; kingdom Metazoa; phylum Mollusca; class Cephalopoda; order Sepiida; family Sepiolidae; genus Euprymna; species Euprymna scolopes. The sequence goes on along the minus strand of NC_136482.1, from coordinate 147,876,289 downwards.
AGACATTTTGTAATCATGCGTTTGCAACATAAAATTCATTGTTGATTTATACGCATCAAAACAATGGAGTTAAAATATGTGTTTGCCCATGTACAAGTTTTGTAATTGCTGACAAAATAATAGTCAAAATGATTTTTCTTAATTATGATTCTTTAGGCATTCCTTTAAAACAAAACAATAATCCAATCTAGAATTATAAAATCGAAATAAATGGCAAAAATATTCTGGACTTTTCAAGCAAGAAAAGTAGTTGCACAATCTAAGATCCAATAAATATCAAAGTGATATGAGGATTATCAGCAGAATAAATTATGCAAGAAATGATAAATGCAAATGTCTATCACCAAAAAACAATACAAAAAAAAAACAATACAAAAAAAAAACAATACAAAAAAAAACAAAAAAAAAACAATACCCCAAGAAGGGTTATCTGAAAGAGGTAATAAACCAAGCTAAAATACACTGCAATATTTGAATAAACCAGGAGACAATAATTCACAAAAATTAACAAGGATTGTGAAAAATTGTTCCATATTTTTTTTTAAATAAATAACTTTCTTTTAATTTCATGGGTTTTTTTTTTTTGTAATTTAAAAATTTGTAAAGAATTTCAATTTTTTATTGCTCCATATTTCCAAGTTGGCTAAAACTTGCAGTTGTTGGTTTGGTTCAATTCCAAACGACTCTAGTGTTGCTTTCTTTATTATTCTTTTATAATAAATGGTTTCACTTTTAAAATATTCTGATGATGGCATATTACAACGAAACGTCAATTTTAAACAAATAAATGTTTGCTTATTTTTTTAAATATTGCATTGTAATTTGGCTTATAAACGTATATCATTTTGACAATTTAAGCGTTTGTATCATGCAGAACACAATCTTAACTTTTATACCACACACACACATCAAGCATAATCTTCTGGACACAAGAAAATATCGCCATTGAAGAACAACACATTGATTTTCTACTACTGAATTTTTCCATTCACCACCATGGCAAGAAAAATATATTCTGATGATGGTGTATTATATTGAAATATCAATTTTAAACAAATGTTTATTTTGCCACCATGGCAAGAAAAATATATTCTGATGATGGTGTATTATATTGAAACATTAATTTTAAACAAATGTTTATTTTGCAAAGTATTGCGTTGTAATTTGGCTAAAAAATCATATGTATCATGTGTATTTTATTTTAAAATATTGACTTCAATTTGATTAAAATTTATACTAATATATTTTAAGAAATTAAAAAATTAACATAATTTGGTTTAATATCCATCTTACATGTCTACAGGTGTTGAGCAGTTTTACAAACAGTGACCTCCAAACTGACCATGTTTTATTTATACTTTTTTCTCTTGAATCCTCCTTAGGATTTTCTACGTTTCCTTGGCATTCTCCTGAACTGTTTACTAACCTAAGCTCTCTCATTCATTTTTTTCAATGCGACCAAATTATCAAAGTCGCCGGTCCAGCACACATCTTCCTTTACCATCCAGATTTAATCTTCCTCTGCGCTCATCTGTCATGAAAACTCATAATGCACAGCCATACAAATTCTCTCCATGCAACCCACATCCTCTACCCTCACTGGTCAGATTCCACTACTATACATCATTATACTGTGTGCATATGCCTGATGGATGTTTCCCTTGATTGTTAGCAGTAGCAAGGTGTTGATTAATGAACGCAGAAGATAATCATTCACTCTTAATTCTTGACATCACACCAACACCTATCTACACTCTCAATTGTATCAGAAAGCTAACAAAACTTCTCGCCATCTCAATATACTTTCTCTACTATTGAGTTTGCATCCATCTCACTTGTCGTTAAGAAACTGATTATCATTCTTCGACCTACCTGCAATTCTACTGCACTTCTTGTGTAGCCAATGCTTACAAAAACCACAAAAAATTTAATTGTTCACAACCCCATTTCCACAAACCAAGCAAGGTAACTTTCCTCGGGTTTGTATTACTGTACACATAGATTCGAAAAAGTTGTCAAAAAACAAATATTTAACAAATAAATGTTATCAAAGGCAAGATAAATTACTTTTCTACCTAACTGGATACTTTTTTAGTGTTTTTATTTAATGTAACATGTTTATTCAGCTCAAAAAACAGTGTTTACCGATGTATTGGAAAATTTAAAATGGTGCCCGACTCTTTTGAACATGGTAAGTTTGGGAAAATTAGTTAAAAATAAGAAACTATACAAAATACTGTTAGAAACCCATCGAATATATGTCAGTGCATGTCACGGTAACATATTGAGTGTGTTTCTAACAGTATTTTGTATAGTATTTTTAACTCAATTTCACCAACTTACTGTGTTCAAGAGAGAGCCAGGTGGCATTTTAAATTTTCCAATACATCGGTAAACACTGTATGTTTTTCGAGCTGAATAAGCATGTTACATTAAATAAGAACACAAAAAAATTATCCAGTTAGGTAGAAAAGTAACTAATCTTGCCTTTGATAACATTTATTTGTTATATATTTATTTTTTGACAACTTTTTCGAATCTATGCGTATAGTAATACAAACCCCTTTTCTCTTTCTATGGATTTTTCAACCTTACATCCACCTTGGTCTTGATAACATTCACTCTCAATTCCATAGGTTTTCAAGTCATAATAATCAACAGGTAAACCTTTCACTGTGTCACTATATGTTAACATTAAAGTTGTCACTAAATGCGCTAGTAATTCTAATGTTACTGGCTCTTCTTCGTTATTGTAGCGGAATTCAAAAAATGAAATACTGAATTTCAAGTGAAACCAATGGTATCTACTGAATTGTCATGTCACAGTAATGAAAATATCCCAAAATTACGAAAAACGATCCAGTAGAAAATTAATTAATGAGAACAGTTTTTGAAGACATTCAGCAAAAATTAAGTTTTGCTAAATTGGCCAAAGATTCGCAGTTTTCAGAAAAGATTTACCTCCCTTTTGTTACAATTAGAACTCTCCAGTTTATTGCTTTGCAAAACTCAATTTTCATTATCTTTTGTAAAACTTTTTTCATTAATTATCTTTTGCAAAACTCAATTTTCATTATCTTTTGTAAAACTTTTTTCATTAATTATCTTTTGCAAAACTCAATTTTCATTATCTTTTGTAAAACTTTTTTCATTAATTTTCTTTTGCAAAACTTTTTTCATTAATAATTCATTTTCTACCTTATTGTTCTGCATAATTTTTGGATATGTTCATTACTGTGACATGGCAATTAAGTAGATACCATTGGTTTCACTTCAATTTCATTTTTTTTGAATTTCACTATAACAAAGAACTGCATTACTTCCAGCATTTTTATGTATTGTTTGCACAACCTTCGCCAACTACGGACACTAATTTATGAAAAGCCGACCAGTCAACATGGTTGAGTGATCATAATCCTCTTCAGTATTCTCTAATCTCCGCTGTAGTTTTCTGCAAGCTTCATTATCGACATCTGTCAAACGAGGCATTTGGTGAAATGGCGATTTACTATTTTCACAATATCATTTTGGATGATACTTACTATTAAAGCATGGATGATTTCAACAAGATTCAAACCACCATAAAGAGTCCAATAAAGTTATTTTCCAATTCTGATGTTGCTTTTTCCCCATTTTTATCATGTACATTTGTGGAATCCACATCCTCTGTGCAATTCTTTACAGTTTCAATCAGAAAGAGATAGAAACCGCTTTCGTCCATGAAATTTTCTTGTACATTTTATTGCTATTTTGATTCTTCTTTCTGTCAGTCTGGACTAAGCAGCATTGTAGCATTTAAGAAGTTTGTTTATTGGATCCAAAATGAGACTGGAAAGAATTGACAGGTTGTTATCATGAAATATTTAGGAGTTTGTATTTATTCTTCCATGTCGTGTAGGATGATCAATATTCCTATTTACAATGTCGCCTCACAGGACAGAGTTAGACACCAAGGTCGTTTTTTTGATGTGGAGAAAAGGAACAAAAATAAAAATTGTCTCAGTTGTGAAGGATTTCTCCTCCACTGACAGAGAACAAAAAATTGAAGTGCAGCATCTGAAGAACAGATACTACATTTTGATCTTGACCCGGAGGATGATCGATATTGGCCGTCTTTCTTTGTACCGTAAACAGTAGAGTATCCAGGAACAAGGTATACTATCAAATGTTTTTCTGTAATTAATCCAGTCCATCAACAGTTCTGTGGGATAGCTTCATTGATACGGAATTAATATTTCGATCCAAAATTTTTATTGGTACATGCTCTTCATACATTTTCAAAGTAATTACTGTCAACCAGATACTCATGTTCAATAACCATTTTAGTTTAGGATTAAAATACTGTTATTTTATATGAATATTTGGTCAGGGTTTACTTCTAACATCAAGTATCCTCATGTCAGAGTGTGATGACAAGTTTCTGTACAAATAGATCAAAGACATATCAGAAATTTAAACTCTCACCTGTCTAGTAGGCATTCAGTCTCTCTTTCTTTTCTGTTCTTTTTTTTTTTTCAATTTTATTTTTTTGTTTTTACTGCGAATAGGCATTCTAGTAGATGTCAGACATTTACCTGCTTTTTCAGAGACCAAGAGATGTTTTTCATGATTTGAGCGCAATAGTATACCTTGTTCCTGGATACTCTACTGTTTACGGTACAAAGAAAGACGGCCAATATCGATCATCCTCCGGGTCAACAGTCTCTTAGATTTGGTTTCCATCCAACCATAGTCTTGAGCCCCTGAAGGGGCATAGGCCATCTACAACTTTGTAGATGCTTTTGTAGCGAGGAGTTCTTTTTTCAGGGTGAGGGTGCTGGCCCCACGCCCAACCTTCCCAGAAGGTACATATAGCGTCTAGCCTTCCCAAATGGTCATCCATCTGGTATTGGCCAGGCTCAACATTGCTTAACTTTGGTGATCTGATGAGAACCAGTGTATCAACATGATTGTGCCGTATTCAGATTTGGTTTGCCAGGCTTATTTGTTCTTTCCATGAGCCTAGTAACTCATATGATTATGCTGGAATGAAGATCTTTCTAAGATTCCAGTTTTGTTTCATCTTGTACATAAGACCTTGGTATTTAGTTATCTTCTCTTTCTCAGTTCGATTTAAGCCATCATCCTTTAATTTGGATTTAACTGAAAAGGAAGATCCACAAAATATACAGAATAGTTTCTGTTCTGTTGTCAGATGCATTATATCTGTAAGTAAAAAGAAAATATATTAACACAGAATCCAATGATTTGAAAACTCAATCTTTGTTTCAGTCAACTAAAATAAATATATTAATGCCCTACAAGAAAATAAATGTTTACACAAATGTTCAACAATTCCTAATTAATGTTTAATTTATATACATGCATTTTACCTGTTTTTCAAATTTCAATTTTCTGTATGGCAACTCAACCGGGAGACACGTTATTAATTCAAAATTTGTTGAAACTTTAATAAAACATCTTTTAAATAACTGAATATTTTATTAGAATATAACAATTATTAATTAATTCTTATCGCAAACAAATACAATTTATTGTGACTTTTTCAATAGCCTTGTGTTCGATATGAAGCTGAGGCAATGCTAATAAAACTGGAGGTGTGCAAACATGTACATTCCAGATAGACTTTGATTTACATTCTTGTGTCCTATGAAAATGACCTGAATTGTAACTATCGATTGATCGATCGATGCCTCCGTTCAGTCTTGAAAGACAAAGGATACTCCCTGTAGGGGCAGTTGCGCGTGTAATTGTGAGGCAAGGGTTGCGCAATCCGCAACCACGCCTATCCTGAATCGACACTGTTTGGGTCCAGTGGCAAACAGGACGACTGGAAACAAAGCCGAGATAATCGGAGAGCACATACAGCACCTAGAAATCCCAAATGGTCACCCATTTAGTAATGACCAGGTTCAACATTGCTTAACTTTGGTGATCCAGCGGGAACCGGTGTGCCAACATGATTATGCTGTATTGTAACTATCACCAAAACAAAGAAAGGCTTACATTCAAGGTCAGGAAGTTAAAACTGCACAATGCAAAATAAAAAAGGAACAATTAAATATTTTTAATGTTTACATTTCAGGAATGTTGGTTGATGTCTTTATAAGAGATAGTTAAGATAAACAACCCAGAGAAGAGAGAAAACTAACAGCCGTCAAGCTTGATTGAAATTTTTCCGCCATCACCTGCCACACACACACATGCCCTAACCACAGTCGTTATGTCCCGTCTCTCTCTTTGTCAATGGGCATACGCTAAATGTAAATAGACTTGTATGTTGACAAAATTTGTCTGTGTTGCTTTTGAGAATAATGACAAAAGAATTGTTAGGTGTATATATAATTTCACAAGCATTTGAAAAGTGCAAACTAGAAAATTATATATACATTCAATAATGTAACACTTGATCTGTTAATGATGTGCCACCCTAGGGACCATCACGAACTGACTTGGCTTTACAAGTGCCTCTTCATCGCAACTATTTGTAGAAACACCATAGGCCAGTAAGACAGCTGGCAAATCTTCTTGATACTTGCATGTTGGTTTTGAAACAGAACATGTTATTAGTTATTTGTTGTTATAGCCCTGAAATGTTATTGATGTTGGACATTTTATATCAATATTTTTCATTTGTAATATTATTTCAAACCGTATTTTTGTCTTAAATAAGAAAAGTACTACTGGATTATTAAAAAGAATTATTGTTCAAAGGTTATGTCAAATTATTTTGCTTATATGACAGAGTGAGACAATACACACACACACACACACATATATATATATATATATATTGAAAAATTTAAGAACATATTTTTCAGAGGTAAAGTAACCAATGAAGTTTTAGTAAGGTTAATACAAGAGTAATTGTAAATTGTCCCGGGCACAACGTTAAACTGCGACCATTTCTACCTTACTAACCAAATTAACCAACTAATATCTAACATAATGTTTCCAGTTTTTGTTTAAAAAAATTTTTTTAAAAAGTCACTTGTTTTGGGCAAATTTTATATTCGCGCCTTGTTTAATTGCAGCCTGCACGTAAAATATGTCTTGCTTAAATGTAGGTATGAACAGAGCATTTTTTAGAATACAGTTACAGATTTTACCTTTATCATTTTTTAGGGATATTTTAGCATCGCCTCTTTTCAAGACTATATCATTTATTTGACTACTGTCGGCAAGTTCAACAAAATGACTTTGTGGATTAAAGTTTGAATCAAAATTAATAAAATCAGATTCCTTGGTGATAACGTGTGCTGTAGCACCACGGTCTACAAGGAGATTTTTACCGTCTGTGGTATTGTCAAAGTTACATGTGAATAGAAATGTATGTTCTTCCTCAAAGTTCTCAATGTTTTTTACGGAGTCCATTTTAACATTGGAAACTTTTGTGGTTGGGTCATTCACAATTATAGCAGATAATTTTATTCTTTTTCTTGGGAAAATTACTTTTGGGGAACACGTTGCGGTGAGGTGCGTAATTTGATGGTGTCTGCTTTCGAGAAGCATTTTTGAACTTCATAATATTGCTGGAGTTATTATTGTCCACGAGCATACGATTAGTCTCTTTGTAACTGCGCAATGCCACTTTAAATTCGCTGAAATTTATGGGTTTGTCTTTCTGAGTTATAACAGTTGTAAATGGTTTAAAATCATCTGAAAGTCCCTTGAGGGTCATTGATATCAACAAGCTGTCGCTTATTATTTCACCTGAGAGTTTTAAGGCATTGGCGGTTGTTTCTGCCCTTATAATGTAGTTGGTAATAGTTTCATCCTCATTACATTTCAGAGACGTTAGTTCTATATATAGTGATATAATTTTCGGTTTCCCTTTTGATAAATAATGTTCTCTTAAAATGTTCAATGCTTTCTGTCCGTTATCCAATGCATCTCTTATAATCAGAGACAGACTTCTATCGTCTAAGCATTGAATCAGTTCCGCAAAAACAGTCGCGTTCTTTTCGAGGAATTCGGGATCATTAGAATTCTCTGTTAGAGATTGTATCACTGTGTAGTTTTCTAATCCTTAGATATCCCAGAAATTTTACCTGCCACAATTCGAATTTAGATTTCGATCCGTCAAAGAAAAGACGATGGCTGGGCCCATAACCTATTAAGTTTTGAGACATTATGTTGAACAAAGATGGTGGCGTAGTTCAGATCAGTAATTGGCAGTAGCCAAGATGGCGGCCAAGAATCAAATGCGGTCAGTGGTGTAGTTAATGGCGAAATGATTGAATCCAAAATTCGACAATTTTTTATAATAATTTTGAAAGGTTTTCATTGGTTATTTAGCACAGCTGGTGGTTATAAAAATGATTGGCGAATTCATTAATCACATACCCCCATTAGGAGTCAAAAACATTTTACACATACATACACACACATATATATATATATATATATATATATATATATATATATATATATATATATATAAATTAATTTAAGAACATATTTTCCAGATGTAAAGTAACCTATGAAGTTTTAGCAAGGTTAATACAAAAGTGCTCAATACCGAAGTAAGTAGGGCAAAATATACTTTCTAGTTGTTTTTACATTTACATCAATGCTTATGTAAAAGCAAGGAGAAAGTGTGTGTGTGTGTATATATATATATGCAATTATTTCAACAGTCAAACAACGTCGCAGCTCACAAGAGCCACAACAGCCAACAAACCGGAAGTCCAAGGCTCTAGTTTCACCTTCATTTGGGTTTATCAGTTAGACATATCTGAACTTGGGATTCGAAACCAGAACCTCTTTCATGAGAGGCAAGTATTCTGCCACATGAACAACCCTGCCACACGCAAGAAAGTCTATTGATCAACACATATGAAGCAAACCATGGCAAAATCTGACTATGTTTATTCCATAGTTGGATTTGTTGGCAGTCATGGCTCTTGGGAGTTGTGACGTTGACTGTGGAAATAATTATATAATCTCACATTCTGAGAATTATATATTGGAAACAATTATGGATACTTTATCCAAAAACGGGTACCCACTAGATGTGATTAGGTCAGTTATTCAAAAGAAATTAGCTGAATTCTCTTGAATTAAAGGGAATTTAGTAGTCAAATGTCCAATTTATCTTTGTTTTCCTTGGTTGGGTACAGTAAGTGAGAAATTTGCCAAACAAATAAGTTCAGCAGTTCATGGATGTTATTTTGCTGCCAATGTGCGTGTTGTGTTCTCTACGAGAACTTTATTACCATCTTCTTGAAAAGACGTTCTATCCCCCACAATAATAGTAACGTTATTTACAATTTTGAATGTGGTTGCGGTGCCAACTACTTGGGTCAAACAACATTAAGATTAGATGGAAGAATCCAACAACATGTACCCAGTAAAATTAGGAATGGAACCTACCGGGCAACGGACGTTGTTACTAACACATACGGGTCCTCAATTACTGATCATTTACTTAAAAACCCGTCTTGTGCAGCGAACTTTAGCACGGACTCTTTTTCTATTCTTAGTCGTGCTCATTCACCATATCACCTTAAGACCTTGGAGACTATTCACGTTCGACTTAGAAAATCTTCCCTATGCAAGCAAATGGAATGCCTCCTAGGTTTGGACGTGATTAATCTCTAGGGTATTCAGCCATAACGCTGTTTTATTTTAATCGTTTTCACACTTTTTTTTTTTTTCTCCCCATAAATTGAATAAAACACAATTTTAATCGCTTTTTCATTCTTTGTTTTAAAAATTCCCTCGATACAGCTTTGAGAAGCGAGGGTCGAAACCGGTCAGCTGGCTTCTCATTTCTCTTTCTTTCCTCTTCTGTTCCCCCTTTTTCCCCCCTTTTTGGAGAAGATTAAAGGAATATATTTATATATATACAAATTTACTTTTAATCATGAATCAGAAAAGTCTTCCCTTCCCAATTGCAATATTTAAATTTTGTATCCCTAAAAACATTATGATTATATATATATATATATATATATATATATATATATATATATATATATGTGTGTGTGTGTGTGGATTTGGTGATTTCAACTTTTTTTCTATTTACTTGTACCTTGAAGTAAATTTTTAAAATGTTAATATGAAAAAACAAGTAATAAAGTTTTGTTCGTTGTATGATTTAAAAGAGAAAAATATCTTGATTTGTACTAAAGTAAGATTCCAGTGTTTGAATTGATTATCATGCAATACAAAAACAGCAAATATTGTCAGTTTTCTTGTAAAAAGATTTAAGTCAGCCCTTTTAACTATGAAGTAATTGGAATATATATATATATATATATATATATATTTTTGGTGGGGGGGGGCATGGAAATATTTTAGTTATATTTCTTTATTCATTTTATTAAATATCTGAATGTCAAACCATATTTTAGAGGTCAACTTAGTGACATGTTCATTTGGTTACTTACGAGGTTCCATATTTTGTTCGGTAAAAAGAGACAAACAAAATATGAGGGGGGGGGGCTACAAAATGTGTAATATGTGTGCAATAATATTTTCAAATTGGTTTTAATCTGGCGATAAATATCTGACAAGAGTCATGTTTATATTAAAACTTAAAATTTTTAAAAAAATTAAACACAACTAATTAAAAATCTATGTTGTAACGGAACATTTTGAAATAATGGAATTTTAATCGTTTTAATCTTTTAAAAATGAATTAATGTTTACGAAGTTTCTTTTTCTTGGCAATTCAACTTATAGTATATATTAATTCGAAAAAAACTATTTAAAAAAAAACATATTAAGTTTATATCAATTTTTGAGTTTGTATTACTGTACACAGATTGGAAAAAGTTTTCAAAAAACAAATATATAACAAATAAATGTTATCAAAGGCAAGATAAGTTACTTTTCTACCTAACTGAATATGTTTTCAGTGTTTTTATTTAATGTAACATGTTTATTCAGCTCGAAAAACATATAGTATTTACCGATGTATTAGAAAATTCAAAATGGCGCCCGACTCTCTCTTTGACACCGTAAGTTTGGGAAAAGGAGTTAAAAATAAAAAACTAGACAAAATACTGTTAGAAACTCGCTCAATATATGTTACCGTGACATAGATTGACATATATTCGATGGGTTTTTAATAGTATTTTGCCTAGTTTATTATTTACAACACCTTTTCCCAAACTTACCGTGTTAAAGAGAGAGTCGGGCGCCATTTTGAATTTTCCAATACATCGGTAAACACTGTATGTTTTTCGGGCTGAATAAACATGTTGCATTGAATAAAAACGCGCAAAATATATCCAGTTTAGTAGAAAAGTAACTTATCTTGCCTTCGATAACATTTATTTGTTATATATTTGTTTTCTGACAACTTTTTCGAATCTATGTGTACAGTAATAAATCCCAATTTTTTAATTGCAACTTCAAGGTAAATTTTTGTTCAATATGTGTATTTAATTTTTTTAAAAATAAATATTTTTTACTTATTTGAACTCTTATGTTTCATAATAAATAGAAATTTCCTTAGATTTAAATATATTTTGTTCAAATTTCGAAAAAATAAATAGGGGGGTGGGACACGCACTAAAAAAATATTTCCCCTCGTATATTTTACGAAAACTGTACTTTATATGTAATTTCATTCTAAAATGGATACGTATCGAAAGTTTCACGAAAATCTGACCATTAGTTGATTTTTGCTAGATTTATTAAATACGGGTATGTGTTCACGTTCAGAATGTCTACTACATGGGAACGTTATTTTTAAGCGTCCATTATGTAAACACGATTTTCGTCTTGCAAATTTTGCCCTTCTTTTAAATAGTACCAAAGTTATACTGATAATATTAATTTATAATAAAATTATATCGTGTTACATATTGGGTGGGGTAATTCTGTGGTGAATTTTGGCAGTTCCTATGGCACATGTATGTCCTAATTTTCATCTGTCTTGAAAACTCACAATACACAATATTCTGTGCAAATTATATATTTCAATTTTGCGTTATGTCAGGTTAAGATAAAAAAAAAAGAAGAAAACTTAATAAATCGGAATGAGATCTTAGCAATGACTAGGGTATACAATGGATAATAAAAGTCGACGCTTCTACACTATTGGGACGAAATTTTGTAGTCGATAGATGGAGTTTTCAGATTAATAAAAAAAAAACAATGGTTTCTACTGATTTTTTTTTTTTTTTGTCAATTCTAATAAATTACAATTGTAGCTTTCAAATTATGCAGTCGAAATTACCTGAATATTACTGAATTATTAAAAAAAACGTGTTAGCAGATGAAAAATCGCGGCCATCTTGTTTAAATCAAAACGGAAAATTTTGAACTCCCCTGTGTTTTACGATCGTTTTCATCAAATTCTATTTCTTATTTTCTTTAATAAATAATTTTCTACTTTATCAATTTTCGATTTTATGAAAAATATTTCTTGTCATTTAAAATGTCCGCCATGTATTCATGCATGCACCTTGTGAAACGTCAAGTGCGTGCGCGCATTTTAGTAAGAAAGTGAAAAAATGAATATAATTAAGAAAGTGAAAAAAAAAAATTATCCGTTTCGATATCGGGAAGCGGAAAAATATCCGGAAGTGTGTGTGTGTGTGTGTTTGTGGGGAGGGGGGATTTCGGCATTGAAGGCGAATGGGGGCCATGTTTTGGCGTTTTTCTAAAATAGCAAACAAGATGGCCGCCAGCAAAAATGATAAGGATTACGTTGGATACTGAATGTCTTCAAATATGGATAACTGCAGGTTTACGCAAAAAATAAGGTAAAACTATACAAACACCGTGACAGCGAATTAACAGTACCCCTAACCCTAACCCCTAACCCTAAACCCTAACCCTAACCCTAACGCTGTCACGGTGTTTGTATAATAATACCAAAAATAAATGCTATATTCGTTCTCAGCGTACCCGAAAACCTGGTTAAGTCGACAAATTAAGGTAAATGCTGAGGGGTCGGTAAACTAAAAAAATATCGATTTTCGTAATTTCTTGATACAATCATCTTAAAAACACGAGGAATACGTAGATAATATTGTTTTCGGGTTAATTTCTGTATTACGATTTCCGGAATTTCGTCCTAATAGTGTAGAAGCGCCTAAAAGTCTTATTCTCATGAAAACTATTTGCCGGCGACAATTTTAAATGTAATACACCTTCAAAACAGGGCCGAATATGCCTAGAGTATCAACTAAAGGGGTTTGTATTACTGTACACAGATTCGAAAAAGTTGTCAAAAAACAAATATATAACAAATAAATATTATCAAAGGCAAGACAAGTTACTTTTCTACCAAACAGGATACATTTTTTGTGTTTTTATTCAATGTAACATGTTTATTCAGCTCAATAAACATGCAGTGTTTACCGATGTATTGGAAAATTCAAAATGGCGCCCGACACTCTTTAACAATGTAAGTTTGGGAAACGGTGTTATAAATAATAAACTAGACAAAATACTATTTAAAAAACACCGAATATATGTCAACTTATGTCACGGTAACATATATTGAGCGAATTTCTAACAGTATTTTGTCTAGTTTATTATTTATAACATCTTTTCCTGAACTTACCGTGTTAAAGAGAGAGTCGGGCGCCATCTTGAATTTTCCCATACATCGGTAAACACTGTATGCTTTTCGAGCTGAATAAACATGTTACATTGAATAAAAACACGAAAATTATATCTAGTTAGGTAGAAAAGTAACTTATCTTGCCTTTGATAACATTTATTTGTTATATATTTGTTTTTTGGCAACTCTTTCGAATCTATGTGTACAGTAATACAAACCCAAAATGGGGGCACTTTGAATTGATAGAAAAAAATAAAAATATCAATTTAAAACGATTTCTCTTCCCTCGACCGAGAACAGAACGGATGTTACGCTTTGTCATGTGTTTTTCTTGAAAAAAAATAAATATGAGTAATTGTAAAAATTCCAAATAAATTATGTTTTGTTTTTTTTTTGTTCTGTTTTCTTTGTTTGTTTTTTTTTTTTTTTCATTGAACTGACTTTGTTGGATAGAAAAATACGTCTTTCGTTAATATGAAAATAGGTAATATTTTGGGAAAATTTACAGTAAACGTTTTATTAAGCTGGCATTTTTTTTTCTTCCAAATAATACTCACATTCTTCAATTTGATTTCAATAAAGAAACGAATATAAAACCTTTGTTATTGTTCCGTGAAGAAATTTGCGTCCAAAAAAATCCAAGATGGTGACCGGAAAGCAGGTTCGCAGAAAATTAATTACCGATTTCTTTGATGATTAGAGATGAATTGATCACTATTTTATTCATTTTAATATTTTAATTACTTTATTTAAAAATGAAGGACACGCTTGTACTAAATTGTTAAATTTTCGTCATTTAAAGAACTCTTAGAATTCTTTAAATAACGACCTAGCGGGAGATAAATCTTCAAAGTTTATTAATTACCTCCCTTGAATATTATCTTTTCTAGTTTCACTTACCAGCTCTAGACTAACGTTATATTCTAACGTTATATCTTAAATTAATTTGTTCGTATACTTGTGTAACTCACAAAAATTATGGGTTTGTATTATTGTACACATAGATTCGAAAAAGTTGTCAAAAAACAAATATATAACAAATAAATGTTATCGAAGGCAAGATAAGTTACTTTTCTACCTAACTGGATAATTTTCTAGTGTTTTCATTTAATGTAACATGTTTATTCAGCTCGAAAAACATATAGTATTTACCGATGTATTAGAAAATTAAAAATGGCGCCTGACTCTCTCTTTGACACCGTAAGTTTGGGAATAGGAAAACTAGACAAAATACTGTTAGAAACTCGCTCAATATATGTTACCGTGACATAGGTTGACATATATTCGGTGAGTTTTCAACAGTATTTTTCTAGTTTGTAGCACTTACAGAGAACTATTTTCTCTTGTGAATCAATGCCCCCCTCTGAGTTCTCCAGCCACAGGCTAACCAATCAGCTAACAGGGTGCATTGATTCATCTGCTCCCTAAAAGGGAACGTCAGTAATCAGATCTGAACCGCCAGTCTAGCAACATCTATCCTTTTTCGTCCCCTGTCCACCGGAGATTTCGCTATAGCATTGACAGTCTCGATTTGAGACAACTGCTATCCAGCTGGGGACAACACGGTACTGACCGACCTTAAAAGAACTTTCTTTTTATTCTTCCCTTTTAGCAGCCTGATCTGCCAGTTCCTGCTACAAATAAAATACTCTTTGTTTTTATTGTTTAAAAGGAAGTTTGTGTTTCTTTTGTGCCTTGTTCTGTGCTATAATTTATTAGGAAGGTAAAACAATTACCTCTTCTAAAAGTTTTTTATTTTTAACTCCTTTTCACAAACTTACCATGTCAAAGAGAGAGTCAGGCGCCATTTTTAATTTTCTAATACATCGGTAAACACTGTATGTTTTTCGAGCTGAATAAACATGTTACATTAAATAAAAACACTAGAAAATTATCCAGTTAAGTAGAAAAGTAGATTATCTTGCCTTTGATAACATTTATTTGTTATATATTTGTTTTCTGACAACTTTTTCGAATCTATGTGTACAGTAATACAAACCCAAAATTATTTTAAAATATTATAAATTTACAATCACGTTGTTTTAAAAAAAAGTTCACAGATAGAATTCGTCACTGTATTTCCTCCTCCTCACAATTTTCTCTCTCAACTTCCAGCACACGTCTCTCCCTTCCCCCTCTGCCAACAGGCTTTTTATTAAAAAAAAAAAACTGACTGCATTTCATTTCTTTATGTGCGTGGTGGGCAGTGTGATCTTGTGTGATTCCACAAGACCACACACCATCTTTACTCTGTCTCTCTCTCTCTCTCAGATCCCACCTAAAGGTAAATCGTACAGTCACACAAGGAACACACATGTAAGCGCTTACTTCTTTGACTATTACATTCAATTCCACACTCCCCCTGGTCTCAAAATCACATATGTGGTATTCTGGACATGGTCATTTGATGTGGGCATTCCTACAAAGGGGGATTGGCTGGACTTCTTCATCTTCATTGGAGCTCTCAGAAGAGGCATCGGAACTATCGGCATCAGTGTTAGGGTTTGCAGTCATACCATCATGCTGGACTTTTTCATCTTCATCGGAGCTTTCACAAGTGGTGCTGGAACTATCAGCATAAGCATTGGGGTTTGCAGTCATACCATCACAGCCGCTGAGAACAGATTGGATCCACAGGTCATTGTTGGATGATTCACCATACCACTCCTCGCCAACTGGTTCATATTTAGGGCAAGTCGGACATCCTTCACATGGTGTGGGGTACCATCGACTAGCACAGTCTGCTCACTGATGATGGCAGTGCTTTGTCCTCTTTGAAAGCTGGTGGTGTATCGGCTATTGGGAGGCTTCATCCAGACGGTGTTCCCTAACTTATACGGCCCTCATCAATGTCCTTGATGCACACTCAGTAGCAATGGATCGCATTCACGGGTGCACTTGCAGCAGTCACGGCATCGTTTAGTGTTACATTTAATCTATAGACCACCTCTGCAATCGTGCATTGTTTTCTTGCGGTGATCCTCTTCACACTTCGGTGGCACTGCTCTGCTATGCCATTACCACTCGGCACATACGCGCATCAGTGTCTGATTCCCTACTCATCTATGAAACACCTGAACTCCCCACTGCAGAAGTCTGTGTCGTTGTTCATGAGAATCTTTTCAGGCGGCCCCTTTCGTAAAATATGGACTCAAATTCATGGATGACACTGGAAGAGTCCTGCCTTATTAACGGGCACCAGATTGCAAAGCTCATTGGTCTACAATCAATCAGAGTGAGGAAGTGCTGGCTGCCATAATGGGTTATGTCCATATCTAGGCAGCTCCAAGTCAAGTCTACTTCCAGTCGACTTTTCCACCATCTAGCTGGGGTGGGTTCGATTGACTGGCATGTTTGACATTCTTTGACCACCACTTTCACTGCACTTTTGGACACCGGCAGATTGGTCAACTGCACAAAATAACATGCCCATCCCACTCCAGGGTGCCCACTGCTGTGGTTTATCTCCCTGATTTTGTCTGCGGCCTCAATAGAGGCAGCACATAGTAATGGTACTAGCTCAGCTTCCTTCTTCAGGGTGTCATACCATCTCTGTGGCTCACGAGTGAGCCTATCAGCAAGGTTGCAATTTGAAGGGACCAGTACCGCATCCACAGACAGGTTGTACTCTGTTACCAGCTTTCTTATGGTCTCCAATCGCCGACTGATCAGTATCTCGGTGGCTACCTTGGTGTGCACTCTGGTCTTACCTGTCAGTGTGTCCAATATCCAGTGGTACACATAGCGAATCAGTATGTATACATGATATCCTGACTTTCCACTGGACTGACAGGTTGATGCCTTTTATCACTGCATCAAGCTCTGCCAAGTTGATATGAGCAGCATCATTTGCCATTCACAACCAGCAGACATCTTCGATCGCAGCCCCATTCTTCTCCAACAGCATTACCAGAGAGCTCACATTCACCCATACGTTCAGATCATCTCCCTGCACGCACTAGTATCTTTTGTGCTGGGGACATCCTGCTTTACCCTTGTGATGGTCTTCTTCACCATGCGAACCAACAGATCGTCTACGGTTTCTTCATCCCAACCTTTAGTGACTGCACTTGCCCTCCTCTTTATGGTGCCCATTTCTGCACGAGTCCATCTACACACTGGTAGGTGCCCCACACGTTTTCCACACAGGGAAAATACAGCTCGCCTCATGAAGACATCAGGCACTTCAGGAACTTCAGGAAATTGGCAGAGGTGAGGAAGACAGACGTGTGCTGGAAGTTGAGAGGGAAAGTTGTGAGAAGGAAATACAATGACAAATTCTATCCGTGAATTTTTGTGCTTTTTTTTCTTTTTTTTTCTCCCAAAATACCAGCCCATTTAACTGCAGTTATGGTATTAAACAATCTGTCATTCCCCACAGCTCTGTAATGTGT
Source organism: Euprymna scolopes (assembly GCF_053919585.1). Taxonomy (NCBI): domain Eukaryota; kingdom Metazoa; phylum Mollusca; class Cephalopoda; order Sepiida; family Sepiolidae; genus Euprymna; species Euprymna scolopes. Next base: position 147,858,367 of record NC_136482.1, on the reverse strand, counting down.
AAAACTGAGTTCCATTCTGATTTAGAGGGATATCTCCCAGCTTCCTGGAGTTTCTTAAATTTTTCTTTGGCTATTTGGTATTTTTGAACTGATAATGGAAAATGAAGGAGGGTTGCTTATTAATATAAGACCAATGATATTGTTCAATGTATTCCATATTGGTTTCACTGGTCGCCATGTTTGTTATTGCGTGCACGCAAAAATTTAATGCATGCACACGAAAACAAACATAGCGACCAGTGAAGGCAATACAGAATATATTGAACATTATCATTGCTCTTATATTAATAAATGAAAATTTCTCTATATAAGAAGGGTGTGCATGTTGTTCTGAGCACCCCTTACAAATATTGATTTTTTTTTTTTTTTTATAATATGGTAGATTAGTATACAATCGATAATATGTTGAAAAAATAGTAAAACAAAAAAAAATGTGTGTGTGGGGGTGCATTATATAGGCTCACCGTAGTTTTTTTGTGTGTATTAACAGCCTTAAAAATATCAGGAAATAATAATATTTAACGGTGAGACCTTCTGCCAAGCTTTGGCAAATCTCATGAAAAATAGTGGAAATTGTGAAGTTATAAATTTTAAGCCTCCCTCAAATGTTTGAAGTGTTTCTACATGTTTGTAAAATGTTTGAAACTTATGGCACTACCCCCCTAGCAGTGTCAGAAATTTTGTGAAAACTATTGAATAATTCCACCCGCTATCTTTCGAAGCTTATAACTCCTCGAAAAATGTAATTCAAGCTCTAATTTTTTTTTTCAATTAAAGGAGCAAGGACCAAGGTTTCATTAAAAAAAAAACAAAAAAAAAAACGTGGTTTTTTTTTTTGTTAAAGGTTTTAAGCTTCGGACTTTACGGGTAAATTTCTAAAAAACACTACTTTTTTTGTTTTAAATTTGAATATATTATTTATTGATCTTTTATCTTCAATGTGTGATATATAAAACTTTGGTACATAAATTAATTATTTACTTTTTAATAGACATTTGAAAATGGGGGGGTCGTGAATTAAAAAAAACGTTTGTCTAAAATATTATATTCGATTTATTGGAAAGAGCATTAAAATTTCACATTGACCCTGAAAATATCGTAAAAATAGAATAAATAGAAGAAGTTTGATAGATTTTTAAAGTTTAAAAATTTAAAAATACTGAACTCGTAGGTGTGTCAGAAATTTCGTGAAAACTATTGAATAATTCCACCCCATCTTTCGAAGCTTATAACTCCTCGAAAAATGTAATTCAAGCCCTAATTTTTTTTTTCAATTAAAGGAGCAAGAACCAAGGTTTCATCAAAAAAAAAACACAAAAAAAAAAACAACGTGTTTTTTTTTAAAAAAAAAAGGTTTTAAACTTCGGACTTTACAGGTAAATTTCTAAAAAACAGTACTTTTTTTTTTGTTTAAATTTGAATATATTATTTATTGACCTTTTCTCTTCAATTTGTGATATATAAGACTTTGGTACATAAATTAATTATTTACTTTTTAATAGACATTTCAAAATGGGAGGCGTGAATTATTCGACCCCTTGTCTTTCCAAGCTTATAACTCCTCGAAAAATGTAATTCAAGCCCTATTTTTTTTTCAATTAAAGGAGCAAGGACCAAGGTTCCATTAAAAAAAAAAAAAGGAAAAAACAAATAACGTGGTTTTAAAAAAAAGGTTTTAAACTTCAAACTTTACAGGTAAAATTCTAAAAAACACTACGTTTTTTTTTTTTTTTTAAATTTGAATATATTATTTATTGACCTTTTCTCTTCAATTTGTGAGTAAATTAATTATTTACTTTTCGGTGAGTAAATTAATTATTTACTTTTTAATAGACACTTGAAAATGGGGGGGGCGTGAATTAAAAAAAAACGTTTGTCTAAAATATTATATTCGGTTTATTGGAAAGAACATAAAATTTCACATTGACCCTGAAAATATCGTAAAAATAGAATCAATAGAAAAATTTTGATAGATTTTTAAAGTTTAAAAATTGAAAAATATTGAGTTCGGAAAATTCATTACTGTTTTTTTTTTTGTTTTTTTTTTAAATATATATTTCTATTACTTTTAAAACAACTTTAATAGTTTATTTTGGAAGTATAATCCATAAAGAAAATAAACAACCCATTTTTAACAGAGAAATTACGAGATTTTTATATTTTATTCGCAGTTTCGTGTTAGGGGTGTCAAAAATTCCTACAAAAATTCTGATACACCTACAGTGAACTCGTAACATTCAATTAATTTCATTACTATTTTTTCAAAAATATTTCTATTACTTTTTATACAACTTTAATAGTTTATTTTGGAAGTATAATCCATAAAGAAAATAAACAACCCACCTTTAAAATAGAAACTACGAGTTTTTTTTATATTTTATTTGCAGTTTCGTGTTAGGGGCGTCAAAAATTCGGGTTTGTATTACTGTACACATAGATTCGAAAAAGTTGTCAAAAAACAAATATATAACAAATAAATGTTATCAAAGGCAACATAAGTTACTTTTCTACCAAAATGGATATATTTTTTGTGTTTTTATTCAATGTAACATATTTATTCAGCTCGAAAAACATACAGTGTTTACCGATGTATTCGAAAATTCAAGATGGCGTCTCACACCCTCTTTAACACCGTAAGTTTGGAAAAAGGTGTTATAAATAAAAAACTATACAAAATACTATTAAAAACCCGCCGAATATATGTCAACCTATGTCACGGTAACATATATTGAGCGAGTTTTTAACAGTATTTTATCCGTTTTTTTATTTATAACATCTTTTCCCAAACCTACCGTGTTAAAGAGAGAATCAGACTCCATCTTGAATGTTCCAATACATCAGTAAACACTGTATGGTTTTCGAACTGAATAAACATGTTACCTTGAATAAAAACACGAAAAATATATCCAGTTTGGTAGAAAAGTAACTTATGTTGCCTTTGATAACATTTATTTGTTATATATTTGTTTTTTGACAACTTTTTCGAATCTATGTGTATAGTAATACAAACCCAAAAATTCTGATATACCTACTACGCCCCCCCCCTTGCTCCCAAACTTGATAAAATGCTCATGATTACATGTCTCGTTGGGTGCCCGGAAAACTCGTTCCGGGAAAACTCGTCTCGGGAAAACTCGTCTCGGGAAAACTCGTCTCCGGAAAACTCGTCTCCGGAAAACTGGTCCCCTTTCGCTAGATAGGAAAACTGGTCCCTTATTGAATAAATATCGATTGAAAACACATTTTATGATCATTCTTGAAGGAGATATTAATTTTTAAAATAGATTATAGCCCCCCCCCCCTAATATTTAAAAAAAATACTTTTACTTGTTTAATGTTTTCTTTTTTTTTTTTTTTTAATAAAATCGATTTTCTAAGTGTCCGTTTTCTACCTAACTGGCTAAGTTCTTAGTGGTTTCACTTATATTAAAGCGTTTATGTTCATACAAAGTTAATTACAAATTTTTTTGTTCTTATTTTAACGATGTTTTTTGGAGTCATAAAAACAATAATTAAAAACAAAACCAAAAAATTTAAAAATAGGCAGCGATTCGATTTTTCGTTGCTTTTTGTTTTGGTTTTTTAATTATGATAGTTTTTTTGTTGTTATGTTTTTGTTTTCTCTCATACCAAATGCACTCATGCGTTATTTAAAATTATAATTTTATCAATTATCAACATTTATTGTCGTCCTGTCAAATTTTGCAAAAATTAACTAATAAATTAAAAACGAAATATTTTTCTGGCGCGAGGGATGCCGAATTTAGGAAAACTCGTCCCGGGAAAACTCGTCTCGGGAATACTCGTCTCCGGAAAACTCGTCTCCGGAAAACTCGTCTCGGGAAAACTCGTCCCCTTTCGCTAGGTAGGAAAACTGGTCCCTAATTGAATAAATATCGATTGAAAACACATTTTATGATCGTTCTTGAAGGAGATATTGTTTTTTAAAATAAACTATAGCCCCCCCCCATAATATTTTTTTAAAAATATTTTTTACTTGTTTATGTTTTTTTTTTTTTTTTTGTAAATAAAATCGATTTTCTAAGTGTCCGTTTTCTACCTAACTGGCTAAGTTCTTAGTGGTTTAACTTATTTTAAAGCGTTTATTATGTTCATACAAAGTTAATTACAAATTATTTTGGTATTATTATACAAACACCGTGACAGCGAATTAGTAAAATCTTTTACGTAGTATTCTGTTACGTTTCGGTGTGCTGAACACGAATCTGAAAACTGGGTTAGGGTTAGGGTTAGGGTTAGGGTACATTTTTTTCTACTAATTCGCTGTCACGGTATTTGTATAAATTTACCATTTTTTTTTGTTCTTATTTTAACGATGTTTTTTGGAGTCATAAAAACAATAAAAAAAACAAAACCCAAAAATTAAAAAACAGGGAGCGATTCGATTCTTCGTTACGCTTTTGGTTTTGTTTTTTAATTTAGATAGTTTTTTGTTGTTATGTTTTTGTTTTCTGTCATACCAAATGCACTCATGCGTTATTTAAAATTATGATTTTATCAATTATCAACATTTATTTTCGTCCTGTCAAATTTTGCAAAAATTAACTAATAAATTAAAAGCGAAATATTTTTTGACGCGAGAGATGCCATGTGCTAACAATCTCTCGTTAACTCATTTTTAATTTTTTAAATTTTTACTTCAAAATTCTAAAATCAATCATTAAGAGAGAAAGTAATCACTAAATAAATTTATTAATCAATTTTATTGAAAACTCCGCTATCGTTTATCAAGAATCTTTTTAATTTCATTTTTTGTTGGTTGCTTTTCGAAGGGAGATATAGGTTTTATCCCCCCCTCTCTCTCTCTAAATTATATTTTAAAAAATATTAAAATTTATTATTTTCTTTTTAAAACCAAATCTCCCTCAGTAATTTCTTTAATTTTCTATTTTTTAGCGATTATCAAGACCCCCTAAGCATTATTTCTCGTTCTCCCGTAACACTCGACCGACATGTTTTTTGTTTGTTTTCTGTTTTTTTTTCTTTACCAAATAAACGATTCCAAATAAATAAACAACATAGTCGGCGAGGTAGAAAAATCGATTTTACCCTTTATAAACAACAGTATATAAGTAAATTCTTTTTATATTAATATAAAAAAAAATATGCGGTCTCGTTTATGAACATAATAAACGCTTTTATTAAAAACACAAAAAAAAAAACATTAAACAAGTAAAAATATTTTTAAAAAAATATTATGGGGGGGGGCTATAGTTTATTTTAAAAAACAATATCTCCTTCAAGAACGATCAGAAAATGTGTTTTCAATCGATATTTATTCAATAAGGGACCAGTTTTCCTACCTAGCGAAAGGGGACGAGTTTTCCCGAGACGAGTTTTCCGGAGACGAGTTTTCCGGAGACGAGTTTTCCCGAGACGAGTTTTCCCGGGACGAGTTTTCCGGGCACCAGGGATGCCATGTGCTAACAATCTCTCGTTAATTAATTTTTAAATTTTTACTTCAAAATTCTAAAATCAATCATTAAGAGAAAAAGTAATCACTAAATAAATTTATTAATCAATTTTCGGGTTTGTATTACTGTACACATAGATTCGAAAAAGTTGTCAAAAAACAAATATATAACAAATAAATGTTATCAAAGGCAAGATAAATTACTTTTCTACCAAACTGGATATAATTTTCGTGTTTTCATTCAATTTAACATGTTTATTCAGCTCAAAAAGCATACAGTGTTTACCGATGTATTGGAAAATTCAAAATGGCGGCCGACTCTCTCTTTAACACGATAAGTTCGGGAAAAGGTGTTATAAATAATAAACTAGACAAAATACTATTAAAAAACACACCGAATATATATCAAGTTATGTCACGGTAACATATATTGAGCGAATTTCTAACAGTATTTTGTCTAGTTTATGATTTATTACACCTTTTTCCGAACTTACCGTGTTAAAGAGAGAGTCGGCCGCCATTTTAAATTTTCCAATACATCGGTAAACACTGTATGCTTTTCGAGCTCAATAAACATGTTAAATTGAATAAAAACACGAGAATTATATCCAGTTTGGTAGAAAAGTAACTTATCGGGTAACCCAACCTATCTTGCCTTTGATAACATTTATTTGTTATATATTTGTTTATTTAACTACTTTTTCGAATCTATGTGTACAGTAATACAAACCCAAATTTTAATATTTTTAAAAATATAATTTAGAGAGGGTGGTTAAAACTATATCTCCCTACGAAAAACAGCCAACAAAAAATGAAATTAAAAAGATTCGTGATAAACGATAGCGGAGTTTTCAATAAAATTGATTAATAAATTTATTTAGTGATTACTTTTTCTCTGAATGATTGATTTTAGAATTTTGAAGTAAAAATTAAAAAATTTAAAATTAGTTAACGAGAGATTGTTAGCACATGGCATCTCTCGCGCCAAAAAATATTTCGTTTTTGATTTATTAGTTAATTTTTGCAAAATTTGACAGGACGACAATAAATGTTGATAATTGATAGAATTATAATTTTAAATAACGCATGAGTGCATTGCATTTGGTATGAGAGAAAACGAAAACATAACAACAAAAAACTATCATAATTAAAAAACCAAAACAAAAAAGTAACGCTCCCAGTTTTTAATTTTTTTGTTTTGTTTTTTTTATTATTGTTTTTATGACTCCAAAAAACATCGTTAAAATAAGAACCAAAAAAATTGTAATTAACTTTGTATTAACATAATAAACGCTTTAAAATAAGTGAAACCACTAAGAACTTAGCCAGTTAGGTAGAAAACGGACAATCGATTTTATTTAAAAAAAAAAAAAAACATTAAACAAATAAAAATATTTTTTTAAAAATATTATGGGGGGAGGGCTATAGTCTATTTTAAAAAGCAATATCTCCTTCAAGAACGATCATAAAATGTGTTTTCAATCGATATTTATTCAATAAGGGACCAGTTTTCCTACCTAGCGAAAGGGGACGAGTTTTCCCGAGACGAGTTTTCCGGAGACGAGTTTTCCCGAGACGAGTTTTCCCGAGACGAGTTTTCCCGGGACGAGTTTTCCTAAATTCGTCTCGTTGACCACAATATGGTCAAGAAGTGGGTGCTCATTTTGCATTAAATTTATAAAAGAAAGTTATCTCTCACTTTAAATATTCAATTTTTATTATTTTTATTTAAATTCCTTCTTTCATAATATCTTTAAAGGCCGTTGAAACGTATTTTCTGAAAAAAAAAAAAATAGATTTTGGTTTCTTTTTAGGAGGTAAAACTACACTGAATTGGGTCGTAAAAAAAAAAATACCAAGTCTTTGTTGAAATTCATTGGACAATTAAAATGCAAAGAATGGTTTGGCTGTGTGTACTGTGTAAAAGGATTTTTTTAAATTATATTTTTGTTTCGTGAAACGCTATTTTTGTTGTGTTTGAAAGGATTACTATTTGTTTTTAAGAATTATTTTCTTTGTTTTGGTTCTTGAAAAATGAAGTGTTTTGTTTTGTTTATTTTTTTGTAAGCAAAAACATTTTTTAATGAGGATTGTTTTTTCTTTTTTATTTGAATTTCAGGCAAGATTGTAGTTTAGGTGGAAAAATAATCTCGAACACTTTATCACATAAAAGGAACTAATCTCCTTAATCACCGGTGTACGTTACTATGCCAATAATATATAAACAATAATATAGGTATTTCAGAAGTTGTCTTTGAAAACAACTTAAAAAAAAAGAAAAAACTTCTATTTATATTGCTTTTAATTAAAATAAAAAAAAGGTTCACGTAGGTTACAATTATGAAACGTTCTATTCATATTTAAATATTTTATATGTTCCGTGTTATTGGTTTTTTTTTTAATTGTATACAATGAATAACTTTTTTTTTTTAATGATAAACAAGACATAAATAGAAATAATAAATTTTACACTTTTTAAAGTTAAAGTTTAAACAATATTTTTTTTAATTCAAAATTGAATCACGTGATTATTATTAAATCACGTGAGTAGTTATAAACGATACAAACTAATATTAAACGCGCGAAATCTCTTGCAATTTATTATTTCTCTATTTCAAATTTAAATTTATTAATTATAAAACATTCGGGTACTCTTGCATAATTTGACCCGGATCCTCGTGATTTCCCGTCAAGCCCGGATCGGGCGAGACCGGCAATCATCGGTGACAGCCGAGAGCGGCGTAACAGACGCAGGCTAAGGAAAAAAGGCAAAACAAAAAGAAAAAAAAAAGAAAAACAACCGAAAATTTTCAAATAATAACAAGAAGGCTACCTTTAAAAAAACAAATATGTTTATTTAATTTATTGTAGTATATTTTTTATAATTATCAACAAGAAGTTTTTTGTTTTTTTTTAATTTACCTGTAAAAAAAAAAAAAGGTTGATTACCGGTATAATTGTTAGGTGTAAGTACAATTTTTTGTTTCATTTTAGTTATTTATTTTTTTAATAATATTTATCAGCAGCAAATTTGTTTTGTTTTTTTAAATTTATCTGCAAAAAAAAAAAGGTTGTTTACCCATATAATTGTTAGGTGTAAGTATTATTTTTTGTTTAATTATTAGTATTTTTTTTTTAATCAAAAATATTGATTTAAAAAAAAAATTAAATTTTTTTTTTTTTTTTTAACGGTTGTTATTTGCTGGCGGAAGAACTTTCTGGAGAGGAGGATATTTCCTTAGGAATCTTGGGTACTCTTGCATAATTTGACCCGGATCCTTGTGATTTCCCGTCAAGCCCGGATCGGGCGAGACCGGCAACACTCGGCGTCCGCCGAGCGTTATTCAAATGTTGTGTAAGAAATTCTCTTACTCGTTTTTGCCTATGGCAGAATGAAAGAGACACAGAAAAGCAACAAAGGCTCACCTTAAATCCAAGAATAAATTTAATTACAAAAGGGTAAAAAGGAGTCCATATTGCAAAAGAGTTCCCTCTTTAGCTTCTGCCAAATGGCGGGTAGTTTTTGCCTAGAAAGGCGAAGGTAGTTTTCTTCTTGTTGAAGATGCTGGTAGACTCGGCCGCTCGTTGAATTGGTTGAGGGTTCTCGAAATCTTTCCAGACTGTTGATACAAACAACGCACTGTTCATAAAATAATTTGCCCCTTTGCGGGCAATGATAATGAAGTAATTATTCCGTAGAACATTTTAGCCTCTGGCTAGTATCCGCATTTAAATGAGCGGAGAAATAAATGGGGTAGAACCCTGCCTTAGTTCATTAGGCCTGGAGCGAGATTTCGCGTGTCGGCTTTGCTCGGCATCATATTGAAATCTGTTTTTTTGAAACACAAAATTCCCGCCACTTCTGCATCCTCCGCAGCAACTCAATCAACGCAATACCATTGGTCGAATTAATCGCGTGATTGCAAATCACGCGGTTATCGCCCTTGCATTCTGAAATTTCTAACAGTTGAAACGCTAATCCGACTTTAATTTGTAACTGTAAGCAGACGTGCGCGAGCCTTTCCTAGTCTCACACAAAAACACGTTCACATTTCAAGCTATATTACCTGTCGCATACATACACGCCCACGTCCACACACGTACATATATTCATGTTCGCGTACATACACTCACATTCATGTGTATATACACACACACGCTAACATACACACATGTACTCACACACGCTAACGTACACACATGTACTCACACACGCGCACACGTACGCACACAAGGACAACATCACTTCCCCTTTCAAAGGAAATACACACATGCGCAAAAAACACACCGGAAACACCTATAAAAGGAAGAGACAAGCTGTTTCCAATCCTTTTTCAGACTAGACTCCCGAGGTGAGTGGTCGGCGTACTAGCCGCCACCGTTTCGGCATGCGCGCACACGCATACCTCATACCACTTGCTACTATGTGGGACAAGAAGCTAACAGACTGTATATACACCTTTACACTCTTTCTCTCTCTACATATACAACTTGTCCCTGAGAATACCTTCGCGTAGCTGACTGCTAATATGGCGTACAGCTTAAACCACTATCTTTGTCTTTGTCTACACGCTGGACTATCATTCTCATTTCTACGACATTACTCACTTCTTTTTCTAAGCGCGAACAAACGATAGTGACCCGAACGTGAGATGAAAACACATTTCCTTTTTCCTTCTATAATACCAATCCCACAACAAACGATGGTTACAGCCGCGCGGACATGAACACATGTTATATCTAAAACATTCATTCTTCTCACCAGTAAACAACGAGAGACGCACGCCAAACTAAACAAGTATGGTACCCTTTTCTTTCATTTGTTTCTTTCACGAAACAAATTCCTGTTCGTTTAATTCAATTTAACACGTCGTTCGTTTCTTCCTCGAGACAATTCATTTTCCCTATTTTGCACCACCACCACAAAATGGTGACAGCCGAACGCGAGACGAACAAGCATTGTCTCCTATGCCACAAGTCCACAACAGACGACAATCGAATTGGAAGAAAGTAACTATTGAAAAAAATGACAGTCATGGAAATAAATCTGATTTAAAAATCTGATTGGAAAACAAATCGAAACGCCGATGCAGACAATTTCCTTTTGTCAGGAAAAGAAATTGCTTTCCCAAAGAATGAGATGAAACAAATGTAATCATAAATGTTTACTAAAAAGAAAGAAATTGTGTAAAGGATGGCTTCTCCTGGCGGTGTACCAGTGGTCAGTGTAGACAGTGGGTGTCATTGCACGCAGGATCGTTTTTTGCACGTTCCAATTTGGGTATTGCAACTATAGTGAAAATAATCTAGTTATGGGCCTTCAAAATGGCGACACTAAAAAATATTAAGAGAGAATTCAGTGTTATATCCGAACACACGTACACGGATTGGAAGAACTTTCTGAGGGAAATTTGTCAGGAGTGTTTCCTGAGGAATCCCCGGCAGATAGGAGGCCCAGGACACACTGTAGAAATAGACGAATCCTTATTCAACCAACATCCGGTACTTATGTATTTTTGTTACCGTGCTAAAAAAAGGTGCTTAAGATATCGTGAAAAGTTCTGTCAGAATTTTATCTTGCTTCCAGATAAATTCGACGCTAAAGTAACTAACCTGAAAAAAAAATGACAGCATGATACAAAAGAGGGGAGGGGGTGAAGAATAAAATATAAAGGTCTTGCTTTGAAACGAAGAAGAGATTTTATTCACAATAAAATTAGTTGCAAATTTTTCCCTTTGCAGGCATTAAATTCAAAAAACGCCAAAGTAACATATAAGGAAAAAAATAACACTGGTTCTTATAATGAAGATGTTGTATCCATGAACAAATACAATAATATGATGCAAAATAGTATCTCCTAATCACACTCGCATATGAAATAAATTTTAGGAGCGTACTCACAAATTGAAAGCCAGTCAGGCACATACCTTTTTCTTATTTTTTTTTCTCGTTTAAAGTCCTTTTAGAATTTTCTCTCTTTTATTTGCATGCAAACAGTAGACACGCAGATGGATTTCAGAAGTATGGCCACGTCGCATATCCGGGTATTCTTGTCAGGTTTTCTTCTTTGTAGGAGGTTCCAAAGTTCCTTGTAATGTAAAATAAGGTCTTTTTTAAAAATAACTTCACTCCTTCTAAAATACGTGCAAAACCGTAGTCACATAGATAGTTTTCAGAAGTATGCCTCGTCGCATACCCGGGGTGTTCTTCTTTGAAGGAGGCTCGTCAAAATTCCATTTTCAGCACCGGGCAATGAAACAAATGTCCAATCTCCATGTCGGCGGAATTTCAAAAGAGACCAAAATCCGCGCTGAGCTTGTGACGTCATCACGGAGCTAGCATTTCCCTTTTCTCCATATTAAAGGGAGTTTCGTACAAACCCAAAATATACGAAACTAAAAAGTCATAAAGGATACGAAATACAGAAAATCATATATAAGAACCAGATAAAAAATAATAAATGTAAACGGGAGGGGGGGGATGCACCATTATTGGTACAAAAAAATTCCAACATCTGTTTAAGATTAAATAGTTTAACATTACAAAATGTTGTTTAAAATAAATAAGTAAAAAATGAGAGAAAAAAGATATAAAAAATAAGATCGTGAAACATTTTAAAATAAATAAGTAAAAAGTTTGTTTGTTTGTTTTAAGTGGTTTTCAAAAACAACTTCTGAAATACCTATATTATTGTTTATATATTATTGGCATTTGTAACAATTATGTGCTTCCATCTAATAATTTAATTTAAAAAAGGTGCTTATCGTGAAACGTTCTGTTTAAAAAAGATATTGTGAAAAAAAGATCATGAAACGTTTTAAAATAAATAAATAAAAAGATTTTTTCTTTCTTTTTAAGTTATTTTCAAAAACAACTTCTGAAATCCCTATTATATATTATTGGCATAGTAACGTACCGGTGATAGGGAAATTAAAAATACATAAGTACCGAACGTTTTATAATTAATAAATTTAACTTTGAAATAGAGAAATAATAAATTGCAAGAGATTACGTGCATTTCATAATTGTACCTATTTACAATGCCTCCCCGCGGGACAGAGTTAGACACCAGGGTCGTTTGTTAACGTGGAGAAAAGGTACAAAAATAAAAAAAATTGTTTCAGTCGTGAAGGACTGTTCCTCAACTGAAAGAGAACAAGAAATGGAAGTGCAGCATCTGAAGGGCAGATACTACACTTTGATCTTGGCCAAAATTTCATAATTGTAACCTACCAGAACCTTTATTTTAATTAAAAGCAATATAAATAGAAGTTTTTTCTTTTCTTTTTTTTTTAAGTTGTTTTCAAAAACAACTTCTGAAATACCTATATTATTGTTTATATATTATTGGCATAGTAACGTACCGGTGATTAAGGAAATTAGTTCCTTTTATGTGATAAAGTGTTCGAGATTATTTTTCCACTTAAACTACAGTCTTGCCGAATTTCAAATGTTTTCTTTTGTACGCAAAACATTTTATTTTCGACTAGCGGGGGTACCCGGCATTGCCCGGGTGTTTGTAGGTGTGGGTGGTGTTAAATAAAAAAGAACACCGGGGAGGGGGGGGGGGAAATAGAACCCGAAGCCCTGAGGCGAAGTTTGAAAATAAAATCAGCCAACCAGAATGAGTTAGTGAAAGATGTTTGAATTTATTTAAGTAAGAACCAAATTGACAGGTGCATGACCGGAAGTCGTCGTGCGTTACAACGACGACAACGTCAATGACCAGGTTTGTTTGTTTGTTATAAGCAAAGTAAAAAAAGAAAACGTTAAAACTTAAGTGGGGTGGAGGTAATCAAAACATCGAAAAAAAACACAAAAAAAACTAACATAAGGCAAACGAACGATGAAAACAGAAAAACGAACAGGAAATAAGCCTGTTTCGATATTAAAATTTTAAAAATCGGTGGGTACCCGGGTGTTTTTGGGTGTGTGGTTGGGGGTGGATAAGCGAAGTAAAAAAAAAAACAGAAAAATGAACGTTATGCGAAAAATGGCTTAAATAACACTGGTTCAATATTTAAATTTAAAAAATTGAAAACAAAAAAAGACATCTCACACCACGATTCGAACCCAAAACGTTTAGATAAGGAACCAACGCACTAATCGACTGACCTAACGCTACGTACATGAAATTTAGTCAGTTTTTCAACTATTTAAAGTAAATCAGGTCATGACGTCATCTGACGCATGTGTAGAACTGGTTGAGAGGACCGTTTTTGTTGACACCCCCCCCCTGTCGAATTCGGGGTGAAAAAATGAACGTTTTTGGCCAATTTTTCAATATTTTTTGATGAAGGATGGGGCTTCAATATGATACTGAGTTTGTGAATTTATGTTGTGTCTGTCGAAAGTTTTTAGCAGACACACAAACATACACACATGCATACATACATACATTTTCGCTTTTATATATATAGACTAGCGGGGGTGTTTGGAGGTGTGTTGTGTTAAATAAAAAAGAAACTGGGGGGGGGGGTAGGATCCAACCCGAAGCCCAGAGGCGAAGTTTTAAAATAAAATCAGCCAGCCAGAATGAGTTAGTGAAAGATGTTTGAATTTATTTTAGTAAGAACCAAATTGACGGGTGCGCGCCTGGAAATCGTCGAGCGTTACGATGACGACGACGTAGGTTTGTTTGTTATAAGCGAAGTAAAAAAAGAAAACAACGTTAACACTTAAGTGGGGAAAAAAAAAACTAACGTAAGGCAAACGAACAATGAAAACAGATAAACGAAAACGTGAAAGATGGCCTGTTTCGATATTAAAATTTAAAAAATCGGTGGGTACCCGGGTGTTTTTGGGTGTGTGGTCGGGGGTGGATAAGCGAAAAAAAAAACGAACGTTACGTGAAAAAAGGCTGAAATAACACTAGTTCAATATTTAAATTTAAAAAATCGGGGAAAAAAAAGACATCTCACACCACGATTCAAACCCAAAACGTTTAGATAATGAACCAACACGCTAATCGACTGACCTAACGCGACGTACATGAAAGTTGTTCAGTTTTTCAACTATTTAAAGAAAATCAGGTCATGACGTCATCTGGCGCATGCGTAAAACCGCTCGTCGTCACGAGAAGACCATTTTTGTTGACCCCCTCCTGTCGAAAATTGTCGATTTCGGGGTGAAAAAATGCACGTTTTTGGCCAATTTTTCGATATTTTTCGAGTGAAGGATGATACCGAGTTTGTGAATTTTCGTCGTGTCTGTTGAAAGTTTAGGCAGACACACAAACATACACACATACATACATACATACATACATACATAAATTTTCGCTTTTATATATATAGACTGGTGGGGGGCGGGTACCCGGTGTTGCCCGGGTGTTTGTAGGTGTGTGTATGGGGGGGGATAAGTAATAACCCTGAAACGATGTTAAAAAAATCGGAAAAACCAAAAAAAAAAAAAAACAGCGAAATAAAAAACCGCTGTGTGTATAGGGGAGGGGGGAAGTAAACTAAAGAATAAGCGAAGTAAAAAAAATAAAGAAATGTTACCCGCGTGTCTAAAGATGTAAAAGAAAAAAAAATAGTTTTGGTCGTGAGGCTGGATTGAACCCGGGAGCCTTGACACGGAGGTAAAACAAACTCCAACCAATTAACCGTCTAGGCCAAGAGTAAGAGGAATTGATTATAGTGTTAAAATAAGGCTTATAAAGGGAGTGAAAGAGGTTTGATTGACAGATAGCCACTAAATGAGGTCATCGCGGGAGCGTTACAAGATGACATAGCAGTATTTTATTTTTTGTTTTACTTCACATTAGCGTTTATTAAATTACATATTTCGTTTCCTGTCTAGACATCTCTCTCTCTCTCTCTCTCTCTCTCTCTCTCACTTCGTCTTCCTTACTCTAAAGACTGTTACTAAAAAAGAAAATGGCGTCTGGCTGTTTTTTTTTTGTAAAAACTTCGATCGTTAATATTTTTTGTAAGCATATTTTTTTTTTTACTTCACATTTTTGGCTTGTTATTTTTCGTTTAACTATCGTATCTAACTATTTTTAATGTGCTAATAACTTTGGTAACGTTGTCATAGCGTAGAAGTTCATAGTTTAGCTTGTGTGAGGGTTAATTTTTTTTTTACCGATACAACATGTTTTTTAAATTCAGACTGCCATTAGAGCTTGCTGACGTCAAGATCACGTGACATGACTCAGCAGGTTTTAAATACAAGTTGACCCAAAATAAACGGCCCTGTGTATACTTTATGTAGAATAGTTGGCGCCCGTATTTTTTGGGGCAGTTATAAATCGATTTAAAAATATGTAATGTTTAACATTAAAATGTCACTTTTTTGGGCCCCCCCCCTGCAGAAAATCGATCAGTTGACGCACTTCTGATTGTCCTTTTGGGCTAATTTTTCGATATTTGTCGTCCGGAGGGTGGGGCTTTAATATGATACCAAGTTTGTGAATTTTTGTTCCGTTGGTCAAAAGTTTTTAGCAGACACACATACATACATACATACATACATACATACATACATACATTTTCGCTTATATATATATAGATAGATAAAGATAATAAGGATATTTTTTGTTGTTATTGAATTTCAGGTGTTGTTTGTTCGAGTTCTTTCGTATTTAATATTTTGTATATTTGACTCACTTTGCTTTCAATACTTATGTGAGACATTCATCCTGTTCGCTGGTTTTCTTTTCTGATCGGACTTAAGTAAAAGAACTGTACCAAAACGAGGAAAAGAGAAACTCCTCCGACTGAGGCAATCATGTTTTCTTTAGAGAAAAATGTTTCTTCTTTATTTAATAAAAGGAAATAAAATTTGTTATATTAATTAGTTCCAGTAATGTGATAATTTTACTCCATAAATGTGTCTGATGTGACAAAAGGTTATTTTTTGGAGAATTAATCCAGTGAGGTTGAGGCTTTAGGTGCATGGCATATGGTGTCAATGTTCAATGTTAGTGATTTTATATCAAGGAGACGAAACAGCGTGTTGTTCATTTGTGGTACTGCGTACTGAACTGAACTGAACTGAACTGAACAGAAATCTGACTCAACTGATTTGGATTTCGCACTCAGTTCCTTTTATACGCTTCTGGGTGGCTTCCAGCGAAGACTGTTAGAAAAAGATTTTAGAAAGTGTTTTTTTTTTTAGTGTTGATTGGAAAGAAAATGGACACCCTGTCATGTGGTATTGCTTTGTCCAACGTCCGCACGAGGAGACAGTTTTACTTTTTACTCGTACAGAATTTGAACTGAAATGTTCCTTATCAATCCATTTTAATGTCTCTGGCGTATCACTAAAGTTGCATTAGAAATTGAGAACCCCTAACAAATATTTAAATATTGATTTTTTTTTTTTTTCATTTTATTTGATAATCTCATAGACTAGTGTCCATTCGATTATAATCTGCTGAAAAAATTGGGGGGAAAAAAAAAAAGACGAAAATTAAAAAAAAAAAAAAAGATAGAGAAGAGGACAAGATTCTTCAGGTCTGTGGAACATATTTATAAAATTACAGTTTACGGATTCTCCATTCATTGATTTCTATGAAAATGTGTCTGTAGATAAACATATTTGAAAAAATATCTAAGTATATATATATATATATATATATATATATGCAAAAAAGGTTACATGTAATACATTAATTAAAGTAAATAAACACACATACACACACACACACGCATACACATATATATATATATATATATATATATATATATATATATATATATATATATATATATGTATGTGTTATAATGGAATAATTCCAGGAGGAAATCCGGGTATGAGAGCTCAATGTGGTAAACAGAGCAATAACATAAAAATATAACACGGAAATTACATAATTGTCGATGCAATAATTTATTTCAACCTTATGGTATTTTCAAGCATCTAAACTAGGCAATTACATTTTTGATACTGAGTATCAAAAATGTAATTGTCTAGTTTAGATGCTTGAAAATGTATCAAAAATGTAATTGTCTAGTTTAGATGCTTGAAAATACCATAAGGTTGAAATAAATTATTGCATCGACAATTATGTAATTTCCGTGTTATATATATATATATAAAAAATAAAGAAATCAGTTTACGAATATTTTTATTTATTATGAATTTTATCCTGGGCCCCTAAAATCCACAGAGATTAGACCATTCCTGTAATGATCCACTGGCAGTCCGTGTTAATTTTGCGGTGAGAGTAAAGTTCTGTGCGGTCCTAGGAACTGAGAAAGTGTTAATTTATTACTGATCACCTGAGACGCCCTTACCGAGAAATGCCGAGGGGGGCTGCCCAGGCGCTTTTTTCAGGTCAGAATGCCCCTTCTCTGGGGTGCTGGCTTCTCAATCCTACTTTCGATCCAGGTGTCTAAGTTTTTGCGGTGGGAGAGAACTAAATATCAACCAACAAAAACTAGTGGACATTTTTTCAGCAGGAATACGAAATCGACTGTCACCGTCTACTTTCTATACGCTAATGACTCGAATGAATGAATATGTGTCAGTCACAGTCATTGCCCTGGAAATATTCTACTTGTTTAAGTTTTGTTTTCAAGGAGATTTTAGAATAGTTGAGGAGAATTGAGGAATATGAGAGATGGTAAGCTGCCATATTACTTCCAGAAATAAAAATGTTTGAATCACCGGAGTGAGTACATCATGTTCCTTAAGTGGTCACGAATCTTCGTAAACTTCAATAAAAAGCAAAATATTACGCAGTTAAAAGGTAAACTTAAACCATTTAGTATTGTTTGTGTCATTAATTAAATTTGTCGTTCTAGAAAGCGAAATATGCACGCGTCATTGTTGGGAACCTCCCCCCCCCCCATCTAATTTATCATCATAACTTTTGTCCCATTTAAAAGAAGTTTCAATTAAACTAATGATGTTTTTGACACTTCTGCATTACACGGACGGCGCCATTGTTAGGGGGCAATAACTCCAATTTCTTCTTGGTCAAATAAATAACAAACAATATTTGAAAACCAAAACATGCTTGTCTCATGAGGGTGTTCAGATTTTAGCCGCATTTTCGCATCATGAAAGACTAACTCAGTTAGAAACTAGCGACCGGTGTCGTACAAAAATAATCCCCTTTTATGGACCGACAAATTTGTGTTCGTGTTGAATTATACTTAAAAACTAAATAAGTACTTTTATAAGTTATACAAGTTTTTATTCACATTTTTTGAAAAGTTGAAAATCACTTCGTTTTTTTTTTTGTTTTTTTTTGAAAAAGGAAAAAAATAAAAAAAACTTATCTTTGTTCACTCATAAAATTAAAAACGTGATAAGTTTTTTTTTCTTAGGTCGCAACTTATCAAGGACAAAACGCACTCGAGGATAAGGTTTTTTTTTTTGGCATACGTGAATATTGGAATACCCTGGCCAAATCACCGTTAAAGCTTAAAACTCGAATCGGAAACTCGAAAACAAAATGAAACGAACTTTATTTATATCATTACCATGTAAATCGATGTATGCACATCGTGTTAAAATACACGTGTTTAAAAAATCTAGCAAAAATCAACTAATGGTCAGATTTTCATGAAATTTTCGATACTCATTTTTAAAGTAATTTATATTTTAAAAGCAGTTTTCGTTAAATATCTGAGGGGATTTTTTTAGGTGTTCCACCCTAGTAGATCGTCTGCAAAACAAAAAAAAAAAAATGATTTGCATTAAATGGAAATGGAGTCATGTCATCTATATATATATATAAAAGCGAAAATGTATGTGTGTGTGTTCGCTTTTTCTGTATGTCAACAAAAGACTTTTTGTCGCTCACTTCACAACTTTTTAAAACTTTTTATATCGCATATAAATCGTAATATCTCACAGTTAACAACGAAGCTCACCTGTCTATTTAATTTGCTCGATTTCGGGAAGATAAATATTCAATATTTGTGTCGTTCGCCACATGTGGGTTAGTCTTTTTCCTATAACATCTTGGGGGGGGGGGAGCGTTCAGCAGTAAATGAATACTATCCCGCAGTCAAACTTGACCTCATTAACTCATTAAAACGGGCACCTGCTAAATCCAAGTAATTAAATAAATTCAAACGTGTTTCCATTAGCATCTCGCGGTGGGGCAATCGTTAACGTCACACTTTTTTTTTTTTTTTTTTCACACTTTAATTTACAACTTTGCCTCAACGGTTCGAGTTCGATCCTTATACTTACTTTTTTTTTTTAACCTCCCCACACACCCGGGCAACGTCGGGTACCCCTCGCTAGTCTATTATATAAATCTCACCTGTCCGTTTAAATGTATGTATGCCTAAAACTTTTGACAGAGGCGACGGATCTTCATGAGATTAGTATCGTTTTGAAGCTTTACCCTGTAGGGTGCAAAAGTTTAAGTAAAATTAAATCTCTTTCCCCCAAACAAAATAATAATAAAAAAAGAATGAAACACCTCATTCTGATTTAAAATGCACCACATTTATTTTTTAACAAAAACAAAAAGGTGAATGAACAAAGGTGCGATCGGTGAAAGTTCTTCCGAAGTCATTATGATTAAAATGTTAGATGAAAGTCTTTCGTGGAATCAAGGAGTTTAGAAGGTTAAAGTCCTGTGTGAAAATAAGGAGATTATTTTAAAGTTTGTGTTTTATTTGGTAAAGTCCCATGAGGAAAGTAATTCGTTGTTATTAATTAGAAAATGTGCGGAATAGATGCGTGTGTGCATAAGTGATTTTTGAGTGTCCGTGTCGCGTGTGTAATCATGGTTTTGACGGCTTTGGCAGCGACGATGTTGTGAAGACAAGAAGCATGTTCTCATGTGTCGTCGAAGCGAGAAGAAAGGAAGAAGACTGAAGTGACTGAATGAACGAAATGAATTAATTGAATTAATTCTAGAAGACTGTTTGATGCGTTTTTATACATTTTGTGCTCCAAAAACAAGATTGCTACTGCTGATGTTTTTGTTTTTGGAAAAGCGTTAAAAAGACAATCTTCTGAATTTTCTCATTGGTCGCTTTTGTCAAGTGATACTGTCGCCAACTACGTCCGCCAGAAATATGTTCATTTTACTTTTGTTGTTTTGAGAAAGGTGTGTGGGCATATGAAATTGTCGTTGCTGGAAGAGCTTATTTTTGTGCAAAATGCACAGGGAAATTGAAATGAATAAAAGTTTGTTTATTTGCGCATGAGTGTGTGGCTGTGTGTGTGTGTGAGTGACTGCACAACCCTTCGGATGACATATATAAAAATTGGCTAGAAACATTAATTCCTTCACCCTCAACTGGACACTTTTCTACAGAGGGGGATTGCTTTTTTTGCTAGTCTATAATATAAATCTCACCTTTCTGTTTAAATCTATGTATGTTTGTATGTCTCACAAAAGCTTTCCACAGAGGTGACGGATTTTCACGAGATCAGTATAATTTATCGAAAAGTTGGCCAAAAGCATTAATTCCTGTGCCCTCAACTTGGCACTTTTCTACAAGGAGGGATCGCTTTTTTTGCCAATATTTTCGAAAGTCATCCCTTCTTTTCGATTGACTAGCCTTAACTTAAAACTTTGCCACTTTCGGTTTGGCAATGGACGCAACGGGAAAGATGTAACATTTTTTTTTTTTCATGTTCTTTTCCTCTTTCGCAGTATGAATTCGAGCCTGCCTGTCTACTACCACTTTTTTTTTTTTGCTCAATACACACCTCCAAACACCCAGGCAATGCCGGGTATCCTGGTTAGTTTTAAATAAGTTCGTTTACAAAATTAAGTCTTTAAATACGTGATTAGATTTTTTTTTTTTTTTTTTCAAATATAATAAAATATTTTTGGTTTTGGAGGCAAAATAAAATAGCTGTTTTTTCTTGGGGGGGGGATATAATAAATGTTTTTGCTTTTTATTTTAACCTTTTGGAAAGACAGTAGGTGATAAGCAAAATTAATTGCTAACATTAAGACCGAAATAATGGCCATGTCGTCATTTTAACTATGTTGCCGGGTTGGAAGTGTAAAATAAGTTATTTTAGAAAAATCAAAAATCAAATAAAATTTGACTTTGGGACGGGAAAATATATATTTTTTCTTTTCATTAATACTAGGGAGGGGTACCCGGCGTTGCCCGGGTTTTTGGAGGTGTGTGTGGAAACTCCGGGGGTGGGGGGTTAAAAAAGAAAAGTAAGTATGAGGATCGAACCTGAACCGTTGAGGCAAAGTTGTAAATTAAAGTGTGAAAAAAAAAAAAACATGTGACGTTAACTATTGCCCCACCACGACATGCTAACAGAAACTTGTTCGAATTTATTTAATTACTTGGATTTAGCAAGTGCCCGTTTTAATGAGTTAATGAGGTCAAGTTTGACTGCAGGATTTCATTTACTGCTGAACGCTTTTTTTTTCACCCCAAGATGCCACCCACATGCGGTGAGCGACAAATTTTGAATATTTATCTTCCCGAAATCAAGCAAATTAAATAGACAGGTGAGCTTCGTTGTTAACTGTGAGATATTACGATTTATATGTGATACAAAAAGTTTTAAAAAGTTGTGAAGCGAGCGACCGCTTCTCTGAAAAGAGCCTTTTGTAGACACACAGAAAAAGCGAACAAACATACGTACATACATTTTCGCTTTTATATTGATAGATTTTTCTGCAATTTTCTCACTTACGTTGACCCCAAAGCAACCTTCTTTAGTCAATATGATAATGCTCATCCCCATATCACACTAGTAAGCAAAGGTCTAGGAGAATTTGCTTGGGAAATCTTGCCCTATCCTGCATATTCTCCTAACCTAGTTCCCTAAGATTATTACTTATTTCAAGGATTACAAAACCGCTTAGATGGGCTTAGGTTAACATCATGAGAGGAGATTGAAGATGAGTTAAATTTATATTTCACGGCAAAACCTGAGGAATTTTACAAGTAAGGCATTTACAGGCTCATTGACAAGTTAATAGAGAGCAAAGATCATTATTATTATGAATAAAAATTTTCAAAAACATAGTTTTTCCATTTTCAAAATGGAATTTTTAATCAACTAAATCTTTTGTACAAACCTAATACTTGGGAGCAATTAATTAATGTCCCAAACATCTGCAACCTTTTCAAGCCCAATTTTGTTATTTTCTTCTTATTATTATGCAAGCAGTAAACTTATTGATTTCTGACTAACCAGTGCCTTTTTTTTTATACTTTTAATAGATGCTGTTTTTTTTTTTGTTTTTTTTACAAAGGAGTCACCACTTATCAAGGCCCAGAGGCCACTTGAGGATAAGGGTTAATGGGAATGGGTATACATTAGTCAATATGATTATAGCGTAGCAAACATAAGTAGTGGCAATTTTGTAAATTGGATTACTTGGGGGGGGGCGGTTCATGAAGAACTTGTTTACATTGGACTTGAAGACAATTAGATTGTAGTCAGCTGGAAAATAGGCAATTGGAAGAGAGTTCCCCAGGCGTGCAGTTTTAAGAAAGAAGCTTTGTTCATGGAATCTACATCTAGGTTTAGGCACAGATAAAGAGTGTGGGAAATTATTGATAGCGGTTTTGGCTAGGTGAATGTTTTTCGTGAAAGTTTGGTGAGGCGGACCATAGATTGAAGCTAAGATGAACACTTGCCATGAAAATAATGATAAAGCAGAGACAGGCTCGCAACATCTCTTCTGTGGGAAAGACGTTTCAGGAAAGAGAAAAGGCCATCCCCCACTAAGATACAAAGTCTATCTTGAACTCTGTCAAGGCAGGATAAGCTGCTTCTAGTAGCTCCTGCACATATGTTGCAACTGTACTCCATCATTGGCCATACCTGGCTTTTATATAGGTAGAGAATTGCATTAGGAATGAGATATCTACTAGAGCGGTAGAAGGATCCTACCATTTTTCCAGCAGCCTTGGCAACGGATTTGATGTAGGTATTTCATTTTAGATCAGGAATAAAGGTTAAGCCCAGAAGCTTGTCAAAACATGGAGCCTGTCCAAGATAAGAGCCATTCATTTCAATTGATGCTACAAAATCTATTTTATATTATATAAATAGATATTTTATATCTGAAGTCTATGGTTAGGAGCAGCTTAAGGTTTTTGCATTTAGTTAAGGTTTGATTTTGAAGAATGTTCCAATTTTCCACAATAAAACTCCACCCATTTGCTCACTATAGAAATACTTAGAATATTACCTTTTATCTGTGGCAAGATAAAAATTACTTTAACGTTTTGAAGTATTACATGGTCTTCTTCAAAAGTAATTGTTCAATTTGATCGAATTTAAAAAAAAATAGAGTTATGTATTTTAAGCCTGAAACAAAAGCAAAATAAATATAAAATGTAGTGTAACGTTACCCACATTTCTACACGTAGACCCAACACGTTGTAGCAGAGTATGTCGCAAGGAACATAAGACGATAACTTGATACCTTTTTTTTTGTAACAACAACATTTATTTCCTCATTCTCCTGCCATGTGTGAGTTCTTGTTACAGCTGTGACATCACCCATGTCTCTAACGTGATCGTCCTCTATAATGTATATATCTTCTTTTTTATAGTCTTTTTCCTTACATGCCTGCATTCTGTTACAGCAGTTACTCCCATTATTTAGAATTATGTAGAAAAGCACCTAGTTGAAGGTGAAGTAATTTATGTTTTTGTTCAATTTTTCGATATTTGGTATCCGAAGGGTCGAGCTTCAACATGATACAGATCTCGTGAAAATCTGTCGCCTCTGTCGAAAGTTTTAGGCGGACATAAATACATACATACATACATTTTAACAGACAAATGAGACTTATATTATAGACTAGCGGGGATACCCAAGTGTTTGGAGGTGTGTTGAGAAAAAAAAAGTGTTAGTAGGCAGGTAGGCAGACAGGCTCGAACCCATGACGAACATGTGACATGAAGACGGAAAAGAAAGTGACAGAAAATGTGACATCTTACCGCTACACTAAGAAGACATAGGAAGTGAACAGCGTTCAAATTAAGTGATGTTAATCAAAAGTTGACTTGCTAGTGAATGAGTTCACACAGGTGCAGGAATGAACATTGGCTGAAAGCCAGCTTTTCGCCGAAAAAGGAGAACTCTCAAATGAGTAGCAATTGTCTGATATGAAGGGTTTTCCCCACATTGATCAAAGCTAATTGCTTTCAGGACATCTCGCTACGAAAGGCCGCTGACGCCTTTGCATCTTTGATTTTCGCTTTATTTATATAAAAAGCCAAACAAACACACAACAGAACAAAATAGCGTGAATTTTGTAAAAGTCACTCAAATAAAAGATATTGCAATCTAGGAAATATATAAAAAGTTCTAAAATATATTACCCCCCCTCCTCCCACCGAGACTTCCTGTGAAAAAAGCCTTTACAGGACATACAAAAATGCGGACACCGTTTTTGCCTTTTATATATATAAATCAGGGGTTCTCATTAGGGTAGAAATTCACCCACAGGGGTGAATTTTGGGATTTAAGGGGGTAAATTATGACTTTGGAGAAAAGATCTACTGCTCTAGGCCGAATATTGTAAATCCATAGTAGCCACCGCCACACTGAAATAATAATAATAATAATAATTCAAAACAGACTATCATAAACATATATTTAATAAATAATGATTAATGGTTTCAACCAACTCCAATAGAAATTAATTAATAATTATCACTACAAATAAGATTATACTAAGTTTAAAGATCAAATTATTTCAACCATTCTCAGTATGCACTAAATAATAATTATTACTAACAAGTTAGATCATACTAATTAAGGTAATATCAAAATATCAGAAATAATAAATAAAATAAGGAACTGAGAATCTTTAAATTTAAACTACAAAAAAAAAGAAAGAAAAAAAATATTCAACCAATACGATAATCTCCCTTTGCTAGGTCAACAAGTTATCCCCTTGATAGTAAAATCTTAATTTAACAGAAATTCAAATTTCAACCGTCGGCCTAATGAGAACGCAGAAAAAAAAATTAAATAAATATAAAATAATAAACTATTTTAATCATAATTATACAAATATTAGAGGAAGTAATTAAATTAAATAATGCTGGATTTTGATAGTCCCACAAAATTAATTAAAATATTATTATAATAATAATAGCAAATACTAAATAATATATTTAAAGTCGCCATTTCTGCGGTATAGATGGCCTGTTTACTATTCACGTTTGAATGAAGTCGAACACATATCTGACGAAGAGATACCTATTCTCGAAATATTATAAATTCACAGATTTTCCAATAGACCGTCTGATGCAAATAATCTCAATACAACCTTGAATATAATGGATGTATGAAATATTGAAATATATGTATATACTGTATTCAGATTGTATTAAATCTTTTCTTCATTTGCTTCAGTTAATGTCCCTCAGTTTTACTACTGCATTGTATTGCCTTCTATGAATCACATTTATGTACATACTAAACAATGCTTCAAGCAAACTACATTAACCTCTTATCTTTTGCTGAATTTTATCTCGAAGTATGTAGGTACCCTACAATAATTTTGTTTCTTCTACTGTCTGCATGTGTCTCTGTTATCTGCTTTTATTCCCATTATAATTCCAGTTGTTTTCTCTTTGTTAGCTATTCTGATTATGCCAGTTTTTGTGACTGTGCTTCGCTAGCTAGTCTAGTTTTTATGTACTAAAATGGAGAATATTCTCCTGTAATTAAGTATATTACACATTCTTGTTTATGCATCATTGTCATTCTATACTTCTTCATGTCAGCCATGATGCTGATTATAGAAAAATTAAATCTATAAAATTGTCTGTAAAAAGTTCCATTTATAAATTTTATATTTTATAATTTCGAATTACAGAATTTGGAGCCCATCATGAGTATCAAAAAAGAAAGTATGATCATTCATATATTAAGTATGGATTCACATCTATCGTCATCAATGGAGAGGAACGGCCTCAATGTGTTATTTGTAATAAAGCTTTGACAAACGATTCTATGAAACCAACAAAGATGAGGTAACATTTACAAAATGTTCCTCCTCAACATAAAGACGAGAACAAAATCTTTTTTGAACGTCATGGGAATGCTGTCAAAAAATGAGGCTGGTATCAACAGATTTGAAAGAAAATAAACAGAAAGTTACTGAAGCTTCTTATTTTGCAGCTCTTGAAATAGCAAAGCAGAAAAAAAAAACACATGCAATTGGGGAAAATTTGATTAAGCCTTGCTCTCTCAAAATGGTGGAAATTGTGTTGGGAGATGAAATGAAGAAAAAAATTGCAGTGGTTCCACTCTCAAGCAGTACTGTTCAAAGGAGGATAAGCGATATGGCCACTGACATCAAGGATCAAGTTGTGCAAGAGATCAAATCTTCAGCATTTGGATTATTTTCAATTCAACTTGATGAATCAACCGATGTGGCATCATGTTCTCAGTTGATGGTGTTTGCAAGGTATGTTCATGTAGGTTTATTTAAAGAGGAGTTTCTTTTTTGTTCTCCTCTTGAACTAATGACCAAGGCCTCAGATATTTTAGAAAAGGTTTCACTTTTTTCGACTCAGAGAATCTTTTGTGGGATAATATGTGTGGGTGCTGTACAGATGGAGCACCAGCTATGTTAGAGACAAAATCAGGATTCCAAGTATGTGTGAAAAGGCGAGCTCCAAAAGTGAAAGGCATTCATTGTGTGATCCATCGTCAGGCACTCAAAGCCTCAAAAACACTTCCAGTTCCGTTTGAGAAGGTTTTGGATCAAATAATTCAAATTGTGAATTTTGTCAAAGGAGGAGCTCTAAACTCCCGACTTTTCCAGCAGTTATGTTATGATATGGATGCTACTCATCATTCACTTCTTTTTCACACAAACGTCCGTTGGCTATCAACAGGAAATGTAACTGAGCAAATATTTCAGCTTAGGGACGAGCTCAAATTGTTTTTCGAGGTTCAAGGTAAGACTGAATTTCTTGCTTGGCTAAACAATGAAGAATGGATCATGCGTCTTACTTATTTGGTTGATATATTCGAGCAGCTGGATAAACTGAATCTTCGGATGCAAGGAAGGAATACAAATATTATAAAATTCGTAGATGCCTTTAGAGCTTTTATGAGCAAGCTTGAAAATTGGAAGAGAAAAGTCAATGCAAAAAATGTAACTATGTTTGAGAAACTGACATCCATTCTTGATATTTGTGATGAAGATAAGATGCTTCCACAATTTGCAAAAAATGAAATTTTGCAGCATTTGACAGTACTGAAAAATGAATTCAACAGATACTTTCCTGAACTTGGTGATGATGAGTTCGATTTAGTTCGATTGCCAATTGAAAGAGTTCCAGATGATTACCAAGATGAATTCCTTGATGTGGGGTATATGGTTAGAAAAGAAGAAGAAAAAAAAAGAAACATACCGGGCCTATCTGCATCGCTCTTTGGGAAAGAAGAAGGAAAGGATGGCCAGCGCATTTGTATACGTAAAGGGCATCTTGGGAAGGCAGAGCATGATGGGAGAAGCTATTTTTTTTTTTCCTGTCTCTTCCTTTTTTTTTTTCTAGATAGGAGGATATAAAAGCAGGGAAAAATTCCCTGGGGGTGCAGAGAGAAAAGAGTCGTGAACATCTCTTGAAAAGAATTTCATATTGCTGACGTTCAGATTGTGCAGTGTGACATTGGTGGCGAGAGGCCAGGTGTGGTCGATTGGAAAAGAAGAGGGCAGAAACGTGCTGTTGTCAAGAGAGTGACTCACTCCTTCCCAAACCCCAGAACCGAATCCTGATTATAACACTAAACTAAAAACTGATTAGGAAGCAAGAGATATGTTTGATGAAAAATCAATAATAGAATTTTGGCCCCTGATGTGTGAATCCTACTCCAAAGTGTCGGAAATAGCTATCTGTGCATTGCTTCCATGTGTATCGACATATCTTTGTGAGTCTGGCTTTTCAACTTTGTTGCAAATTAAAACAAAGCAACACAGTAGATTAGGGGTAGAAAACGACCTGCGTTGTGCCCTGTAAAGCACTCCTTCGAATATTTCAGAATTGGCGAAAGCAAAACAATCGCAGTTTTTGTCATTTGATGAATCGTAATCTTCTGAATTAAATTGATTGCAGATTTTAATTTCTTGTTATTTTACTTATCTTTTTAAATTGCATTAGTTTCGTTTTTGTTTTTTAAGTAATTCATTATGAATAAAAAATAAATTCTGCTTTTATTTCTATTTTGTATATCCATCAATATTTTCAATTTGCATTTAATTTATAAAACTCAATTATAAACATAAGCCATGTATAATGTTGTGAATGTATATATATACAAATTAGGAAAAATATAAGTTTTTTTTTTGTAATATTTGCATATTATTTAGAATGCATTTATGAAAAACATTTTTTGGAAATGAGGGGGTGAATGAACCTTTGACAAATGGTAAAAGGGGTGCATGGGTCAAGCAAGCCTGAGAACCCCTGATATAGATGTTAGAGAGTATGAAGGGTTGAGCTTCGAAAGTTTTAGGCAGACATACAAACATACATACATACATTTAAACAGATGAGATTTATATTATAGATGTTAAAGAGTATGTATATGAATTTACTTGAAAGCATTAAAATCTAAGATTTAAAATATTTTCTTTGTCAAAATTAAGTGATAAGATTGATGACTTCTTAGTGTTACATTAATTTTGGTGTACACGAATAACTGCATGTGTTTTAGTTTATCGAAATGCAGCTGAGGATTAACTATGAAACCTTTTTATTTATATTAATATTTATTCTTTATTTACAGATCCAAACGATTATACAAAAGGATGATTTTAAAATTCAATAAAGATTGAGCAAACGTGTTGAAGATGTGTTTTTAGACGATCGTTGTAAAGAAGGACATTGATCGCATACATTCAACAAAGTTTTGAAGAAATGCAAATGTCTGCTGGGAATGCACAATTTTCATGTAATGGAAAGTAAATCTTCATTTTCTTACGAATCCTCCCCGACAAATCTGCACAGAAAAGAGAAACTATATTCTTGTAAGATTTGCGGTTCAGCATTTCGGCTGGACACGAGTCTGAGATCACACAGGAGGACACATATGAGAGAGAGACGGAATTCTTGCAAAATTTGTGGATCAGAATTTGCGCTGACTTCGAGCCTCAGAACTCATATGAAAACGCACAGTAGAGAAAAACCGTATTCTTGTAAAATCTGTGGGATATCGTTCACCGTGAATTGCAACCTGAAATGCCACATGCGTATACACAGTGGAGAAAAACCATTTTCTTGCAAAATTTGTGGAACGGCATTCACGCAGAATTCAAGCCTGAAAAGCCATATTCGAACACACACAGGCGAGAAGCCATATTCTTGCAAACTATGTGGAACCGCGTTCACACATTCTTCAATTCTGAAAAGCCACCTGCGAAAACACGCAGGCGTGAGACCATATTCTTGCAACGTCTGCGAGTCATCGTTCACGAATATTGCATGCCTGAAAAGCCACATGCGAACCCATACAAAGGAAAAGCCGTTTGCTTGCATGATTTGTGGATTTAGATTTCCTGATAATTCTCACCTGAAGACCCATGTCCGGCGACACTTGGGGGATAA
This sequence comes from Euprymna scolopes, assembly GCF_053919585.1. Lineage (NCBI taxonomy): Eukaryota > Metazoa > Mollusca > Cephalopoda > Sepiida > Sepiolidae > Euprymna > Euprymna scolopes. The sequence continues at coordinate 147,828,434 of NC_136482.1, read as the reverse complement.
ACCGTACTCCTGTGAGGTTTGCGGTTTTGCATTCTCTGAAAACTATGAACTCAAACTGCACATGCGAACACATACTGGAGAAAAACCATATCCGTGTAAATTTTGTGCATCTGCGTTCACTGTCAAAGCTCACCTTAATGCCCACCTCAGAACGCACACTGGAGAGAAACCATATTCTTGTAAAATCTGTGGATCGGCTTTCGCACAAGACTCAAATCTCAAACAACACATTCAAATACACACCGGATTGAAACCTTTTTCTTGTAAAGTCTGTGATTCCAAATTCTCGCAGAAATCCAATCTTCGCGCACACATGAGAAGACACACAGGCGAAAAGCCATATTCTTGTCAAATATGTGGATCTTCATTCTCATATAATTCTTGTCTCAAACAACACATGAGGATACACACAGGTGAGAAACCATATTCTTGTACAATTTGCAATTCCAAATTCTCACAGAATTCCAGTCTAAAATCTCACCTACGAACACACACAGGTGAGAAACCATATGCTTGTAAAATCTGTGGAAACGCCTTTTCCCTTAAGGGCAATCTTAATATGCATATGCATACACACAAAAACTCAGTGGACCAAGAGCAAGAGAGATCAAAACAATTGGACTTAAAAGGACAGTTAGAATCCTAAAGAGTTCTCTTAGTTGGTCTTTGAAATAGATTCATATTTCAGACTGGAATTCATATTTCAGACTGGAATTCAGATTACTTTTTTTGACTGGAATTCTTGCAGAATTCCAGTCTACAATTTCATATGCGAATGCGCACAGAAAAACAAAATACCAGGACCTAAAAAGGATTTAAAAACGACATGGTCTCTGAAATAAATACACATTTTACCGGTTGTGATAGGAGCAACTGGCCTAATGAAAGAAAATCTTAAGAAATATTAGGTTGGTGCAAAAATAATGTTTTTTATGTCAAAAAACATTATTTTTGCATCAACCTAATACTTCGAAATAATCCCTGGAAAATCGAGCTGCAACAAAATACAGATACCAGCCATAAAAGGAACAACGTATTCTTAACAGAGTCTTCAGATATAAATTCTAATCATTATGAAATCAAGTGTTAGCCCCAGGATGAGGTCCATTAATTTCTTAAAACAAACCAGTCAAATGAAAAAAAAGTCAGAAACCATATTCTTGTAAAATTTGACAGCTCAGAATTTTCACAAATTCCAGTCTAAAATCTCACATAATGGAACCAACATAAGAGAGCAGGGAAGTTTTTAGAGAACCAGGAGTATATAGACAAGGATGCCTCACTTTAATAGCTCAAGAGTTGGAGATTACCATTTGATGAGGAAAAACTTATTGTCGCTGGTCAAGACTAGGACTTACTTTCAAATGGATTCAAAAAATCGCTGGCCTACAAACAAATATCGTGCAGATTCTGCCACTCAGCAATTGAGAGCCTGAGCCATCTAATGTCTGGATGTCAAACCTTATTGGCAGATGGCCATTACACTATCTACCTGGTACTGTAAATTCCCACCCATCGCACTTGTCTGTCAGAGCCTTTCACTTATGTCTGCACGTTTTGACGATTGTTGGCATGATGCTTACAAGTTGTATCACATGATGCCTGGAATATTGTAAGTCAGTCAGAAAAGTAGTTCATCAGTGAAATTATTATATTCATCAAAGGCATCTCCTCCCTGTGACAGGCGCTAGGGTATGGAATGCTTTCTATGTTGAAACCTGTCTGTATCAGTACAGTCGGACATCGACCACTTCCACATCTTCATGTGGCACAGCAGCCACCCTACTTCTGACCATAACTTCATCATGCTAAAAAACTGATGCACACTAGGGACATAAGCTGTATGCCATCTTTTGCCAGGTGTACAACCCCTATGGCAAGTACAAGCACCTGACACAGGATCCAGTGAGCAGATATGCAGTCTTGACAAACTCATTTCATCATGGTCTACTACAAGAGGACAAAAAATGACAGGACGAGAGAGACTTGGTAAAACATATTCCGAAACACGTCAAACCTGCAGAACATCATACAAGTGACGGCGACAGACTTGCATGTCAAGACGAAGGTGATGCCTATCTGAGAAAAGATATGCTAAAAGAAGGAGCTCTTCCAGATGGACAGGAACCATTTCTGGGACATGCAGAAGAGTTTCAACATCTACTCTGAATAATGTGCTCACCACAACATCGATGAGGAAGAGTTCGGATGGCATACGTTCAAAATCTGTCACAAGATCTTGCCAAAAAAAAAAAAACATGTGCACGTAATGGGCGTCAGCAACAACAGCAAATCCTACCGCTCCTTACACAGCAAACTCATGAACTGCAGCAGAATGCAATTCTAGGCTACGGACAACTTCACATTTGAGAGCTGCATAGGCAAGACTCTAATATATATGGACGAGCTGTGGTTCATACATGGAGGAGGCCAAGTGTATACTGGAGGGCATGGAGACATACGTTAGCGTGAAGCACCAGAACGAGCGGCTGCTGAGAAGAACCCCGAGCCTGAACACCAGCAAGGAGGAACCATGGTGAGATGTACTGAGAGAAAAGGAAACCTTGCGCAACTGCATGTACATGTACAAGACCTGCCGTTCCATGACCAAACTCAAGGAATGAGCTGCCATCGAACTGAACCTGTTGATATGGCTGACGATATGGAATAAGTACATCGACAAGTTCATCGACAACACGTACACGCAGGAGTACAACACTCACTGAGGTAACAAAACAGAGCAGCAAATACCTGCTCCTACCATCCCACTTGTACAGCCTGGAGAAGAAGAGAAAACACTGAAAGGTGCATCCAAACTTGGAGAGGGTCCTCATGGCTGGCGATATGATCACAAGTTCGAAGTCGCCCTGTTGTCGGGACGACCCCAACGAGGACGCTCAGTTCTACGTGACGCACAATTGGTTTATGACAGACTGTAACATCATTCAGCCTCTGGAATACACAGCTACACCACTGTACATGATAAGCACACACACACCGCAAAACTCGCCCACGACAAGAGACTTAGACTTCATAGAGACACCGGACACTTTCGTTATCGAAAGTGACGAGGACATAGATGCATACGAACCTGAAAAAAAAAACAACTTAGAATCACCGGTATTGCACAGAAGCTTCGCATGGAGACACGGCTTCACACACCTACAAAATGAACACATCGCCATCAGAAATAGAGATGTAATGGGAAACAACACAGAATGAAATGTACTGTATTGCTCTGAGGAAAGCGAGGAGCTGCTACTAAAAACTAGGTTAAGAGGTTTGCCACACACCACGACAAGTAAAAATAGAATGCCTGTGAAAAACTTTTGCTCTTCAAAGGCCAGTCTCTTCTCTTTTTCTTCTTTCTTATTATTCTTATATATATTATATACTATATATAATATTACTTTCAAATGGATTAGATAGTAAATAAATATATAAAAACATATATATACACATTTGTTTTTAATATGCATTTCGCCTGCCTGTGAGTGTTTATACTTTTTCTAGGATCCGCATGAAACCTGCCTGCCTGTGAAAAAAGAAATTTTTCTTTTCAGGACTTGCCTGTCATTGATATAGTTTTTTTTCAATGGTTGCACGCGAGTGTACCAGGGAAATATTCATCTATATCAAAGGTAATGTAAATCTTTAATGAGCACCTCTTCCATCTGCTATTGGTAGAAGTCGACTGTATCTTATTTTATTTATAAACTATCAAAGAGGAATGTTAAGACTGGCTCTTTCTCATAAGAATTTTATTTTAAAATCTGTAGATATTTTCTTAGTTTTCATCAAAAGACATTTATGAATGCAAATATATGAGAAAGAATGTTATTAAATGTTTGAATTGAGGTCAACAGGACATTAACACTGATGAAAATGCCTTCTTGTTTTTCAGCAAAGATTGTCATTTAACTAGCATTCACCTACACATTGGAGAGTAGGATTTATTTCCTACAATATGACATGTTTACTTAGTTACTTATTCTAAAATGCAAAGGTATAAAAATTAAAAAAAGCGTTACAAATTAATGATAATTGAAATGCAGTATTCAATTTAAACTTTCACGAAAAACACTTGTCTAGTTTAAACCACTATCAATAATTTCCCTGACTCTTTATCTGTGGCTAAACGTAGATTCGATGAACAAAGCTTTCTTAAAACTGCACGCCTATGAAACTCTCTTTTGTTTTCCTACTTTTCAGCTGGCGACAATATGGTCTGTTATTTTATTATTGGAATCCTTTGAGATGAGTAATTTGTATATTTAGTTATTTATTTTCGGACTTGTATCCTCATCCTTGGTGTTTCACAATGTTTCAGCCAATATTCCTCAGGCCTTTGTCAGGTGGTTAACCGCAACGAGATATAAATACTGAGTCTCTTAACTGTATCCTCAGTAATTACTGCCTTCCATAGTTGTTATCACCTCACTACGTTCCCTTCAGAGACCATGGCACAATGGATGGAGGTGTTGAATCCTTACAGTTCCAGGTGAGTGTTATCTAAAGATAGCGGTTTCAATCTTACCCAAAGTCGGTCAGAGGATTAGTTGGCCAAAACATGGCAAGACAACAACTATGGAAGGCAGTAATTACTAATGATATGGTTAAGAGACTCAGCATTCCTATCCTGTCGCAGTAAACCCCTGATGAAGGCCTGAGGAATAGTTTGCCGAAACGTTATGAAACAAGAACAGTGAAGATGAGGATAACAGTACACAAAAAAAAAAATACACAATATGGTCGTTTTTAAGTCCAACAGTAACAAGTTTTTGATGAGCCATTCCCTTAATAATCCAATTTATCAAATTTACGATACTAATGATAACTATGATATTGTCCACATTCATTAATCCTTATTCTTGAGTGGCCTCCAGGCCTTGATAAGTGGTGACTAAAAATAAATCTACCTAATAAACTGAATGATAATAGTAATAGATTAATAATTGTAATAGATTCCATTGAGTTTGATATTTTTAAAAGTGGAAATATGGTATGTGATTTAAAATGATGAAAACTTTAATATTTATCTTAATTAGAAAAATCTATTGTCGTAGGAATTCAGTTGAGGCATTTTTTAAAAATGATTTTATTTAATACTAGCAGTTCTGCCTGGCTTTGTTCAGGCCCTATGTACTGTTCATAACTTTTTGTGCATATGTATATATTAAAAAGTGTGCATATGTACCGTAATGCCTTTCTATATAATAGGCTTCCTTAACTACCATAGAGAAAAGTTGGTAGAGACAGCAAACGTCAAATTTTTTAAAACTTTGACCCTAATTTTGACCCCTTAACATTTATTGTTTTGGACTCAAATCAAATTAAAATGTTTGACCTATGTCCAAATAACCTACATCTAAAATTTCAAGTGTTTAGACCAAAAATTGCTGGAGGAATTTGGTAGAGCCTGCAAAGGTCAACTCTTTCAACTCTGACCTCTTGGCAGTGAAATTTTCGCCCAAAAACTGATTAAAAAACTTGCTGCATGTCTGAATACCCTTTATGTAAAATTTCAAATGTTTAGATCTAAAATTGACTTAAGAGTTTGCTAGAGATCTCAAACTTTAACCCCTTGGCAGCCAACTTCTCGGCCAAAAACTGATTAAAAGCTTGCCCTATGTCTGAATACACTTTATGAAAAATTTCAAATGTTTAGACCAAAAATTGGCTGAGTAATTTCGTATAGACTACAGAGGTCAAATTTTTTTTAACTTTGACCCCAATTATGACACGTTAGCATTTATTGTTGTGGGCTCAAATCAAATTATAAAGTTAGATCCATGTCCAAGTAATCTATATCTAAAATTTCAAGTGTTTACACCCAAAATTGGCGGAGGAGTTTTGTAGTTTTCAAAGGTCAAATCGTTGAAGCTTGATCCCTTAACAGCAAAATTTTTTACCGAAATCCGATTGAAAAGATTTTCCCAAATCTCAATACTCCTTATGTAAAATTTTAGGTCTGAACACCGAAAATCGACAGAGTTATTTGGTAGAGAAATGTACACAGACAGACAGACAGACAGACACACACCTTTTCACTTTTATAGATAAATAGATGAGTATTTGATAACTTCTTTACACAGTAAGGGATTTATTCAAAACTATACCGCATTTATTCAGTTCAGCTGGTTTCATTCTTATGTTCTTTCTCTTCACATTTGTCTCTTCATCTCCATCAATACTACAACACAATCTCTACCTGTTACGTCTCTCGCAGGAAAGGTGCGGTGAAGGATGGTGTCTGCTTATTTGGAGTCAACGTTCATATTTAAAGCACCTTAGCCCTTTTTGGTGGATTTATAAAATAAAAGCAGAAGGGTACCTTTTTATATTTTCGTCGCATCTCTTGTCCATGTCAGCTTGCCTAGAACAAAAATCTCATAACAACATTGCAAGTAGTGTTGGGACGATTAATCGGAATCAGGAATCGGAAACATCGGTGCTTTTTAGGGTATCGGAATCAGAAAAATTTGAGCTTATTTTCCGATGCCAAAGCTGATTCCTTTAATTATCTTTTTTATTTGATTTTGGTTTAAGAAAAATCTCTCACTGCTTGTAGTAATGATAAAATAATAAATATTTATTGATTTAAACTTCTAGTAAGACTAAAATCTCTAGATCACCCCATCAGAAGTGTTTTTTTTTTTTTACATTTGAGAAAATATATGCATATTTAATATGTGTTTTTACAGTAATCGGGACACAATGATACTTTTATAGTTAAATATTTAGAGATTTATAAAGAATCGGAATCAGTAATTGCATTGGAATCGGTAATTGTATATGAAACAGGAAAAATATTGGAATCATCCCATCACTAATTGCAAGGCTCATTTTCTAGACAATTGAGACTTTATTGGTTTCACGGTCGACTGACATACCCCTGTTCCTTAGAATTTCTCTATTAATTCATCTTTCATACATAGCTGTCTTTCATCGCTCCATGAGATGCTCCATCTGACTGTGTTTGTCAGACTCAAAATTCAAACTCAACTCTCAACTAAACTGACTAAGTAAAAAAAAAAATCCCCATGTGCATTTCTATTTACAGGGTGGGGCATAAGTCCTGTGACAAAATTTTGGAACTATTTTTTATGATAATATTAAAATAAATTTACTATTTAATTGTCATTATAGGATAATGTAATATATGATTCCTTGTTTTTTCAGGAACAAAAGATACTAATTTTAACAATGTCTTCTTTTCTTTTTTTTTTTTTTTTTTTTTAAATTCAATTTTCACCCCAAACAAGGCACATTGCCACTTTGAAGCAGGGGGCTACTATTAGGGACTTAATTAGCGGGGTCATTATGAAGGGAGATGAGTAGAAAGATGTTTGTTAACATTACACTTGAACTTCTGCATATCATTGCAGTTGGGAAAGCAGAATCCCGGAAGGGAGTTCCAAAGACCCACAGTTCTGGGGAAGAAACTATTGGAGTAAAAGGCTTTCTTGCACCTAGGGATCTCTACTGTAAAGGGATGAGACTTAGTAGCTTGTCGGGTTTGTCGGGGGTAGTTACATCGGGGAGGTACAAGTGTTTGCAGTTCGTCAGAGCAGCCACCATTAAAGTATTTGTAGAACAGGCAGAGGGATGCAACATCTCGTCGATGGGACAGAGGCTGAAGCCTAGATGACAGTTCAGGACCTATCAGGTTGGCGACTCTCTTTTGAACCCTGTCCAGAAGCGAGAGACAAGCAGCAGATGCACCAGCCCAGATGTGACAACAGTACTCCATACATGGGCGAATGGTTGCCTTATAGAGGTATAGGATACTGTCAGGCGTAAGTAGTTTTCTAGCACAGTAGAGGGAGCCAACCTTCCTTGCAGCAGCCTTGGCAATGCTCTCAATGTATCTATTCCAGTTCATATTCCCTGTAAACATTAGGCCGAGGAGTTTAAAAGAAGTACTTTCAGGCAATGTGTACTTGGCCATTGCTATTGGTGGTAGAGAAGGTTTCTTGTAGTTATTGAAGGAAACAAGCTTAGTTTTAGCAGCATTGAATGTGACCAACCATTTTTGTCCCCATTCCACTACGGATTGGAGGTCATCCTCTAGTGTTTCTGTCATTTCCTTGGATATGTGTTCATTTGTTTTCCCCTCATATCTGTTATAGAGAGTGGTGTCATCGGCAAATATACCCATCTCCGAAACAATTTTATCAGGGAGGTCATTTATGAATATCAGGAATAATAGAGGTCCAAGGATAGACCCCTGAGGTACTCCCGCATTTATGTCATATTATTTCGATGTACAACCGACGAGGACAACTTTGATTTTTCTATTACTTAAGAAGGATTTAATTACATTATGAATTCTTCCAGTGATTCCATATGATCTAATTTTCCTTAGAAGACCATCGTGCCATACCCTGTCAAAAGCCTTAGATATATCAAGGGCCACCGCTCTACCCTCCCCTGTTTTGTCCAATGAACGGTATATACATTCAGAAACTACAGTTAAGATATCTGCTGTTGAACGGGCTTGCCTGAATCCATATTCTTTGTCAGTCAGGAGTTTAGCAGCTGTTAGGTGCTGGACTAGGGCTTGATTAACTAAGGACTCAAATATTTTGGCGAAAAGCGGGAGGAGGCTAATGGGGCGATAATTTAGTGGGTCAATTCTTTCTGTGGAATTGAAGCGAAAATCCATCATAGAACAACATGAGAAGTCCTTGCGGAAATATTCAAGTTAAGGCAAAACCTTAAAATCAACAAAATGTTTATAAAAAAGACGATTGATCATTACCTAGGAACTTTGTCGATCAAAGATAGGCAATGATCAGGCCGTCTCCACGCCTCAAGGACACCTAAACTCATCAAAAATGTTAGGGAAAAAAATTAGGCGAAATCCAGGAAAGATGCATGAGACAAATGACAAACAAAGCAAAGATATATCAAGGGCCACCGCTCTACCCTCCCCTGTTTTGTCCAATGAACGGTATATACATTCAGAAACTACAGTTAAGATATCTGCTGTTGAACGGGCTTGCCTGAATCCATATTCTTTGTCAGTCAGGAGTTTAGCAGCTGTTAGGTGCTGGACTAGGGCTTGATTAACTAAGGACTCAAATATTTTGGCGAAAAGCGGGAGGAGGCTAATGGGGCGATAATTTAGTGGGTCAATTCTTTCTGTGGAATTGAAGCGAAAATCCATCATAGAACAACATGAGAAGTCCTTGCGGAAATATTCAAGTTAAGGCAAAACCTTAAAATCAACAAAATGTTTATAAAAAAGACGATTGATCATTACCTAGGAACTTTGTCGATCAAAGATAGGCAATGATCAGGCCGTCTCCACGCCTCAAGGACACCTAAACTCATCAAAAATGTTAGGGAAAAAAATTAGGCGAAATCCAGGAAAGATGCATGAGACAAATGACAAACAAAGCACAAATATCACCAAGGACTATGCGAAGGATATGTCGAAGTGACCTACAAATGTCACCCTATAAGCTCCAAAAGTGACAGTTTCTCTCTGCACCCACAATTAGAAATCGACTCATCAAAAGTTGACTCTTGTTAAACCATACCAGAGAAGGCACGCTCAATAACATCATCTTCACGGATGAAAAGTTATTCTCACTTGAACAGTTCCATAAGCATTTTCCGAACGTAGATGGTCTTAGCAGTCATTTCAGACAGAGGAAAATCTCCACTTGTTTTTTCTCCCTCAAGGGGTCAAGATTAACAAGAACGTTACATTGAGGACATTTTTGAAGGTGCTAACCTCATGGTGTAATTCTGTGTACAGTGATGAAGTTTGGGCTCTCCAACAAGATGGTGCAACAAGCCACACTGCTCATGTAACACAGTAGTGTAGTGTCCTGGATCAGCAAAGAAGAATGGCCTTCCTCATCATCTGATCTTAACGCTCTTGATTATTCTTTATGGCCAATCCTGGAGAGTGAAGCTTGCTGTACTCCTTGTCAAAATATTGAAGTTTTTAAAATAAAATTGAACAAATGCTGGGAGAAAATGCCAATAGATGTTGTGCATGCTGCTAAAGATAATTTCCCTAAAAGACTTCATATTGTAGTGAAAACTCAACGGAAACATTTTGAATAATACTTATGCCATATTGTTCTTTCAGCATTTGCTAATCATTTTCTGTAATTGGGTTTTGTAATAAATTATTTTGTTGGGATAAATCTGAGTTTTATTTTGTAACAGTATTTATGCCCGACCTGTATATCAGGGTATATGCATGAGGGTTGTAATTCCCGTAAACCGCTAGCTCCCAAAATTCACTCACTGACCTGTCTCGCAACGCAGGTGCATGCTCTGTCAACGGAAGTCCTGGGTTTGATCTATGTCATTGGTAAACTTTTTTTTCTTTTTTTACTCATGGTCACTCCTTACAACGCTTATCGGCACTTGGACATAAGGGGTTACTATTTGGGGCCATGTCTAGGAAAGATTAACAAGATATTTATTTATGCTACATTTGAACTTCAGCATATCAGTACAGTCAGGGAAGCAGGCAGTAGGAAGGAAATTCCAAAGTCTAACTGTTTGAGGGAAGAAACTATTAGAATAGAAAGCTTTCTGGCATTTAGAGACAACAACAGTGAAGGGGTAGATCTTATTGCTAAGCAGGTTTGTCGGGGATATGTACGTCGAGGGGATACAAGTGAAACGAGTTCATTAGAACACATTTCATTAAAATATTTGCAAAACAGGCACAGTGATGCAACATTGCGGTGATGGAACAGGGGATAGAGTTTAGTTGATGAAGTGGGACCGATTAGATAGACAACTGTTCTTTGGACTTTATCAAAGGGGGGAGACTAGTGGTAGATGCACCAGCCCAGATGTGGCAATAATACTCCATGCATGGACGAACGGTGGCCTTGTAAAAGTACAGGATACTCTCAGGTGTGAGTAGTCTTCTAGCTCGATAGAGGGAACCTACCTTCTTTGCAGCAGCCTTTGCAATGTTCTCTATGTATTTGTTCCAGTTCATATTGCCCACAAATTTTAGGCTGAGGAGTTTGAACGTAGAATTTTCAGGTAGGATACTATTTGTCATCAATATAGGTGGTTGGAAAGGCGTTTAGTAATTGTTAAAGAAGAGCAGCTTAGTTTTACTAGCATTAAATGTTACCATCCATTTGCAGCCACATTCCACTATAGTCTGGAGGTAATTTTCTAATGATTCTGCCATTGTCTTAGATTTATGTACATCTGTTCTTCTCTCATGCATATTATAGTGTTGTATCATCAGCAAATATACCTATCTCAGACACAATATTATCAGGGAGGTCGTTTATGAATATCAGGAATAATAATGGTCCAATGGTTTTTGATCCCTTTGCACTCCTTGGCACAAACAAGTTGAGTTCAACCCAGCACCGTGTTATTCATGTCATGAACTCCATAAAATATTTTCTTAAAAATTAAGGAGCTTCACCTTATTTTGCATCAAAATCTATTACCAATTAAAGAAATAACTCATAATCCATATATCTCCCTTCACATAAATCTATTTTTCAAACTTTAGTTGTCGATTTTAGTGCAGAAGCAACTCTTTTTGTTAAAGAGACTGGCCATTGTATTGTTCCATCTATCCAAAACAACTTTGATTTCTCCTTTTGACACCATTTGTCTTGCCATGCTCACCCTTAATATGCATATTGCTTTCGGCAATGGGCACTTGTTACGACCCGGAATGTCTAGGGGTAAAAGTCGTAACACAAAATATAAAAAAATTATTTAAAAGAAATTAGTTTTCCCGGGTTTTTAGATACGGGAGGGATATATCCATTTTCTCGAAAGACATTTATAAACACAAGACAGGAAAAACACATCCAAATAACAATACCGAGGCCAATGGAAAAATTAATACAATTTTATTTACATATATAAAAATATATTGTAACGAAAATAAAAGAGAATGTGTAATTAGATGAACAAACAAACTTGAAATAGATTCGAGAGAGAATTTCCGCGCAAAAGAAAAAAAAACAGTTTATATCCTGTCGTCTGCTTGTAACTCCAAAATGGAAGGACAGCCTTTTTGTGTTTTTGTTTTTGTTTTCATTATGAGAGAGAGATATAGAGAGAAAAATAAACAACAGACTCACTCAGCGTCGGGTTTTAAATGTTTCTATCGCATTCCTTTCTTTTTAAACAATTTCATTCCTTCGTCTATATTGAATACATTATCCTTTCTAATTATCGCCTTTTTTTTTTCGTTTTCTCTGTCGTCAAAATACATCATTCATTTCTTCGCTGTCGTTAGCATTTATAACTGTCGTCACCATCGCCAACTGTCGCTTTCCTAACCCACCTCTTCGACTGCTATATCGTCACTGACTCGCCACCCTGCGCCGCTCCTTTCCCTCTCTCTAATGGTATACCTTTCTCTCTCTCTTTGGCGTCCCCTCTCTCACTGCATGTACCTGCATCGCTCTCGCGTCACTCGCTCAATAATACGCGACGCGGATGCCTGCGGCTTTCCCTCTCTCTAGTTTCACATCTTCTCTCTCCCCCTCTCCCTTTCTTTACAGTTTATAGGTGTCCCCTCGCTGTATTTTCATATGTTCTCTCTCTTTCTCTCTTTTTCTTTTTCCCGATGTTTACAAATTCACTGAGAGCAGACGATAATATAAAACGCGATAAAAACAGAATTTTCTCTCTCGACTTTTTTTTTTTTAATTTTTTTTTATAATATTAAAAATAATTATTGTCTCAAATTATATATTTTTTTCACATATTTGTAACACCCCCTCCCATATTAGAAAAAAAAGAAAATCTTTTCCAAAGATTTTTTTTTTTTTTTTCATACTCATTTTGTCCGGTCCCACACGTTTTCGTGTGATATTGAAGTTTACACGATATGGGTGTTGCTTAATAGGGGTGACCTTTTCGATTTCCACATCATGTTGCACGATGTTCGTTTCTTTAGGAACGTCGGGAAAGAGATCGCTATAGCTCCGAATGAGGACGATCATATCGTTTCTTTTGCTATTTGTTAAATGAGATAGTATGGGTGTAAGATTGGCTAATATCTCTGAGTTTGATAGCCTCGGAGGGTTGTTGTCTTTCCCCAGGATTCTTTCACTGTTCTCCTCGGGTCCTTTTATGGAAGCAGATGGAGTTGTGACTACAATAAGGTTTATTTTGTCCCTTTCAAAATACGGTTTGAGCATATTGATATGGCACATCTTTGTCGCCTTTCTACGATCAGGAGTATTTATTATATAGTTTAGTTCACTGACCTTCCGAGCAATGGTGTAGGGGCCGTGGAACCGAGCCTTAAGTGGATGACCAGCTAATGGTAACAAAACTAGCACATTGTCTCTGACTTTGAAAGTCCTGGGGGTAGTATTTCGGTCATAATGTTGTTTCATTCTGGCTTGAGCTGTTCGTAATCTTTCACGTGCCAGTCGGCTGGTTTCATATAGTCGGTTTCTGAACCTTGACACATACTCCAGCATGGGTTCACAGGTGACTCCTTCCTGCAGCCATTTTTCTTTTAACAATGCTAGGGGTCCACGTACTGAGTGGCCAAATATTAGTTCGAACGGGCTGAATCCTAGAGACTCCTGTGTGGCGTCTCGCGCTGCAAACATCAAAAAGGGAATACCCTCATCCCAATCTTTCTGGTGACTAAGGCAATAGGTCCAGATCATGGTTTTCAGTGTAGAGTGAAATCTCTCTAGGGCACCTTGGGACTGGGGATGGTATGCGCTTGACTTTACGGTTTGTACGCCCAGCACACTCATGGACTGTCGAAACATCGTGGACATGAAATTCGATCCTTGATCAGACTGTATTACCCTCGGTAGCCCGACCATGGAGAAGAAGTTGAGAAGAGCCCTTGTGATTTTCTCAGCAGATATGTTCCTGAGCGGGACTGCTTCTGGAAATCTGGTAGATGCGCAGAGGATAGTGAATATATACTGATTTCCTCGTTTGGTCTTAGGAAGTGGACCCACGCAGTCGATTAAAACGCGACAAAATGGTTCTTCAAAAGCGGGTATAGGATGTAGGGGGGCGATTGGTATCTTCTGATTCGGCTTGCCTGCCATCTGGCAGGTGTGGCAAGTTCGGCAAAAGTTGGATACATCTTTGCAGACTTCAGGCCAGTAAAAGTGTTTGGTGATCCTATCATAGGTTTTACGGATGCCTAAGTGGCCTCCTAAGGGGGTTTTGTGCGCTATTTCCAACACTTCGGCCCTACGTGCCTTTGGTAACACTAGTTGGTATATCACCGCCCAGTCTTCGTGAGCTGGGGATTGCGGGGGTCTCCACTTCCTCATCAGTACACCATTTTTTATAAAATATCCAGAGGGTATTTTTTCCAGTTCTTCTTTGGGCAGTGCTTCTTCGAAGAGGGGGGAAATCCCATCATCCTTCCACTGTTCTTGTATGATCTGTTGTCGCGAAGCGGGAACTTGTAAGGAGGTTTCGTTGGTATGGGTATTATTTGGATCTGTGGGTGGCGAGTTGAGCTTCCCCTCAAGATTCATGAATGATTTCGATAGGTCGATTTCCTCATCTTCCCTGGACCGATCTTTTGCCTCTAACCTTTCCTCTGCTGTTCTTTTTGCGGACTGGGCACGGGTTACTGCACATGCTGGGAAGATGCCGGGGTATTGTTCCTCTATCATCTCAGTGTTTTCTGAAGTGTTTGGCTCCACCATCACTCTCGGGTGGGGAACAACTCTTTCACCGGCTAGATCATTCCCGAGTAACATCGAGATACCCTTCATGGGTAGGCTATCGACTACGCCTACTTCCACCAGACCACGTACTATGTTCGAATCAAGAGAGATTCGGTGGATCGGTACGTTAATATACCTTCCCCCGATTCCGTGAATTATGACGGATTCTCCTGTCGCCGTCTGTGACTCGCATGGCATACTGTTTTAAAACCAGCGATTGGGTTGCTCCAGTGTCGCGAAGGATTTTTACTTTCCGCCAATTCGTGTGGTCAGTTATCGGATATATCAGACCATCCGACACAAATGGTTGGAACTCTTCCCTGATTTTATCGCCGTCATCCTCTGCAGGGGGTTGGTAGATGGTGATAAAGCCTTGCGGTTTACCAAGTGGTCTTTTCATCGAGTTCACATTTTCCCTTGCGGGGCAGTTCATTGCAATATGTCCAACCTTCCTGCAATAATAGCATGTTACAGGTCTATGTGTCTTTGTCATTTGATAGGTGGGTGGTTGGATCGAGTTGTTTGGGGATCTGTTTCTGATGTCAGGGGGTCGATATATCTTACTGTCTGGACTATGCCCTAAGCTGTGGGTAACGCTACTTGTTTTCCGGGGGTTCGAGCGGGTCTCGGATAATTTTAGGGGTTTATTTCCCTCGCATGCATGTGTCAGGGTGTACTCGTCAGCAAGGATCGCCATTTCATATGTTGTGTCGATCCGCCTCTCGTCCAGGAATAATTTTAGTTCACTAGGGAGGCAGCTCTTGAACTCCTCCATCAAGATCATTTGACGGAGTTTTTCGTAATCAAAGGTGGCATCTTTAGCCGAGGTCCATCTATTGAAAAGTGTTTCTTTCTGACGGAAGAATTTGACGTATGTCTGGTCTTCTTCCTTTTGGCATGACCGAAATCGTTGCCGATATGCCTCAGGCACTAACTCGTAACTATGGAGGATGGCACGCTTCAGGCGGTCGTAGTCGGTGCAATCTGCTAAAGATAGGGAGGTATATACTTCCTGTGCTTTTCCTTTCAGCGCCGTCTGTAGCAGCATCGGCCATGCATCCCTGGGCCATTTAGCGCTCAAAGCTATCTTCTGAAAATGTAGGAAATACCCGTCCACATTTTCTTCGTGGAACGTTGGTACAAGCCGGATATTTCTGGGGATGTCAAATTCTTCCCTTCTTTCCTGACGGGGTTCAGGTCTGCGTCTGCTCTCTGTCAAAATCCGCAACACGGACTCGTCCACTAGGTCATTATCGACCAAATGTTCTGTCACTATCTCAATTAGTTTGGCTTTCCGCATACCCGGTCTGTAGTCTAACTCATACTCTCTGGCTATCGATAATATGTCATCTTTTTTCATCTTGCATAGTTCTCCAAATGACGGTGACTCTAGGAATGCTTGAACCAGTGCCATCTTTTTTTTTTTTTTTTTAAAACACCTCTTGTTACTTTAAATGTGTCCACTGTCTAGTGTCTTTGGAAAAGGATAAATCCCGGACGAGAGCCCCATTTATGTTACGACCCGGAATGTCTAGGGGTAAAAGTCGTAACACAAAATATAAAAAAATTATTTAAAAGAAATTAGTTTTCCCGGGTTTTAGATACGGGAGGGATATATCCATTTTCTCGAAAGACATTTATAAACACAAGACAGGAAAAACACATCCAAATAACAATACCGAGGCCAATGGAAAAATTAATACAATTTTATTTACATATATAAAAATATATTGTAACGAAAATAAAAGAGAATGTGTAATTAGATGAACAAACAAACTTGAACCAGTGCCATCTTTTTTTTTTTTTTTTTTTTTTTTTTTTAAAACACCTCTTGTTACTTTAAATGTGTCCACTGTCTAGTGTCTTTGGAAAAGGATAAATCCCGGACGAGAGCCCCATTTATGTTACGACCCGGAATGTCTAGGGGTAAAAGTCGTAACACAAAATATAAAAAAATTATTTAAAAGAAATTAGTTTTCCCGGGTTTTAGATACGGGAGGGATATATCCATTTTCTCGAAAGACATTTATAAACACAAGACAGGAAAAACACATCCAAATAACAATACCGAGGCCAATGGAAAAATTAATACAATTTTATTTACATATATAAAAATATATTGTAACGAAAATAAAAGAGAATGTGTAATTAGATGAACAAACAAACTTGAAATAGATTCGAGAGAGAATTTCCGCGCAAAAGAAAAAAAACAGTTCATATCCTGTCGTCTGCTTGTAACTCCAAAATGGAAGGACAGCCTTTTTGTGTTTTTGTTTTTGTTTTCATTATGAGAGAGAGATATAGAGAGAAAAATAAACAACAGACTCACTCAGCGTCGGGTTTTAAATGTTTCTATCGCATTCCTTTCTTTTTAAACAATTTCATTCCTTCGTCTATATTGAATACATTATCCTTTCTAATTATCGCCTTTTTTTTTTCGTTTTCTCTGTCGTCAAAATACATCATTCATTTCTTCGCTGTCGTTAGCATTTATAACTGTCGTCACCATCGCCAACTGTCGCTTTCCTAACCCACCTCTTCGACTGCTATATCGTCACTGACTCGCCACCCTGCGCCGCTCCTTTCCCTCTCTCTAATGGTATACCTTTCTCTCTCTCTTTGGCGTCCCCTCTCTCACTGCATGTACCTGCATCGCTCTCGCGTCACTCGCTCAATAATACGCGACGCGGATGCCTGCGGCTTTCCCTCTCTCTAGTTTCATATCTTCTCTCTCCCCCTCTCTCTTTCTTTACAGTTTATAGGTGTCCTCTCGCTGTATTTTCATATGTTCTCTCTCTCTCTCTCTTTTTCTTTTTCCCGATGTTTACAAATTCACTGAGAGCAGACGATAATATAAAACGCGATAAAAACAGAATTTTCTCTCTCGACTTTTTTTTTTTAAAATTTTTTTTTATAATATTAAAAATAATTATTGTCTCAAATTATATATTTTTTTCACATATTTGTAACACACTCCACACAGGGATCCATTTTCTGTAAAGCATTATACTGGTCGTAATACAGCCATATTAATCCTTTACGACCTGAATTATGATGTAGATGATTAAAAAATTATTTATGGTTAATTTTAATTACTTTAAAGGGTAATTATACTATGTTTGTCTTCAAACTAGAAAAATTCTGAAATTCAGTAGGTAAACTACCATTGAGAATTTTTGCGTTTCATAAACTTACCTTGGACTGTTACGTGTCTGACTGTGCTAGTGGAGAAGCAAGAAAGAAAGATATTATTATTGAAAAAGAAAACATGACAGCTTCAGTAACTGTCGTCAATCAGATATGATTCAAGTCAACACTGAAAGTTGTTTATACAACAGGATCCACAGTGTCAAAGGTCAAACCTGACTGCTGTCATCAGAATTTTACAATGACAATATTTCACTAGCTTTGTTTTTAGCATGTATGCATATTTCTTTCTCTCTTTCCCTTTCTTTCGTTCTTATTTCTTGTTGCTCTCTGTCTCTCTTTAAGAAGAGAGGGATTGTATTACACAGTTGAAAGTTGGATTGTGTGTGCAATGAATATTAGCAGTTGAAGCCTGCATGCATCGGATCTCAATGGATCTTGTTTAAAATGTTTCTTAAATGTAAAATAATTCAATATTTTTATTAAAAAAAAAATAAAATTTAAGTACAATTTTTTTCACTTTCAATTTAGGCGTCTTTTTGTCTCTTGCATCATTCATGCTTAAAAATGTGTGTTTATGACAACAAACGAAATCCTCCACTCTCTGAGACAAATGGCAGCATACTGAATGTAAATAATTGACAGTTTCACTCAACATATCTGGCATCTACCCAGATACTGAACTAATACGTACAAGGCGTGTTTGAATCAATTTATGCTGTTATGTTCATTTATTTATGACTAAATGAATTAGTTTAACCAGGTCATAAAGAGTTTAAAGTTTTCTGCCTTACTAAATGTCAAAGTTTTAATTAGTCTTTGATTTTTTAGATTTCCAGGTGATACCATATTGTCCTCACCTTGAATGAAAACAATAACACCTTGAAATGACCCGTGTTTCAGCATAGCATCTGCATATGCCAACACTTTCGCTCGTTCAGATTACTTTAGTCTTCCTAACCCGCCTTGAATTTAGACGTCTCTGTTTTTTTGTTTTCTTGTAACATTTTTTCAATTCTATTGTTATTGTTCATGATACACATTTCATGGCTGATATCTGACCTTGTGTGGCATCAGGAAGCTCCCTTTTGGTGACGATGGGGGCTTCTGCATTAATAAACCTTCTAGCAAACTTGGGTCTGACCGTGCTCCGTGGGGAGGCGAGAAAGAAAGGTATTATTATTGAAGTCAGTACTAGCTGTGTCTAGCCGAGTAGTGACTAAAAAAGGGATTAATTCACAAAAAAAATAAGAAATAAAATTAACTATAGACAATCTTTCAAATTTTTAACAGGTAAAATTACTTTTTATTTTGTAACAAGACTGACCATGTGTTTAAATACATATATACTTGGTGAAATTCACATGAACTACTTGGACTTATTTGTATGTTTTAGTATTGATGTAGTTTTTATGCTTGACTATAATTATGAGTAGGAATACGATAAGAGAATATTCTTATCATTGTTTTGACTCTCTAGTTTTATTTGACACAGACACAGTTAATCAATCGAGAACCACATTACTCAGTATAAAAACGTATAAGATATTAACTGACATATACTCAAGAGTCAAAATAATGAAAAGAATATTCTCTTGTCATAGTCTCAGTTATGACTAACAATTTGTATGTTGTACAATCATCTTTTCTTTTTGTATTGACCAATCAGATGATTATAATTGAATATTACTATTAGTGTAACTATGTCTGCACCTTCAACTTTGACTCATCATTGGTGCTTTCACCATTGTTTTGTTTGATATTTCAATTTCCGTTTGCTTGTATCGTTTTTGTTTTAATGTCTTCATAACAACAGCAACGATTCCAGTCACATCCAATATCCATATTTATTCATGTTTATTCACGGGTTGTTCTATTATTTTTACAACCATTTCGTATTCGAGTAATTCACAGCCAAAACTTTTTCCATAAATCATTGTGACTTATTTCCATGAATGGAATTTTAGTACCAAGTCATCTTCTGCTTTCTGATAACGACGATGGCACAATTTTACACTAACTGCATTAAAATACTTTTTAGAACACGGGCTTCATAAGAGACACAGTTTTTGCCTGGATTCAAGGGTTCCTCTTCAAGGGGCTGCTCTGTAATTGCTTTCACATCTTGCCCATAAGCTGAAAAATAAAATGTAAAGATAAATGCATTTCTTTTTTAAGAAATACTAGCTGGACGCCCGGCATTGCCCAGTCGTACAATACACTTAAACATGATATTTTAATTTATGCAGATTGCACATGTATTATTATAGAATCAATCCTCTATTGAATATTATATATTATGAGGAATAATTTGTCCAGTGGATTAATTTGTAATAAAAAAAATAATAATGAACGGAAAACAAGTTTATTTATCCCATTAGCATAGAAATCTGGAGTTCTGGAAGCGATGAAGTCATTGAAGGCCGATTCGGCATCATCTCGGCTTTTGAAGCATTTTTTGTGCAGGAAGTTGTTGAGATGCTTGAAAAAAGTGATAATCGATGAGCGTGAGTTCCGGTGAATATGGCGGATGAGGCAGAGTCTCATAGCCTAATTCGTTCAGTTTCTACAGGGTCAGTTGAGCAACATGTGGGCGAGCGTTGTCATGGAGGAGAATTGGTCCCTATTGACCAATCTTGGGCACATACGTTGGAGTTTCTGGTGCATTTCGTCAATTTCTCAGCAGCACTTCTCCACCATAATCGTTTTGCCCGGAGATTCAAGAAGCTCTGATGAATGATACTCGCTGCAGGCCACCAAACAATTACCATAACCTTTTTTTGCTGCAATTTCGGCTTTGGAAAGTGTTGTGCAGCTTCTCTGGCATCCAACTACTGTGCTGAACATCGCCGATTGTCATAGAGGATCCACTTCTCATCACATGTCACAATCCGCTTGAAAAATGGGTCGTTTTTGTTGCGCAGAAGGAGCGTAGAAGGCACCTCAAAACAATGATTTTTTTTAATTATCGTTAAATTCATGCGGCACCCATTTATCCAACTTTTTTGACTTCCCTATTTGCTTTAAATGACAAATGACTGTTGAATGGTCGACCTCGAGTTGAACAGAAACTTCTCATGTGGTTTTGCGAGGATTGGTTTCAATTAAGGTGTTCATTATCAACCACAGTCGGCTGGCCGCAAGTCTTCATCTTTGTGGCACCGTTGTGCCACATGTTCGTCAGTGGTTCCTGGACTAAACGCGTCATTGATATCACAAGCTGTCTTAGCAGCTTTTCAGCCTAGTTTGAACTTGAACAAGAAAATCGTGCAGATTTGAATTTTGTCCATGTTGTCGAAAAGGCTGCAAAAAAAAAAAAAAAATGATAAAGAGATTAAGAACGGTAACGAATAACACGATTCGATAGAGCGAAAAACACACTTCCAAATGATATATATAACATGGTTATATATATATATCAATGAATTAATTCAGAAATCATATTTAAAATAACATGTGAGAAAATGATATTGTTTTTGCATCAACCTAATATTATTAACTAGCAGGGAGACCTTGTTGGGGATCCACCATGTGTCATGAGGAAGCTTCACATGCCTCCCCACAGTAACTTAACCACAATACATTGTAGTCTACATAGCACTGTAGATAACCTACCGTTGATTTTATAAAATTATCTGTAAATAATGGCTTCACTTAAAGTTTAAAATGCAAAAGTCAAGTATCATGGTTCAATTGTGCTCTAAACAGAAATATTCATTTCGAACGCGCTCCTGTCTTATCAAAGAACCAACTGTTGATTTTATGAAATTATTTTTACATAATCAGTTGGATTAAAGTTAAATGTACAAAAATCAAGTACCATGGTTCAATTGTGCTGTAAAAAGAAATATTCATTCTGTCTTATAAAAAAAATATTCATTCTGTCTCATAAAAAAAATATACACTTGATTTTTATAGGCTGGGCTTTTCTGCTTGTGCTGTGACAAAACTTCTCAAATGCAATTGTGATGTTAGGTTGTATAAAAGTGTTAACTTTGGTCAAAATTGAACTTCCTTCTTTATTCAGATTTTTTTGATTTTCGATACTTATCAGACGAATTCCGATATAAAATCAACACTCCCAGACACATCTAGTACCTTCATGTGAAATATTAAAAAATAGGCCATGGTGAGATACTGCTCTAGTAGATATCTCACTGCTGATGCAATTCTTAACCTGTATAAGAGTCAAGTACATTTAAGGATGGAGTACTATTGCCACATCTGGACAGGAGCTGCTAGAAGTAGCTTATTCTGCCTTAACAGAGTTCAAAATAGACTTTGTAGCTTAGTGAAAGATGCCCTTTTCTCTTCCTTGCAACCTCTTTCCCACAGAAGAGATCTTGCAAGCCTGTCTCTGCTTTATTATTATTTTCATGGCAAGTGCTTGACTGAGCTTCAATCTATGCCCCCCCCCCATCCTGACTTTCATGAAAAACACTTGTCTAGCTGAAACCACTATCAATAATTTCCCCCACTCTTTATCTGTGCCTAAACCTAAACGTAGATTGCATGAACAAAGTTTGTTTCTTAGAACCGCACGCTTGTTGAACTCTGTTCCATTTTCCTATTTTCCAACTGACTACAATATGGTTGTTTTCAAGTCCAACATAAACAAATTCTTGATGAGCCATCCCCTTAAGTAATCCAATTTACCAAAATTTCATTACTAATAATTACTATGATATTTTTCCATTGACTACTGTACACTCATTAATTCTTATCTTCAAGTGGCCTCCGAGCCTTGATAAATGGTGATTTCTTTGTAAAAAGAAAAAAAAAAGCCAAGCCGTTTTAGAGTCCACAGGGAACAAACCAACACACAAAGTTCATTTTATATAATAGCAGATGGATTGAAAAATAAATAGTTATTGAGCTGATTTTGTGATTGGAACAGTCATATAAAGTAGTTCTCAGTCAAAAACAATAAAACAAACTTCAAAAAAATATATACAGACACACATATATAAGAATATAGATGTAACAGAGCCACTAATGCATTAGACACATGCAAATGATCGAATCAGTGCACAAAATCGTCGCAGTGGAAGAAGAGAAAGAAAAAAAAAAAAGGGGAGAGGAAAAATACAGCACCTGGCGAGGACAAAAAAAAAAAAAAAAACACATGCCGGGTCAGATGAACGTAACCCTGTGGTAACAGCGAGAGACTTTTAAGCCATGTTGAGATAGCAGACGAGATAAACTAAGAGACTCTAAAAACGAGACGTAATGCTTTATTTTGCAAGAACCATGAATAAATGCATTTCATTTCAACTGAAAAAGTTGAGTTGAATTTCTTTCTTTTTTTTTTTAATCCCTTTATGAGAAACAAAAGAAGATAAATAAAAATATTTAAGACAATCTGCATAGGATGAGGATCATTCCAACTAAATTTCACTTTCTAGCCTAAGAGTAGTTAGCAGACAGACACTAATATGTCTCTCATATTAGTAGATATTTGTGAATTTTTCCTCAATCATAAATAATTTTTAAGAGTCATGTGTTCATTAATATCTATTCAATTCCAGGACATTCTTTACAGTGTGGAACAATAAAATTGTTACCCTGGAAAAGACGACTTGTGTACAAATCCCAAGAGCGATAGGAGCCTTCTATCATGTCTGAAAGAGACAAAATGTTCCACAAGCGAGATCGAAGATGCACTGCTGTACAACTAATGCTCTCTACTGATCCAATTTATGACAACAGGAAGATTGCCAGCTGCTTCAAAATACAAATCCGGATGGTTCAATGTTTGAGGGCACAACTCAATGAAGTTTCTGGCCATGTGAGGGTCAGATCATGCCACCTCACATTGCCACCAGCTTGAAAGTCAACACCAAAGTGTACCTGGATGTGCTGAAGAGAGTGCTGATGCAATCAGGTGGCCGCTGGCAGACCCTGGGTGTGGCAGCAGGACTTGGCACCAGCCCACAAATCCAAAGATACCCAGGCTTGACTTAAGAAGGAGGTGCTACAACTTTTTATCCTTCTCTCACTACCCCCCACCATTCTTCCTCAATCTGAACCCACTGGACTACTTTGTTTGGTCATACATCAAGAAAATCACCAACATGACCTCCCACAATATCAAAGCCAGCCTGAACACTGCCATTTGCCGAGTATTCTCCAAACTCCCACTGGCACTTGTTGAAAGGGCTTGCTCCCAGTTCCAGATCCGTATCAAGGCGGTGATTGATGCTGAAGGCGGCTACATTGAATAGATGTCAGCTCTACTACATGATCGAGTTATATGAATTGATTTTTCAATAAAAGTTTTAAAATAAAGTTGTAGTGTTGTTTTCTTTAAGGCGACATATTGTTCCACGCTGTACAAGCTCATTGATTGTACAAGAAAATATAGAAAATATATCAATGCATTTAATAATTGTATGTTACATGGCATTTGAAAACTTGTGTTTTTCTTTTTAATATTTGAATATTTATTGCAAATTATCCACTGTGTGTAACAGAGCATGGATGTGCATATGGCAGCAGCAGCAGCTGTACGACAGCCAATGTATGCAAATGACAGAGCCGTGTGCGAGGAAGAAGGAAAGAAAAAGATTATAAATAAAGAAAAACGTGGCCTGAGAAAAACAGAAATAGATGTGTTACACATGTGGCCCTAAACATGGTTGGATAAATACAGAGTACCACATGTTCGACACGGCATAGTCTTGTTAAGCACATTGGAATATGAGAAGACTTCTGAACAAGACATTATTCCGAAAGTACCTGTAAATAAATGTTGTTTCAAATGAAAACAAAAAAGCGAGTTGAATTCTTTTCTTTGTTTCATTGTGACTATTTGCATACAACCTGTTGGTTCCTCATGTTGATATGTAATGACTATGTTACATGTGTACAATTAAATGAACACAAGTTGTTATTTGATAGGAAGCTGGAGATAAATTACAGATTCACACCTTTCCCAACCACACTCAATTAGGTCAGTCATACACTCTACATTAATCAAAGAAATTGCTTTCGATGAAAATCCAAAGAAATTTAGAGAAAAAAGTCTACTCACTCTCGCAATGATCAAGGAACATAATGCATTCTTGTATAACTGAATCCGGGATCATGATCATGTGTTTGGCCATATTCTCAATCAAAGAAAGGAAGCATCTTTTGGCATAAAACCAAGTATCTGTGACAAGTTTCTTTTGGTAAGGCTCAAGACTCTTCATCACCCGTGAGATTCCAAATTCATAATTACCTTTGGCACAGTACAATGTCCTGTTCAAAAGAATTGTTGAAATATTATAGAAAATTGCGTTTACGTTTTGATTGAAATCTGAAAAAAAAGTAAGAAACAGAAATTGCTGGCAAAGGTCACAAATGCTGTAAAAATGATTGAAATCTGAAAATATTTAATGCAAACAACGATGGATCTCTTATTCAGACACATCTATTCAATTGGTATTTTTTAGGAATAAAAATGTTTTTTAAAACTGGAGAGTGTCAGGCAAATATTTTTATTGTGCTCTTGCATCTCAGTTCAAAATAGCATTTTTGTTTGTGCAATTTAAAAGTTGCCAAATGAATGTGCAAAATAGACTTTGTGGCTTAGTGGGGGATGCCCTTTTCTCTTCCCTGCAACCTCTCTCCCACAGAAGGCAAATATTTTTATTGTGCTCTTGCATTTCAGTTTAAACCTGCAAACCAGGCTTGCAACGTCTCTCCCACATAAGAGAGGTTGCAAGCTTGTCTTTGTTTTATCGTTATTTCTATGGCAAGTGCTCGTCCGAGATCCAATCTCTGCCCCCCACTCGCCAATCTTTCATGAAAAACACTCGTCTAGCTGAAACCAGTGTCAGTAATTTTCCCCACTCTTTATCTGTGCCTAAATCAAAACATAGATTCTATAAACAAAGCTTCTTCCTTAGAAGTGCATGCCTGTGGAACTCTCTTCCGTTTGCCTGTTTCCCATCTGACTACAACTTGGATGTCTTCAAGTCCAGCATAAACAAATTCCTGATGAATCACCCCCTTAAGTAAGACACTTTATCAAATCTCCAATACTAAGGATTACTACGATACTATCCCATTGATTACTGTACACGCAATAACTCTTATCCCCAAGTGGCTTCTGAGCCTTGATAAGTGGTGACCCCCATGTAAAAAAAAAAAAAAACAGAGTAAAAAAATTAGGGTTTACCAATTGAACTGAGCCATCGAAAAATATTTTTATATTTATGTTTCAGACAACACAGAACTGTAAACTAGATGGTTCAAAAAATTTTGTTTTGGTATCAAGAGCCTTGAAAATCAGATAAGATCAAATAAATTATAATTCTGTGGAATTCCAAGCTATGCTCTTGAGGAGAAATTGACTCTGAAACTTCTTAGTTTTCCTTTCTTCTCAAATCTGTCTTAGAGTACTGTTTGTCATATTTGGGCTGGTGAATCTCTGTCCCATTTGAGTGTTCTTCATCAAACTAAAAGTCACAGAGTGGCGCTACGGGCCTCAAATGATTGAATTTTTATGGATCATTCTTGTATGGGTCTTTAGCCAATTAAAATAGCTTTAAGAGATCAAAAAGGGGTTAAAATTGGAAAAATTCTTATACATTTTGTACATTCATCTTAGTTTATTTTTAATCAGTTCATATATATATATATATATATATATTTTTTACATAGGCATCACCACTTATCAAGGCCCAGTGGCCAGTCGAGGATAAGGGTTAAAGAGTGTACAGTAGTCACTTGGACAATATAGTAATTGTCAGTAATGGAAATTCAGTAAATTTGTTAACTTAAGGGGAACGGCTTATCAAGAACTTGTTTACATTGGACTTGAAGACAACCATATTGTATGCGTGTCACATTGGTATGGTGGTAATGGCACCTGCTTTGAATGCTAGTTTTGCTTTCGGTTTCTATTGTAGCTTATGGTGCCTAAATACTTTTGTTTTTACTTTTCAAATCATGACTCTATAATAATATATACAAAATTTGGACAAATCAAAATATCATATTTAAGCATATTTTATGACTGAGCATAGCCCCCACCACCACCACCACTAATATGATCTAAAATTCAGCCTCTAAAGAAAGCATTTACTTACCCAATGGCCATATTTACAATGCATAAGTGATATACTTTTTTGTCGGGTTCGTTATAAGAAAATGCTTCTTCTTCTTGTTCAATCTTTCGCATCACGGCTTCAGCCTTAGATTAAAAACAAAATCAACGCATTAAACAGTGAATGAATTGTTGGTTATTTTTTAAACACCAAGGCATTAGTTATAAAACATTGATACTACTCATAGGGAAATAAGGAACAGATATTGTTACCAGAAGTTATTGCTGTCAGGACCATCATGACTGATGAGGAAAAAAAAAAAGGGAGAAGGAAAAGGCAACAGCAAAAACGAAGAGAGGCAAGAGAACAAGAAAACACTTTTATCCATCCTGAGCTTTATATTCAGACAAGAATAAAAACAAATATTGCAATCAAATATAATTTCCGTTTGATATGAATCCAAATCTTAGTCTGGATATGTTATTGCTGCCAAAAAATGATTAGATTTTGAGTTGAGACTGAAAACGAACTCTATCAGATTACCACAAGTCTTGCAGTCAGTGACATTTTTATTTTACTATTGAAGATAATATTTTTTATATCAGACACAAGGATTATGTAGTGCCGACCTTTGATTCAGAACTGAAACCCCACTTTAATGTGGTCCTGGATATGACCTAAAACTATATCCGATGGTGAGGCCCCACCTTGCGGGCCTTGGGGAGTGTGGAGCCACCCTTTAATTGCCATTGCTCCCAGGTCCACTCTGACCCGGAGTGGTAGTATCTGTTAGGGTCCCAACTATGGGTTAAATAGAATCTGACTAAAATATACTCCATTAAAAATCGTTCCTCAAAATAACTAGATTCGGCATTAAATAACCTGAAAAAGGTTGATATGCCGTAAAACAAAAACAACCCACTTTAATGCATGATACTTATTGGATTTATATTTTTACTAAACTGACTCTTTAATAAAAGGAGTACTATGTTTCCTGGATTGTTGAACTTTTATACAGGGTGGAACAATAAAATTGTTGCCTTAGAAAAGACAACATGATTCCATTTCTGTTTGATGAAAACCAGTTTTCTTTTCGTGTTGCAGACTCTTTACTAGTTGGCCAATTGTGTAGAAATCCCAAGCGAGATATGAGCCTTCTATCATGTCTGAAAGTGACACAATGTTCAACAAGTGAGATTGGAGATGCACCGCTGTAAAACCATTTCAGGCTCTCTACTGATCCAAGTTATAGCAGGACCATTGCCAGCACCCTCAAAATACAAATCTGAACTGTTCAACGCTTGAGGGCATAACTCAACAAAATTTCTAGCCACGGTTATGGTCTTTGGCATGGTTTCAAGTGAGGACCACATCATTCCACCTCACATCTTCAAATTCGGCTTGAAAGTCAACACCAAAGTGTACCTGAATGTGCTGAAGTGTGTGGTGATCCCCTGGCGTAATCAGGTGGCTACTGGCAGATCCTGGGTGTGGCAGCAGAACTTGGCACTGGCCACCATCCAAAGAGACATAGGCTTGGCTTCAGAAGGAATCACTGACCCCCCTCCTCCCCCGACCTGAACCCACTGGACTACTTGATCATACATTGAGAACATCACCAACATGACCTCCCACAACATCAAAGCTAGCCTGATTGCTGCCATTCACTGAGTATTTGCCAAGCTCCTGCCGGTGCTTGTGGAAAAGACATGCTCCCAGTTCCAGACGTTTATTAAGGCGGTGATTGAGGCTGAAGGCAGCTACATTGAATAGATTTCAACTATACTACATAATCAAGTTACCGGAATTGATTTTTTCAGTAAAAGTTTTAAAATAAAGCTGTAGTGTTGTTTTCATTAGGTCAGCAAATTTATTGTTCCACCTTATATCTTCTTTATATATCCCAATTTGTGCCACCTATTATTGTTATGCAAGTTAAACCGAACTTTCTTTTTCAGATTGTCTTAATATGCTTTGCTATGAAATTTGCTTGTCGCTAGTTAACAGCAGTTAAATTCCCTGTTCCCATATATTTCATCTTTCCCGTTTTTACTTGTTCTCTGTACAATTCTTCATTTATTCTTCACATCAATAAATATTCGTTTTCAAATCATAACTTGGTTGGTTCGAGTTGTCTTTTGCTTGTTCGTTTTATCCCTTATCTCTTTTCCCAGTGTCCTGTTATTGATATCGGGTCCAGAGATCTACGAGCCGATTCTATATTTGTATAAATGTTTTTATTATCAGCATCATATGTACCCTTCCATAGTCATTGTTGTTGTATGGTATATACCCTAGGCAGGTTGAACAGGCTTCCTCCAAATGAGGAAGTGTCAAGGGAATATTAAATTCAATTCTCAGTTGCCTGTAATGTTTGATGCATTTTTGGTCAGGAAGCCAGTATCTTCAGACAGCCTGATGCTCCAACAAATATTACCACTCTGGGCCAAAGTAGACCTGGGTGCAAACGTAATTAAGGGGCAATCCACATCCCTCAAACAGGGCCTCACCACTCACCCTCACCAATAGTCATACCCAGGACAAACAAAGGCTGAGCATGAGACAATAAACACCAGCTAAACTTTTTGCAGATTTTCTGCCATTACTACCCAGCACTGGGGAATCCCCTTTTCGTAGTGTTCTGTTATTGATATTGGGTCCAGGAACCTATGAGCAAATTTCAGATTTTTATATATTTTGTTATATTATCATTGTCATATGTACCGTGTCATAGTCCCAACAAAAGCCAAGCATGAGACAATAAACACCAGTTGAACTGTTTGAAGATTTTCTGCTGTTACTACCAAGCAGAGTTAGGAAAGAGTATAACTGCTTTTGTGTTTATTAGATGTCTGCTCCTACAGCGAGTTTAGGTGTGTATGTATGTGCATATTAGTTGGTGTGTTCATATGTGTATATACGCTTGTGCGTGTCTATAGTTTTGTATACATTCATGTTTATTTTTGCATATTTGTATGCACCTGCATTTGTGTATATATACTAGTGTGTATGTCTCGCTGATATGAAATAAATTACTTGTTTTAAAAATGCAATGGGTCAAAGGATGAGAGTTTATTAAGAAGCTGTGTCATCAAATCACGTAATTAATTTCTAAATAACCAATTTTGTCGATGGGAAAAGAAAAAATTTGAAATTCAGAAAACTCAAAAATAAGAAAAACATTTTGATGGTTATACAAATAATCTCATCATAATGAATCAGATGACTTGAAAGAATTGCTCTCTCATTTCAATATTTGTATCCATTTCACTCAATAACCTGAGTTGGTTTCCAACTAAAACTGAAACATGTGTGCAAATATGTAACTAAAAATGTTTGTATAGATAAAAAGTTTTATACAAAATTTTATATATATATATATATATATGCATGTGTGTGTTCACTTACCTTTTCATTCTGATTAGTCATGATATATGACACACACAAATTAGCCAGCACAATAGCACGGATATCTTGCAACTATATAAGAAAAAAATAAATAAAACTAACAAATTATTAAATCAAAAATTAATAATTTCCTATTTTCCATTTTTCCAAACAAAAATAAAATCCATTTTAAGAATATCTGAATTTTATTAATTCTCAATCTTATTAGATGAAAGCAATCATCCTTCCTGAGACATGGTTTGACTTGCTCAACTTGAGCAAACAAATAAAAATTGCTCAACTTGAGCAAACAAATAAAAATTATAAAAAAATAATTTCACTGCATTCCAAGGAACACCAAGTTGATACAGCTAGTTTACAACTTGCGGACTTGTGTGATTCTAATCTGAGGAAAAGAAAGCGAACCACTTACACGATTATAGTTCTTTTTGACAATGTCTTCATAAAACCCTGTGGCATCCTTGTATTTTTCCTGCATGAACAGGACATGAGCTACGTTTAGTTTCCATATGTCGTGATCATTACAAAACTCTAAAGATGTCTGGAAAATCTTCTCAATCTGGCTGTAGTTTTCCTTGTCCCAATAGATACGGGCTTGTTGCATTAGGACAGGAATGTATCTGTTTTATGTGTAAATAAGAAAAATTATCAAATCATGACATGAAAGAAATTCAGGGGCAAGAAAATATGCATGGATCATAAAATGGTATATAAGGTTTGATATATTGATATAGCAATATCCTCCCAAAAATCACATTTTAATAAAATTACTAATGGAATTTCCATCAATCGCATTTCACAATGTGAATTGAGATTGATGGAAATTCTGTGTATATATATATATATATATATATATATATATATATATATATATATATATATATATATTTTAAAGAGAACTTTTCTCATTTCTTGATCTCACCAAAAGACTTCATTATACTCTGGAATTACCTATTTCAGTTTGTTTTTCAATTTTATTCATTTTTATAAACAGCCTACAAATTTTTTTTTTTTGCATGTTATGACCACTGTCCTATAATGTTGTTTCATACTATGCTAAAACCAGCAAATTTTTAGCTTTGCTATATTTATAAATTTACTAACATATTTCTTTTTTTTCTGAAGAGAAGAATTTTGCATTCTGTGAAACTCTGCAGAATAAAGATTTATTAATAATTTTTGTTTGAGGTATTCTGTCAAAAAATAAATTTTACATGTAAATTTTCGCTTAGAGTTTTCATTTATCCTTCTTATATATATATATATATATATATATATATATATATATATATATATATATATATATAAGAATAATAATCTCATCATAATGAATCAGATGACTTATGTAAGTAAATGAAGTAGTTATATATATATATATATATATATATATATATAACTACTTCATTTACTTACATAAATTTAATATACGGAAGTATAGATTTATGCGTAAACTTTAAGTATTTACTTCAAAAGTGCTCAATACGTAGGTAGAGCTAGTTAGTAGTTTATAAAATATATATGCCGATTAAGCTACACTGAATATTCTGCGTTTCATCCACTGTAGGATTCGTCAGGCTTATGCGCAAAATCTGTGGTTGCTTCTTGTTTTTATATATGTTGAGGATTTCTAGTTAGCCAATCAGCTTTCTAGTATCCACCGCACCCCTTCCTATCAGCCAATGGGCATGCATTTTATCGAACAAAGGATCTGTTTTTGAACTAGGTTAGTGGTTTTAGGTAGATCTTTTCCTTCCTTTTTCTTTTTTTTTATTTTTTTATATATATATATAAATATACCTATGTGTACACACATACATGCATACATATATATATATACATATATGTGTGATCGTTTATGTATATTCATGTTTATTTACTTTATTTATTTGTTTGTTTTCTATTGTTATTGTTAGTTTTAAAGTTATTTTGTATCGCTATCCTAGAGTAAGTTTTATTTTGTGAACACAGTTGTTTGCTATTTCTCGTCTACAGTTTAATAGATTTTGAGGTTCTTTAAAGTACAGGATAGCAAATTTTTCATGGAGGCATAATTTACATGGGTCGTCTAAATGTCTGCACGTGATAGCTTGTCTAATTATTTTCCATTCGACTACCGGCGAATGTCCGCTTTCTTTGAGTTCCCAGTATTTATTCGCTAGTGTTATTTTTATACGGTGTTTTTTATTTTTGAATGTACTTTTGTGGTCATAGTATCGGGTTTTAAAATCTAAGGAAGTCATGCCTATGTAATATTTCTTATTATTCGGGTTTTCTTTCGCAAATATTGTTGCTTTATAAACTACACTTTTTGTTAGACATTTATTTTGGACTGGGCAAAGTGTGCAGTGTCTACAATTGCATTTATCTTGTTCGTTATTAGTATTTTTATTTATGGTATGGTTGTTCTTGTCAGGGGCTGGTTTGTTATTATTATTATTATTATTATTATTATTTCTGCTAGTGTTGGTTTTATTTCTGTCATGGTGTCTACTTTTTTTATTGTTTATTTTGTTGTTGTGTACCCGCCTGATAAACCCAACTAAACCAGAAATAGGTAGAATTAGCAAAACTATACTCTCTAGAGTAAACAAACAAATCAAACAGGACCTAGAAATAAACCAGTGGGCAAATACTACCTGGTTTAAAAATATAGAAAACAAAGATAAATGTACGTTCATACAGTTTGACATCATAGACTTTTATCCCTCAATATCCGAAGAACTTTTTAACATTGCCCTAGAATTTGCCGAGGCATACACTGATATATCCTCAGAAGAAATCAACATCATTAAAAAATGTAGAAAATCAGTTCTAATAAACAACAATAACCAATGGATAAAAACTAAAATGAAAAATTCGTTTGATTTGGCGATGGGTGCCAGAGACTCTGCAGAGGCATCAGATCTTGTGGGATTATTCATTCTATATACCCTCACAAGCATATTCGATACTACGGATATCGGCCTATATAGAGATGACGGACTAGCTATAATAAAAAACTCCAACAAAGTCAAGGGAGAAAACTTTAAGAAAATCATACACAAAGAAATGAAAAAATTAGGCCTAAAAGCGGACGTATCAGCTAACATAAAAATAACAAACTTCCTGGACGTCACGTTAAACTTAGATAAAAACACATATGAACCATACTTAAAAGATAACGCTACTCCAATTTACGTAAACCCTAAGTTCAACCACCCACCATCAATTATAAAACACATTCCTAACTCGATCGTAAGTAGACCCAGTAATAACTCAAGCGATAAAAATGCATTTAACAGGTCAACCAATATCTACGAAACAGCCCTAAAAAATAGTGGATACAAAAATATCGATATCAAATATAAGCAACAAAACACCAACAACTATAATAAAATTAAAAATAGAAGAAAAAGAACTATAATTTGGTATACGGCCCCATACAATCAAATGTTAAAAACAAAACTTGGCAAGAAATTTCTAGATCTTATTGAAAAACACTTTCCTGCAACCAACTCCTTACACAAAATCTTCAATAAAAATACCTTGAAGTTATCTTACAGTTGTTGCGAAAATTTAGAGATGAAATTTAAAGCACATAATAACAAAATACTAAATGAAAACAATGTAAACAACAACAAAATAAACAATAAAAAAAGTAGACACCATGACAGAAATAAAACCAACACTAGCAGAAATAATAATAATAATAATAATAATAACAATAATAATAAGAAGAAGAAACCAACCCCGGACAAGAACAACCATACCATAAATAAAAATACTAATAACGAACAAGATAAATGCAATTGCCAGGGCCGCTGCAAGAAAGGTGGGCTCTCTCTACCGTGCTAGAAAACTACTAACACCCGAAAGTATCCTGTACCTCTATAAGGCCACCATTCACCCATGTATGGAGTATTGCTGCCACATCTGGCCTGGTGCATCTGCTACTAGTCTCTCGCTCCTTGACAAGGTTCAAAAGAGAGTCGCAAACCTGATAGGCCCTGAACTGGCATCTAAGCTTCAGCCTCTGTCCCATCGACGAAATGTTGCATCCCTCTGCCTTTTCTACAAGTATTTTAGTGGTGAATGCTCTGACGAACTGCAATCACTTGTGTCCCCACGACGTGAGCACCCTCGACAAACCCGACAGGCTGCTAAATCCCACCCCTACACTGTAGAGATCCCTAGATGTAAAATATCTTTTTACTCCAATAGTTTCTTCCCCAGAACCGCTAGACTCTGGAATTCCATTCCAGGTCCCTGCTTCCCCAACAGTACTGACGTGCAGAAGTTCAAGTGTAACGTGAACCGACACCTTGCTGTCCAAATCCCTACATAGTACCCCAGTAGTTGTTGCCCCTGATAGTAGCCCCCTACACCAAAGTGGCAATTTGCCTTGTTTGGGGTGAAAATGTAATAAAAAAAAAAAAAAAAAAAAAAAAATTGTAGACACCGCACACTTTGCCCAGTCCAAAATAAATGTCTAACAAAAAGTGTAGTTTATCAAGCAACAATATTTGCGAAAGAAAACCCGAATAATAAGAAATATTACATAGGCATGACTTCCTTAGATTTTAAAACCCGATACTATGACCACAAAAGTACATTCAAAAATAAAAAACACCGTATAAAAATAACACTAGCGAATAAATACTGGGAACTCAAAGAAAGCGGACATTCGCCGGTAGTCGAATGGAAAATAATTAGACAAGCTATCACGTGCAGACATTTAGACGACCCATGTAAATTATGCCTCCATGAAAAATTTGCTATCCTGTACTTTAAAGAACCTCAAAATCTATTAAACTGTAGACGAGAAATAGCAAACAACTGTGTTCACAAAATAAAACTTACTCTAGGATAGCGATACAAAATAACTTTAAAACTAACAATAACAATAGAAAACAAACAAATAAATAAAGTAAATAAACATGAATATACATAAACGATCACACATATATGTATATATATATATATGTGTGCATGTATGTGTGTACACATAGGTATATTTATATATATATATACAAAAATAATAAAAAAAAGGAAGGAAAAGATCTACCTAAAACCACTAACCTAGTTCAAAAACAGATCCTTTGTTCGATAAAATGCATGCCCATTGGCTGATAGGAAGGGGTGCGGTGGATACTAGAAAGCTGATTGGCTAACTAGAAATCCTCAACATATATAAAAACAAGAAGCAACCACAGATTTCATGCATAAGCCTGACGAATCCTACAGTGGATGAAACGCAGAATATTCAGCGTAGCTTAATCACCATATATATTTTATGAATTACTATATATATATATATATATATATATATATATATATATATATATATATATATATATATATATACAATCAAATTGAAACACTGGCTTTTGTTGGAAGACTGAAGTTAAGCAAAATTGACCCTGGTTAATACTCATCACTTCAGTTAGTGGTTACAACCAGAAATTCAGTACACAAAGTTAAGATGCCTGAAGTGGACTCAATTTACCTAAATATGGAACAATTTACCTAAATATGATCAGTAAACATGAAATGAAATACGAAACCATATGGAAATAATTTATTTAAAAATTTTTTTATTGTTTTAACATTTCTTGTGTTATCATGAAATAATAAAAAATAATAAACTTTCATTTTTTACATTTCTATGAATAATTTTTATGTTTTATCACTTGTGTTATCACTAGGGCTAGGACAACAGCATATTCTTTTCATTGTTTTGACTCTCGAGTGTGTATCCATTGATATCTTATATATCTATTAATATCTTATATGCTTTTATATAGAGTGATGTGGTTCTCGGTTGATTAACTGTGTCTGTGTCGGATATATACTCAAGAGTCAAAACAACAAAAAGAATATGCTGTTGTCATAGCTCTAGTTATTACACAAAAAAAAAAACAAATGAGAATTTTTATTATTTACATTTCTATAAATTTTTGAAATAATACATTTATGTTTTTCACAAGTTTCATCACAGAATTTTGTCATAAATAATGTATGAAAGTTTTTTACTAACACTTCTTGTATTATCAA
This sequence comes from Euprymna scolopes, assembly GCF_053919585.1. NCBI lineage: Eukaryota > Metazoa > Mollusca > Cephalopoda > Sepiida > Sepiolidae > Euprymna > Euprymna scolopes. Next base: position 147,792,124 of record NC_136482.1, on the reverse strand, counting down.
AAAGGTTTCGGTTTCGCAATTCAATAGAAGCTACTTTGTTTCATCACACATTATTCATGACAAAATTACGTAATAAAATTTGTGAAAATTTATAAATCATTTCCCTGTGAATATATTTTAAATATTAAAAAAAAAATATTTATACAAATGTAAAAAAATAAAAAAAATTTTTTGTTTCATAATAAAACAAGAAATGGTTCCACATGGTTTCGTTTTTCTTTTCAAGTTTACTGACTTCCATTCCTTATTTAGGTAAACCGAGTCCACTTCACGCGTCTTAACTTTGTATACTGAATTTTTGGAGATAACCCAGAGAAATATTTTCTTTATAACCAAATGTGAGAAAAACGAGACATTGTCATACGGTAAACAAAATAAGGAATAAAAAAAGCATATCTTCACAAAAGAGATAATTTATATATGTTTAAACTGGAAGGTTTGCAGCAATAAGAAAAGACAAAATGGTCGTGAATACTTTTAGATTTTATTGAATTAGTTTGGAATTATTTTGGTGATGAGTAAATTGTATAATTTTTTTAATTTAATTACTATCCTCATCTTCTAGTTGTTGTTTTCACAACGTTTCAGCCAATTATTCCTCTGGCCTTCGCCAGGTTAACCACGACGGGATAGGAATGTCAAATCCTCCAACTACATCCACAGCAATTTTTGCCACCATGGGCCCATGGTGCAGTGGATAGAGATGCAGAATATCTACGATTCCAGGTAAGCGTGGAGCTAGTGGTAGCAGTTTCAATCCCACCCAAAGCCGGTCAGAGGATTAGTTGACCAAATCGTGGTGAAATTACAACAGCTATTGAAGGCAGCAATTGCTGTGGATGTAGTTGGAGGATTTGACATTTCTATCTCGTCGCGGTAAAACCTGACGAAGGCCAAAGGAATAATTGACTGAAACATTGTGAAAAAAACAACTACAAAATCGTGAAAAAAAACAACTACAAAATGAGGATAATAGTCCAAATAATCAAATAAAATAAATTATACTTTTAGATTTCTTGTAAAAACAAAGGGGTTCATTAGCTGAGACATTAAAATAAGTCTGGATTGATTAATTAAGAACTGTGAATTTAAGGGGTCAGGAAAATCATTCAAAACTTCTCTGCTCAATTAAATAAATTATAATTCATTGAACGTTGTTTATAAAAGTCAGTGTTCTTTTGATATCATATTATTATTAGAGTTTAGTGAAAAAGATTGGAATATTTCAATGGATAAAGTTTACAGATGATGATGAGACCATGAGTTGTGTGTGTCTGTGTGTGTGTTAATGTTTGTGTGCGTGTGAGTGGACAGAGATGTTGCAGAGATGGGCACCCAATGATACCAATCCATTGACTGAATTTTTGAACATAACTTAGTTAGCTGTAGAAACAAACAACTGCTTAACTGGGTGGGAAGCTGGCAACAAACTAGCATGCAGTCGAGAAGGTAGTTGATGCAATAAATTAATTTATTGTTAGAGAAATAAAGGATAAGCATCAGCCCACATGCATGTACAGAGATATCATCAGATGCTATTCCGTAGTATTTACAATAAATCTGATTTAATGATACAATACTATAAAAACATGATACAAAAAAAAGAAGTGTGGGGGCGAGGAAGACAAAATGTCTATTATGAAATTACGTTTCCAAAGCATCATCATATTCATTGACAGCTTTCTTCAATGCATCTTCATCGTTGTTCTCCTTTGCCTGTTGCACCTAAAACAATAAAAAAAGAAATCAAACCTCAAATGTGAAAAAAGAAACAATGTCTGCACTTCAGTTATAGTCAGCTAACATACTTCCTGACTTCCAGAATTGAGTTGTCTCTCTTAGATTTATGACAGATCAAGACAAAGTTTTGCTTAGTCATAAAATTTGATTTCCTTGGTGAAAAAAATAAACTACTTGATCAATTGACGTGATTTTTGGAATATGACTTCTTTGTTCTGTGACGGATATGTACACCATAAAGTTTAAAGATTTTTCTGTTTTTTTTTGAAAATAGGTTTAATTCTAGATAAGCACCGGAAATACTTTTTAAAATTGTAAAATGTTAAGCAAAAGTTTAACTTACAAGTATGTATCCAAGAACGTTTTTTTTTCCTTGTTAGAATATTAATATACATTAGAGATTTTATTACAATTATTCCTTTTTTTTTTTTTTTAAATCTAATCTATATAGTTAAAAGAATTTTTATTGATAACATTTCCTGCAATATATTTCCATAGAAAATAGATAAACATTAGTAAAAAAAAAAAAAACCCACTATTTTGTTTTTGTTTAAATAAAACAACACATGCAATCTGCTGCACATAAGTGGATGAATAAACAAATAGGAACAACAGATTATTTTATAAACCCTTCAAAATATTAAAAAAGGATTTGTGGGGATATATATGATAATAGTTGATGCTATTATTGACATAATTAGATAAATATGGCATAATTACTTTGACACACCGGTTCCCATTTGATCACCAAAGTTAAGCAATACTGAACCTGGTCAGCACTAAAATGGGTGACAATTTGGGAATTTCAAGTGCTGTGCTTTCCACTTATCTTTTTTTTTTTTTTTTTTACAAGGGTGTCACCACTTATCAAGGCTCAGAGGCCACTCGAGGATAAGGGTTAATAGGTATACATTAGTCATTGTGATTTTAGCATAGTAAACAGTGGGAATTTTGTAACTTGGATTACTTAGGGGGACGATTCAATTAGAACTTGTTCACATTGGACATTTTCTTTTTTTTTTTTTTTCAAAGGTATCAACTCATTATCAAGGCCAAGAGGCCACTCAAGGATAAGGGTTAAAGAGTGTACAGTAGAAATTGGACAATATAATAATCATTAGTAATGAAAATTTGGTAAATTTGATAACTTATATGGAACGGCTCATCAAGAACTTATTTACGTTAGACTTGAAGACAACCATATTGTAGTCAGCCGGAAAGCAGGAAAACGGAAGACAATTCCACAGGCGTGCAGTTCTAATAAAAAAGCTTTGTTCATGGAATCTACGTTTAGGTTTAGGCACAGATAAAGAGTGGGGGGAATTATTGATAGTGTTTACAGCTAGACGAGTGTTTCTTGTGAAAGTTTTGCGAGGGGGGACCATAGATTGAAGCTCAGTCGAACACTTTCCATGAAAATAACGATACATCAGAGACAAACTCGCAACATCTCTTCTGTGAGATAGAGGTTGCAAGGAAGAGAAAAGGACATCTCCTACGAGGCTACGAAGTCTATTTTGAACTCTATCAAGGCAGGACAAGTCCTTTCTAGCAGCTCCTGCCCAGATGTGGCAACAGTATTCCATCCTTGGACGTACCTGGCTCTTATATAGATAGAGAATTGCATCAGCAGTGAGATATCTACTGGATCGATAGAAAGATCCCACCATTTTTCCAGCGGCCTTGGCAACAGATTTGATGTACGTCTTTGCATTGTTTCCAGTTGTCTAGCACTTCTCTTTGCCACTGGACTTAAGCAGTGCCGATTCAAGAGAGGTGTGGTTGGTGCTTGCGCAATCCTTGACTCACAATTACACAAGCAGTTACCCTTACAGGAGTTATACATTGTTTCTTGAGACTGAACAGAGGCATTGCAAAAGATAAATATTGATAAAAAGAAAAATGTGATAATTGCGATGAGAACACAGTGAGTTCAAAGTGACTGCAATGTCTGACTTGTCAGGTGGCCATTGAAAAGAGGGAAAAGCTGCATGCTTAGATTTGCCTGTTTTTGTAGGTGTTGATGATTTGCATGCATCAACACTGCCTCGTTTTAAAAGGATGCGATACGAGGAGAGTGAGGCTGACAGAAAAAATTTTGTAGACATGAACAAATGAGAGAGGGAGACAGAGTCGGACAGTTTGGATAGCAGTTTTGGAAGTTATTGTTCCAATGTTGTCCGAGTTTTTGACCGTTATGATGACCTCATTGTGCTATAAAACATTTTTTTCAGTTTCTTACAAAGAAAAAAGTTCTTACTCACAAAAAATATTTTATTTTTCAGATTATCACGAAATTGCATTGAAACATTAATTCCTATCATTACTAAAGTTAAGTAATGCTTAAAAATGGTCACTACTTGGATGGGTGACCGATTAGTAATAGCGGGTATCATCAGCTGTAAAAGTGAGTTTCTCTACTACTTCAATTATGTATGTTGTGAAAACAATAGAATAGCAATGTTGAATCAAGACAGGTAAGGTGGGATTGTGCAACCCTTGCTGCAATATAAGCTCATCACAAATTCGCCTTTTCAACGGGTATCCATTTATAATGCTGTTGTTACATATTAACATTCGGACCCAACATGTTGTGTCTGAGACAGTCGCACAGGAACAAAAACAGAAAACATTTGACTCAGTTTTCTCAGTTGAAATAAAAGGCATTTATTCATGGTACTTTCCAAGATACCGCATTGCATCTTCTTTTAAAAGTCTCTTAGTTTGCCATGCAGTAGAAAAAATTCTGCCATGTTGAACATGTGCTTCAAAAGTCTCTTACGCCACCAGGTGGCCACATATCCATCTCACGCCGGCACGTCTTGTCAGTCATCTTCCCCCTCCGCTTTTTCTTTCCTTTCTCATCCTCCACTGTGACACCACATTGCACACTGGCTTGGTCATTTGCATATGTGTTGGCGGCTGCTGCTATTAACGCGTCAGTGGCTCTGTTACACAGTCTCTAGAAAAAGTAAACTAGTCACAACAGAAAAGGAAACGTGTCACAACAGCAAAACAGAAACTAGTCATAAAAGAAAATGGAAATTAGTCACAAGAGAAAAAGGAAACGTGTCACAACAGAAAATGGAAATGAGTCACAACAGAAAAAAGAAACTAGTCACAACAGAAAAAAGAAACTAGTCACAACAGAAAAAGGAAATTAGTCACAAAAGAAAAAAGAAACTAGTCACAACAGAAAAAGGAAACTAGTCACAACAGAAAAAAGAAACTAGTCACAAAAGAAAAAAGAAACTAGTCACAACAGAAAAAAGAAACTAGTCACAACAGAAAAAAGAAACTAGTCACCACAGAAAAAGGAAACTAGTCACAACAGAAAAAAGAAACTAGTCACAACAGAAAAAAGAAACTAGTCACAAAAGAAAAAAGAAACTAGTCACAACAGAAAAAAGAAACTAGTCACAAAAGAAAAAAGAAACTAGTCACAACAGAAAAAAGAAACTAGTCACAACAGAAAAAAGAAACTAGTCACAAAAGAAAAAAGAAACTAGTCACAACAGAAAAAAGAAACTAGTCACAAAAGAAAATAGAAACTAGTCACAAAAGAAAAAAGAAACTAGTCACAAAAGAAAAAAGAAACTAGTCACAAAAGAAAAAAAAAACTAGTCACAAAAGAAAAAAGAAACTAGTCACAAAAGAAAAAAGAAACTAGTCACAAAAGAAAAAAGAAACTAGTCACAACAGAAAAAAGAAACTAGTCACAACAGAAAAAGGAAACTAGTCACAACAGAAAAAGGAAACTAGTCACAACAGAAAAAAGAAACTAGTCACAACAGAAAAAGGAAACTAGTCACAACAGAAAAAGGAAACTAGTCACAACAGAAAAAAGAAACTAGTCACAACAGAAAAAAGAAACTAGTCACAAAAGAAAAAAGAAACTAGTCACAACAGAAAAAAGAAACTAGTCACAACAGAAAAAAGAAACTAGTCACAAAAGAAAAAAAAAAAAGTCACAACAGAAAAAAGAAACTAGTCACAAAAGAAAAAAGAAACTAGTCACAACAGAAAAAAGAAACTAGTCACAACAGAAAAAAGGAAACTAGTCACAACAGAAAAAAGAAACTAGTCACAACAGAAAAAAGGAAACTAGTCACAACAGAAAAAAGGAAACTAGTCACAACAGAAAAAAGGAAACTAGTCACAACAGAAAAAAGAAACTAGTCACAAAAGAAAAAAGAAACTAGTCACAAAAGAAAATAGAAACTAATCACAACAGAAAAAAGAAACTAGTCACAAAAGAAAAAAGAAACTAGTCACAACAGAAAAAAGAAACTAGTCACAAAAGAAAAAAGAAACTAGTCACAAAAGAAAAAAGAAACTAGTCACAACAGAAAAAGGAAATTAGTCAAAACAGAAAAAGGAAACTAGTCACAACAGAAAAAGGAAACTAGTCACAAAAGAAAAAAGAAACTAGTCACAACAGAAAAAAGAAACTAGTCACAACAGAAAAAAGAAACTAGTCACAACAGAAAAAAGAAACTAGTCACAACAGAAAAAAGAAACTAGTCACAACAGAAAAAAGGAAACTAGTCACAACAGAAAAAAGAAACTAGTCACAACAGAAAAAAGAAACTAGTCACAAAAGAAAAAAGAAACTAGTCACAACAGAAAAAAGAAACTAGTCACAACAGAAAAAAGAAACTAGTCACAAAAGAAAAAAAAAAAAGTCACAACAGAAAAAAGAAACTAGTCACAAAAGAAAAAAGAAACTAGTCACAACAGAAAAAAGAAACTAGTCACAACAGAAAAAAGGAAACTAGTCACAACAGAAAAAAGAAACTAGTCACAACAGAAAAAAGGAAACTAGTCACAACAGAAAAAAGGAAACTAGTCACAACAGAAAAAAGGAAACTAGTCACAACAGAAAAAAGAAACTAGTCACAAAAGAAAAAAGAAACTAGTCACAAAAGAAAATAGAAACTAATCACAACAGAAAAAAGAAACTAGTCACAAAAGAAAAAAGAAACTAGTCACAACAGAAAAAAGAAACTAGTCACAAAAGAAAAAAGAAACTAGTCACAAAAGAAAAAAGAAACTAGTCACAACAGAAAAAGGAAATTAGTCAAAACAGAAAAAGGAAACTAGTCACAACAGAAAAAGGAAACTAGTCACAAAAGAAAAAAGAAACTAGTCACAACAGAAAAAAGAAACTAGTCACAACAGAAAAAAGAAACTAGTCACAACAGAAAAAAGAAACTAGTCACAACAGAAAAAAGAAACTAGTCACAACAGAAAAAAGGAAACTAGTCACAACAGAAAAAAGAAACTAGTCACAAAAAAAAAGAAACTAGTCACAACAGAAAAAGGAAACTAGTCACAACAGAAAAAGGAAACTAGTCACAACAGAAAAAAAGAAACTAGTTACAAAAGAAAAAAGAAACTAGTCACAACAGAAAATAGAAACTAGTCACAACAGAAAAAAGAAACTAGTCACAACAGAAAAAAGAAACTAGTCACAACAGAAAAAAGAAACTAGTCACCACAGAAAAAAGGAAACTATTCACAACAGAAAAAAGAAACTAGTCACAAAAGAAAAAAGAAACTAGTCACAACAGAAAAAGGAAACTAGTCAAAACAGAAAAAGGAAACTAGTCACAACAGAAAAAAGAAACTAGTCACAACAGAAAAAAGAAACTAGTCACAACAGAAAAAAGAAACTAGTCACAAAAGAAAAAAGAAACTAGTCACAACAGAAAAAGGAAACTAGTCACAACAGAAAAAAGGAAACTAGTCACAACAGAAAAAGGAAACTAGTCACAACAGAAAAAAGAAACTAGTCACAACAGAAAAAAGAAACTAGTCACAACAGAAAAAAGAAACTAGTCACAAAAGAAAAAAGAAACTAGTCCCAACAGAAAAAAGAAGCTAGTCACAAAAGAAAAAAGAAGCTAGTCACAAAAGAAAAAGGAAACTAGTCACAAAAGAAAAAGGAAACTAGTCACAACAGAAAAAGGAAACTAGTCACAACAAACAAATAGATGAAATTTTAAATCACCTGTTTTGTAAGTTTTCTCAGCATTTCAGTTTTTCTTGTCGCCATCTCATCCAGCCGATGATAGGCATCTTCTGGTGATGTCTGTCTGGTGATGACTGCTTCCAGAAAGTCATACAATTCCTGAATGAAAGTTTTAAGATGGATAATTAATGAGCGACACAATATTGCATATGACAGATTAAACAGGAGAATCATAAAGTGTACATACACATGGATATACACGATGGAACGATACATTTGTAGCCTTAAAGAAAACAACACTACAACTTGATTTTAAAACTTTTATTGAAAAATTCAATGCAGGTAACTTGGTTATGTAGTAGAACTGACATCTATTCAATGTAGCCATCTTCAGCCTCAATGACCTTCCTGATACGAGTCAGAAACTGGGATCATGGCTTTTCTACAAGCACCAGCGTGACCTCGGTGAATACTCAGCGGATGGTGGCAATCTGACTGGCTCTGTGGGAGGTCATGTTGATGATTTTCTTGACATATGAGCAAACGAAATAGTCCACCAGGTTCAGGTTGGAAGAGGATGGGGCGCAAAGAGAGAAGGATACAAAGTCATAGCACTCCTTCTGAAGCCAAGCCTGGGTCTCTTTGGACTTGTGCCAGGGTCTGCCAACAGCTAACTGATTGTATCAGAGAATCACCACATTCTTCAGCACATCCAGTTACACTTTGGTGTTGACTTTCAAGCTGATCCTGGAGATGTGAGGTGGCATGATGTGGCCCTCACTTGAAACCACACCAAAGACCATAACCGTGGCCGGAAATTTTGTTGAGCTGTGCCTTCAAGTGTAGAACTGTTCGGATTTGCATTTTGAAGGTGCTGGCAATGGTCCTGTTGTCATAACTTGGATCAGTATAGAGCATGAGTTGTACAGTGGCGCATCTCTGATCTTGCTCTTTTAACATTGTGTCACTTTCAGACATGATAGAAGGCTCCTATCGCTCTTGGGATTTATACAAAACTAGCCAACTTGTAGATGGTCTGCAACAAAAAAAAGAAAACCGATTTTCAACAAATGGAAATGGAATCCTGTTGTCTTTTCAATCATTCCATCCCGTATATATCAACCAAGAATAAAGAAAAAGTGAAAAATTTGAAGATAAAAAGCAATTTGGATTATTCAGACTACTATTCTCGTCTTAGTTGTTAAAGTAAGGGTTGTGTAATCCCCAACTACACTTAGTCTGATCCTGCATTGCTTAATTACAGTCATAAGGTGAAATCCATGACAACTGGAAAGATAAACAAGTTAAAAAATATGCTTCTTAAAGAATACTGGAGTTTATATTTATAGGTTGAAACCTTGTGAAAATAGCAACTCAGATGAGAACAGTAATCTAAATAATCCAAATCATCATAAATTTTAAAACATAAAAAGAAAATTTACAATGAGAAAAACATTTTGGTAATATTTCCAATAAAGAATAATCAAATATGATCAAAATAATTTTAAAAAAAAATGATCAAAAGCCTTTTTCAAGAAATTGTAAATGTTTATAAACTTACTCCTATAATTTTTTTGTCTATAGTTGACTCATGGCAATTGTAATGAAATGCTTGTTGCCTATGTGTAATAGCAACTGCACAGACCAAAGTGGACCACTGGAGAGACTGGGGCTTATTATTAAATTTCTGCACGGTGACAAATGTTTCTATGTCTGCTTTTAGTTACCTCTTTTGTGTACTGTTCAGGAAATAAAAAAAGTTTTTGCCCCAAAGTGCATCCCTTATAAGATTTTTTGAAAGATTTTGAATCAACACATTTAGTAATAAACCATGTTTTGAGTATAGTGTTTTTGGTTTGAGTTCAGAGGTTTATGGTGATATTAATCTTTATTATATAGTGATCAGCATTTCTGAGTGCGCTATAGGTATCTGACACAAGTTCCAGGCAGTACGATGAAGAATAGATCATGAAATAAGGCTTGCTGGTCCTCACAATCTGGGAGGGTGGTCAGAAAAATAACAGTGTGAGAGGGAATGTGCAATGTAGTGTTAATAGCTGAGTCTGTGTGGTTTCACAAGCCAAGTCAATTTCTATAATGGACATTAAAGTTTCCAAATATATAGATTTGGATGCTTGTATCCAAAGATAATACTGTTGGAGTAGCAATACACATGAGTGATAAAACGCTTTGGATAATCACAGATTTCAAGGGGATTCTGCTAAAATCATCATATTTTAAAAACCAAAGCACTTGTTGAGAATTATTAAATAATAATGTACATTTTACATTTTATATTTTAAGAGTTTTAAGCAAATACAGTGATAAAAATGTGAACATCATAAAACAGAGTTTTCAGTAAGGTTTTGTAAAGACCCCCACCCCCAACTCCTGGCAGTTAATCTATAATAATCTGAAGATTTAAAAGCAAAATTAAATAAAAATTTCATGAGATGATAGGGAGGACATGTTGCATATGCCTACCCGATTATCGAATAAGCTTATAGCATAAAAATAAGATAATCCTGGAAAAAAAAAAGGTTGCCACTCACCGGTGTTAAATATTTGTATGTAAGGTGTGCATTCTCGGCTAATACGTCAGCAGCCAAATCAAAATACTAGAAAATAAAAACAGAAGAAAAAAAATTAACCCCTTAAGGAAGAAAAAAATAAAAATAAAGAATCTATGTACCCAAGAATTTCTAGATGTCTTCATTTATCACTGGTCAGTGTTTGGTCAGTACAGATCACAATGAATACTCAAGAACTGTCTGTCCTGAGCCAGTCTCATTCAATTGTGTTCCAGATCTCATCAGAGAAAATCAGACTAGTTGGCAGAATGCAGACATTAGTTATTTGTGCTCTAGGCGGGATAGTCTTCTTCTTAAACCAAATTGATTGCATCAACCACTTTGTTGCTAACCATAGCTTTTCACTGCTTAAGTGGTTAGCCCAGTTGATACTGCTGACCATGTACTGTTACCACCAATCTACAAATTCAGGATAAAAAACACTTATTTATAACTTTAATTTTTTCTGATTATTATTATTCACATTTGAACCATTAAAAAAAAAATTGAATGACATTTCTAAAAAATAATTATATGCTTTTAAACACATTAAATAGATCATTTTTGAATATTGTTTGAACTGGCAAATTTTAATAAAATATGCAGGACACACGCATTAAATAACTAAACAAAATAAATTATCAGATAAATTAGGTTCGATTTTGTATAAAGAAGACAAATTTAAAAATTATAATAAATCACTAAACCAATTATTTCATATTCAGTTGTTTTTCTTGAAATTAGAATGTATAGACTTTAAATGCTTTACTTCAAAATATTTGATTACTATTTTTTATTTGATTACTAAATTCAAAAATAAAATGATATATGGCAAGAAGAGAAAACGGACATGCAAGAAAATATAAAAAAGTTTTTTCCATTGCTTATTTGAACACAAATTGTAAAAAGACCTACAAACACTCGGGCAACGCCGGGTACCCCCCACCCCCTGCTAAGCAGGGTTTTTTAACGTTTGTTTTTCTGGGTTTTTTTTTTACTTCGCTTATTCTTTTCTTAGGTTTTCATTAACACCCCTACCCCTGCCCGACCACACACACCGAAAAACACCCAGGCAATGCCGGGTACCCCTCGCTAGTATATATAGATAATATAAATTCAACTGTCTGTTTAAATATATGTATGTATGTCTGCCTAAAACTTTTGATAGAGGCAACAGATTTTCACAAGATCAGTATCATTTTGAAGCTCAGCCCTTCGGATGACAAATATTGAAAAATTAGTTAAAAACATTAATTCCTTTACCCTCAACTGGGCACCTTTCTACAAGGAGAGGTCGCTTTTTTCGCCAATATTTTCGAAAGTCATATCTTCTTTTCGATTGACTAGCCTTAATTTAAACCTTTGCCACTTCCAGTTAGGCGATGGGCACAATGGCAAAGACGTTACATTTTTTTTTTTGCACATTCTTTTCCTCCTTAATACTGGTACTGGTTCGAGCCAGCCTGCCTGCCTACTACCACTTTTTTTTTTTGCACAACACACACCTCCAAACACCCGGGCAACGCCGGACACCCAGGCTAGTAAACTATAATACTTTATTTGGATTCTTTGTTTTCATCTTCAGTCTTATTTGCACAATGTTTTGGTCGATGTAATACATGGAGAGATTGAATGGTCGAGCATGGAGGGAAAAATAAAAACCATTTGCCCTTATGAGATCAAGTAAAAATTGTAGACAGAGAAGAATGATGGAGAGTAACATAATTCAAAGAAGCCATGTATATGCTGGACAATAATCAACTACTAAGCAGTATTGAATTTAATGCAGTATGGGAACCATTAATTATAACTAATAGATAATAGATAAACAGTATTAAGTAGGTAGTAATAATAATATGTATATGGGGGAAGAGATGGCTGGTTACTTTTAATGCATCTAAAACCAAGCTTCTATCTTTACATCATCAATGTTCTGATCCCCATCTGGCATCAATTGAAATGGATGGTGCTCGTCTTGAGGAGGCTCCATGTTTTGACAAGCTTCTGGGCTTGACCTTTACTCCTGATTTGAAATGGAACACGTACATCCAATCTGTTGCCACGGTCATTGGGAAAATAGTGGGATCGTTCTACTGCTCCAGTAGATATCTCACAGTTGATGCAATTCTCTATCTGTATAAAAGCTAAGTATGTCCAAGGATGGAGTACTGTTGCCACATCTGGGCAGGAGCTTGACAGAGTTCAAAATAGACTTCGTAGCTTAGTGGGAGATGCCCTTTTCTCTTCCCTGCAACCTCTTTCCACAGAAGAGATGTTGTGAGCTTGTCTTTGTTTTATCGTTATTTCCATGGTAAGTGCTCATCTGAGCTCTAATCTCTGCCCCCCCCCTCTCGCCAATCTTTCACGAAAAACACCCATTTAGCTCAAACCACTGTCAATAATTTTCCCCACTCTTTATTTGTGCCTAAATCAAAATGTAGATTCCATGAACAAACCTTCTTTCTTAGAACTGCACGCCTGTGGAACTCTGTTCCATTTGCCTGCTTCCCAGCTGACTACAACTTGGTTGTCTTCAAGTCCAACATAAACATTCTTTACCAAATTTCCATTACTAATGATTACTACTATATTATGCCATTGACTACTCTACACTCATTAACCCTTATCCTCAAGTGGTCCCCGGGCCTTGATAAGTGGTGACTCCTATGTAAAAAAAAAAAAAAAAATAGCGATATTTACATCTAGGAAGCAAATAGGTTTAAGGCTCCTAAAATTTGTACTAGAATTGTTTGCAAGGATAAAATACTTGTAAAATTCAACTGTAAAAGTGACACTATTCTGGTGGTTGAATGTTCAATACTCGGTGTGAGTGACACCCAAAATACAATTGCGAATTACTTAGGACTTCTACCCAGTCATGTCTGATGGAATGAGAGCATGCTACCCCCATGGATTAAATAAAGGGTCCCATTCCAGAGATTATTAAGTTCAACGAAAAGATTCCAGAGTTACAGAAAGATTCTTGAGTTTGACAAGATACATTTTAAGAAAGTCAGAGGTTACATCGACTCAAACGTTATGAAAATGACACTCAAGATGAGAACAGTAGTCTGATGAATCCAAATAATATGAATAATCAATCCTCATCTAAAAAAATTAGAACCATGAAATATTGTTAGTGGAAAATTGAATGTAATTTTTGTACTTAGTTAAGACTTGTTGAATACTTGCTATTCAATATACATTGGGTAAAAGTATCACTAAAAGTGAATATTACAAAAAAAAAAAAAAAAAAAAATGATGTTTCGTTATTAAAGTTTATCATTGTTCATTTGTATTTGGGTGAAATTGAAACTAAATACCGCAAAGACGGCATTGAATTGTTGGAGAAGCAGTGGAATCTGTGTGTCACCAATTTAATGGATGTTCAAAGTGTTGCAAGTCAAAAGGTTTAAAATCCTTTAAATATGAAAATAAACCTTTTTAATTAACGAGCGACACAATTGGAGAGAAAATATGTCATTCCTAGATATTTTCTACTCTATCATTTGACATTTAAATATGTTTTTTTTTTCCTTGTGCACTCTGTAACTTCATGTTTGTATTCCATTGCTTTCTTTTCTGTTTGCACTTTAACCTGTCTGGCACAAGGCTGTTTGCCTTAAGTGCTATCCTCTGATCATGTATTAGGTAAAACAGAATGCCATATAGACATCAGAAAGAACAAAAAATTCCAGCGACACTTTCTAACTGAAATAATTTTTTATCCAACTGAAATAATTTTCTATCCAACTGAAATAATTTTTTATCCAACTGAAATAATTTTTTATCCAACTGAAATAATTTTCTATCCAACTGAAATCATTTTCTATCCAACTGAAATAATTTTTTATCCAACTGAAATAATTTTTTATCCAACTGAAATAATTTTTTATCCAACTGAAATAATTTTTTATCCAACTGAAATAATTTTTTATCCAACTGAAATCATTTTCTATCCAACTGAAATCATTTTTTATCCAACTGAAATAATTTTTTGTATCAAAGAAATAATTTGTCGGATTCTCTCTCGAGTTAGCATTAGTTTGAATAGTGACTGTTTGGTTTTTGCATTTCTGATTTGTTGGTTGCTTGCTTGCTTTTTAACGGCACATCAACTTCTCTGGTTATTTAATGCCTAAGGTGTTGTTTATGAATTGTTATTTGGAATCTTTATAGGGGTTATTTGGTATAAGCTATTTTTAAATTTTCCAGTATAGGTCGATTGTTTTCAAGAAGTTTAAGATGTTTTCTATTTGTATAGTGTTGAAAAATTCTTTTAAGTTGCTTACTTGATAATATTGAGATCTTGTCGTTTCGAATTCCTTGCACTCAATTAAGATGTGTTTAACTGATAAAGGTGCATGGCAGAGTATACATATCGGAGGATCTTCCCCTTTTGAAAGGTAGGTGTGGGCATTAAAGGTATGGCCTATTCGTAGCCGGGCTAGGGTTATCTCTTCGTTTCTCTGTTTCCTGTATCCCTGTGGCTATTCTCTGATGGTAGGGGATATGTTGCATTTCTGGATATTTGGATGACAAAGCTATTGAGAAGTTTTGTTACCTTGTGATACCATTTGAGTACAGGGTTTTCTAGCAAGTGTTAAAAATAAGTTCAGGGAACTTCTACCTTTCTAACCAGCAGAACATTATTACTATTGATCAAAAGAAACATCTATCAGGCATACGCATGCAGTGTGATGATCTATGAAGTGAAACCTAGCTAGTGAGGGTTGAGGACAAGCTAAAAGAAATAATGAAATCCCTTGGAAGAAAGAGAGGAGGGAGGATGATATATAGAGAGAGGGAGTACAAGAGAGAAAAAGGAGGAAAGGTTGAAGGTGGGGGAAAGGGAGGGATGATGTGTTAGAAAAACTGAGTTTATAATTGGAAGAAAGAGAGGAGAGAGGATAATATATATAGAGAGAAAGAATAAGAAAGAAGAAGAAAAGAGAGAGAGGGAGGAAAGAGAGGAATGATGCGATAGAAAAACTGAGTTTATACTTACTTCATATTTGATATAAAGAATTAGTAGATTGGCAAAAGTCACCGGTGGGAACGCCAATTGCTGCATGAGAAATTGAAGCTTCCTAAAACCTTGCGTTGGTTCATTGTCCATGTTTATAAGTGCCTGATTGTGCAGCGTTACAACATCAAGTTCTTCTTCAGCCCTCGGTGGCATATCTGTTAAAGCCTCATGTGCAGCTTTTACTACGAAACAAAAACAAAATCAAAAAAGTTACAGCATTCATTACTAAAATCGTAATCAAAAATTACATTTTCTTTTCCTAAAAAAAAAAAAAACACTGAATGTGTAACTCGCAAGTTTACAATTATTACACAAAGAATCACCTCTAATCAAACATACTGTATTAGATATTTAAAAAAGCACGGAATGTTCTTTTAAAAAATTTTTTTTTTCATATTTAAAGAATTTTAAACCTTTCGACTCGCAACACTTCGAACATTCATCAAATTAGCGGCACATAGATTCCACTGCTTCTCTAACAATTTAATGCCATTTTTGTAGAATGATTTGTCTTTGGCATCAAAATTATCCTCAGTTTCCAATATCCCTTCTTCTTATAGTCAAATCTCTTTCCCTGGAGCATTCTTTTGAGGTCTGTAAACAACCAGTAGTCACTGGGAGTGACTTTCACCTGCTGTTGTTTATAGACATACGCTTTTCAGGCTGATATGCGAATAGGTATGTTGTGCGCACACACACACACACAAATATTCATCAATAATGCACCGCTTATTTGCTCTTGTCTTAGCTTTAGATTTATTTAACAGATGGTAGCTCTACTTCTTGTTTCACATTCTCTATCTACCCTTCTCTTGCGCTTGAATTGACGATGTAGACAGACAAAAAATGTTGTTTGCCTCGACAGGTGTAACCTTCATTCCAAGGCAAGATGGCACATGTATGCATTAACAAACTTATGTAAACACTGGAGACATACCCATTCACAATGAACTTATTGAAATTTTTCCTGTTCATATATATACACGAGCAAAAAGTTAAAACATGTTAAAAAACACTTTGAAAAAGAGTTAAAAACATATTTAATCTGAAAAGGAAACACTTATTTTATATATATATATATATATATATATATATATATATATATATACACAACAAGCTACACTTGCCACTGGTATTTAACAATGCCGACTCAGGAGAGGTATGGTTGGAGACTATGCACCTCGTGCCACAAAAAATTTCATGCGCAGGCACCCTTACAATGGATATCTATAGTCTGTTAAGACTGAAGGAGGCCACCAAAAAAATTCATCTATTGTCAAATATCGATGCAAAAACTCTTGCTGCATGTATACAGTTGCAAACAACACTCTAAATTGTTGATGTGTCGTTTTTTTATCGACTGTGAGCAAATGCGGCATCTACTTTGAACACAGCTTTCTTATGAACAAATGTTCAGGGAAAATGGTAATGATTTTTAACTGCTTTGTCATCTCATGTTTGCAATATATAATACTAGATATTTTGCCCATTTTTCATGGGCAAAAGTTAAGATTTGTTGACTCGTTGAGTGTTTTATGCAAAATTGATGGGTTAATATGATTGAATCTGGGCTGATTTTTGTATTAAATTCAAATCCCTATCAATTTCCCAACAGTGCATCAAATGAATACAATAATACTTAGCTCACTGCTCCTTATCATAAAGTTTCATAGAAAATTCCAGCCAGACCGGCACAGTAGTTTCCAAGAAAATTCTTGAGAAAATGTGGTATTGTGGTGACTAATAACTATTAATCCCTAACTGTCTATTGAATGAATAACATAATACTTAGTTTTCTGCATCTTATCATAACAAAAGATCATACAAAATTGCAGCTAGATCAACTAAGTAGTTTCCAAGAAAAAGTAAAACGGATAGACATATATATATATATATATATATATATATATATATATTTATTTATATATATATATATATATATTTATATATAAAGACAAATTGAATAATTTTGTCAAAGTTAAAACAAGTATAAATGTAAGTATTAATAGTTATATAACAATCACAACCAGACGAAAAAGTTCAATATTCAAGATAAGAGCAAGAATATAAAAAAAATTGATTTAATTTGTTATAAATATTTATTTTTCAACAAATACAAATAGGAAAAATGTTTAATTATTTTATTTGTATTCTTTGACAAAAAATAAATTTGTTGTAAATTTTAATTTCCAGAGTTTAAATCCAATACACACACACACACACATTTATATATATATATATATATATATATATATATATATATAAATGAAATTTTAGTAAAATGAAAAGCATTGTTGCACTGAAACAAAGTCAGCGTGTTAATCAAGCCTGAAGTTTTTCTCATCTTATTTTTTGTAAAAATACATAGCCACATACAAACAGAAAGAAAGAGAAATATAATATAGACTGTAGTATACTTCCAAATATTGAATCAAATGAATGGAGCTTGCATGATGTTGCGTATGTTCAATGGCAGGGAGAAATCTAAAATGACTGAAACTAAGTTGAGAAAAAGCAACAAAAAAAAAAAAATGGTGTTTTTCAGCTTTTACCTTTTTTGAAACTAGTTTTTTTTTTTTTTTTTACCAAAGTTGAAGAGTCTAATCTACTCTGTCATTTTTCCCATAGCATGGGAGACTATGATTAATTCATACCTCTCACAAAAAGTGGCTTTAGAGCCATTTCTTAAATAACTTATTGGTCTTCCAAAATGCTTTTCCATCTAAGTATTGAGCAAACTGAACATTGTTCCGATTTGGTAATCTAACCTGAGAAAGACATAATGATTGATCAAAATTGTAAAGGTACAAATCTAAATGTGAATGAAATGACAAACGATTAAATCAATTCATGTGAGTGAACAAACAAGCAATGATGGCAACCTTCTGTCTAATGAGACAATGGTGTTCTGCATCTAGTTTGGTGCACTGCAACGTCTGCTGTAGTTACAAAGTCAAAACTGGAGTTGCATCTCAAGATGCAGACCTGGGTAGGTGATAAGGAGACAGGTTTGCTTAGTTACCAGGGTCTCTTTCTTGGCGTAGCAGAAAGTCCAACAGAAAGGCAAGCCAATACGGTCAGAGGCAGCAGAGCAGCAGGAGTTACTGGAAAAGTGTTGAAGTGCTTCACCATCCGCCTATCGGGACTCCAAACCAAATTTTTTTTATCAGAAGTTACTCCTTTAACCTTAGCCTTTCTCAAGGCATCCACGAGGCAGCAATGAGTCTCTTGATAAAAAATGTTGATCTGAGCATATATAAATCATTACCGAAAAGGACTTTAAAATTTGCATTGAATCAAAACTATTTTCAAGTTGGCTTCAGACTAACATTTTGTATCGGCCACCATTGAATTGAGGAAAGATCTACTTAAATTTCAACAAGATTGAAAAACTTTTAATTTATATTTACTTACGATTTTTCATTTGGTATTCAATGGCTGCCTTCAGGTTGAAAGCTTGTACCAAACCTGTTTCCTCTAAGAGCAAGCTGTTCCCTACACTCCTCGTGTCCAAACCCATTGTTGTCATTCCAACAGCAAGATCTAACAGAAAGAGAAATTTATATATATATATATATATATATATATATATATATATATATATATATATAAAAATAAAGAAACAAATTTATAAGAAACCTCATTTCCTTCCATTAGTCAATACACTGTTGATGTAAAATACAACACAAGCTATAATCAGATGATATGTTGATGTTTCAAAAACAAAAGTCACATGACACTAATGCTTGAAAGAGTAATAAATGATTTTAACTATAAACTCTTATACTTTAAGATTTCTGCAACATTTTCTTGTGCATAAAAGGAGGGATTTTAAAGAAGGGGAGGGACATTTTTAAAAAATTATATAACACAAATTCTTCAGACATTATTCTGCACACACAATTATGAGATTATGAGAATTAGAATAGGTATGGATGAACCAACGAATCTATAATTTCTCTCCATTCCTTCTAAATGCATGATAATTATAGCAAATTAGCAACAGTGACAATAAGGGTTTAAACAAATATCACATATAGAATTAAATAAGAGACACACAGAGAAGCATCTATAAATGTGTTAGTAAAAAAAACAATTAAAATCAAGAAGTAACAAAGAAAAAAAAAAGCTTGCAAAAAGAAACCAGAAATAAAGAATAGAATAGAATACTAAGAATATGTGTATATATCGTTGGCACTATTGGGTTGGTATTATTTGACTGGCTTAGTTTGCAGGACAGTTGGAGAAAGATTAGCGCTTATAGTCTTCTCTAACTAAAGCAAAATCATATTTTTATCAATAAATGCATGCAAGGTTTCTATTGATGAATCAGGATTTTACAATTTTGTTTGCATGGTTTTCTGGTTTATAGACTCCTCACTCTGAATCATGGTAAATATAAGAAACGCTTCTGCTACGAGACATCCAATCCATCAACTTGCGACACAAATCCGATTAGATTAGATTAGATTATAACACCTCAAGATAGAATAAAGAATGGCTAGAACTAAATATTTTTATTCTGTTTTATTAAAAGCTCTTTAATTAATTCTGGTTTTAAAATAGTTTTAAAACAGTTCCACTGAATTGGTGATTCCTCATCGCTCCGTATTACTTACCTGGATAATCCTGGACTCCTTTCTCGATAATCTCATTGATATACTTGGCAGAGGCACTATATTGTTTCATCATGTAAAAACAAACAGCGATGTTGTAGCAAATGTCAGCTTTATAACCAGATATCCGCAGAGCTGCCACAAACTTATTACAGGCTTCTTCATAACGATTCTCCTGAAATCGAAACAAAAACATTCAAAACGTACAGCAAATCAAAAACTAGAATTAAAAAGACAGAGTTTAATTTTGACTAGTCGTTTTTAATCAGCCTTTCATATTTTAAGCGTAAATTACAAAATAATAATATGAGAGTATTGGTTATAGAATAATTGTTGAGATTCAAGAATAAATATAACAGAAGTTCTCACTTAAAACCATATATAATCTATATAATTATAAAACTCTGTGGACCGTCCGACCGTGCTTGCTAGTATCTTGTCTCTGACTATCGGGTAATTTCATCTTTTAATAAAGGGATGACAGGTGAATATATATATATATATATATATATATATATATATATTCACCTGTCATCCCTTTATATATATATATATATATTTATATATATATATATATATATATTTATATTTATATATATATATATATATATATTCACCTGTCATCCCTTTATATATATATATATATATATATATATATATATATATATATATATATATATATTTATATATATATATATATATTCACCTGTCATCCCTTTATATATATATATATATATATATATATATATATATATATATATATATATATTTATATATATATATATATATTCACCTGTCATCCCTTTATATATATATATATATATATATATATATATATATATATATATATATTTATATATATATATATATATATATATATATATATATTTATATTTATATATATATATATATATATTTATATTTATATATATATATATATATATATTTATATTTATATATATATATATATATATATATATATTTATATTTATATATATATATATATATATATATTTATATTTATATATATATATATATATATATATTTATATTTATATATATATATATATATATATATATTTATATTTATATATATATATATATATATTTATATTTATATATATATATATATATATTTATATTTATATATATATATATATATATATATATATTTATATTTATATATATATATATATATATATATATATATATATATATATATATATATATATATATATATATATATATATACTAGCAAAAGTACCCGTCGTTGACTGGGTTACAAAACAGGCTACAGAAAATGGACTCTGATTTATGAAAATATGATAGGTTATGAAAAGGAAGGGTTGTAAATTTGGGTTGAATTTGGGGGTATCAAAACCAAAGCAAAATATGATGAAAGTAAAAATAAAATAGATAAACCTCATAATTTATTATACCATACCTGTTCACACTGAAACATTTATCACAATATTCTGTGGATCTATATTAAACAACCTTGTTAAACTTTGTGACATATTTCCATTCTATGGAGGTCAGGTGCGAACGAACACCCCATAATTTTATTATACCATATTTCTTCAAACAGAAACATAATTATCAAAGTATACTTACACAGATAGATATGAAAAATCTTTATTAAAGTTTGTGCCTATTTCCATTCTATGGAGGCCAGGCGCGAATGCAGACCCCACAATTTTATTATACCATCCCTATTTAAGTTAAAACATACTTATCAAAATATTCTTATGTACATCTATATCAAAAACACTTGTAAACGTTTTTTTATTTTTTTTTTTATTTCCATACTTTGTGGACCAGGCGCGAACGCAGACCCCACAATTTTAATGAACCACTCTTCTGCTAGATCAAACATACCCATTCCTGTGTCTCGATACATCTTCTATCATTATATGTAATCAGTTTTTTAAAATAGTCAACCATATAGGAGCCTATTCGTGACCAGACACACACACACACATACACACACAGACATTCAGCTTTATATTATAGATATCTATAATATAAAGCTGAATGTGTGTGTGTGCTTACATATTTATATATCTGTACATTTACATCTCTCTCTCTCTCTCTATATATATATATATATATATATATATATATATATATATACATGTAAGGCCCAATATATAAAATCAACAGTATGTTCTTTGATATGACAGAGGTGCATTCGAAATGCATATTTCTGTTTAAAGTACAACTGCACCATGATACTTGACATTTTCATTTTGAACTTTAAAACAAGCTATTATCACTGCACAAACAGTAGGGCCAGGCACATAAAATCAACAGTAGGTCCTTTTATATGATTGGAGTGCATCTGAAATGAATGTTTCTGTTTAGAGCTTGACTTTTGCATTTAAAACTTTAAAGGGAGGAATCATGGGATAGAAAAATTGAGTTTATACTTACTTCATTTAAAGTTTAATACAAGCCATAATGGCTTTTTCATTTTAGGAAATTAGCATTAGATTCTCTACAGTGGAATGTAGACTACAATGTATCGTGGACTAAGTCACTGTGAGGAGGCATGTGAAGCTTCCTCCTCATGCACCCCAAT
The DNA here is from genome assembly GCF_053919585.1 of Euprymna scolopes. Lineage (NCBI taxonomy): Eukaryota > Metazoa > Mollusca > Cephalopoda > Sepiida > Sepiolidae > Euprymna > Euprymna scolopes. The sequence goes on along the minus strand of NC_136482.1, from coordinate 147,769,614 downwards.
GGGTCCCCAACTGAAGCAGGCAATCAATCGATTTGATTGAAAAATGGGCAATTTCACTGATTTCGATAACAATAAAAATATAGGAGTGTGAAACATTCGTTGATCATCATTCAATCCTAGACAATGTCTCTGCTAGTGAGATGATAAAATAGAGATTGAAATCCTGAATGTTTACAATATTTCCAAAATGATAAAATCCAAATTTTTAACATGATAAACAACAGCAATAGAAAGATAAAAGGCAGAAGCAATGATGTTGATGCGTTGATGTAATGTTTCATAGTTAAGTGATTAAATGCTTACCTTAAACAAAATACACGCTCGGTTGATTTCTGTGTCTGGATCTTGAGAAGGGCATTGATCCACAAGAGCCTAAAGACAAGATTTGGGGAAAAATAAACTTTACATTGAAATCAAATGTGAAGTATTTGTAATTTGCTTAACTCATTTATTCATGACCGTTTGGATTTTTCTCAAATTTACTTCAGACAAACTGTTAAACATTGATCGGGGTACATCTACTAATATCTAGTGTTGGGATTGGAAAATAGGAAACAATTCAGACAAGTGTTCATCGGATTGACCCTGCCAAGTCATGAAAATTGGAAGTCATGAAGCGTCTTGATATGAGGCCAGACATGACTAACAGAAAGCATGGCTGTCAAAGAACCGTCATTACTTAGTGAAACTTAAACGAGACAAAATATTTTTTAAGATGGTTTAACAAAATGGTTATTAATTAAGCTATGCACTTAAAATATATAACTCTCTCTCCTCCTGCTACCTTTTCACCCACAAAAGTTATGTTTTTTACAAATATGAAAATGTCTAATGGTGTCAAAATACTTTTATCTGTGTAAGTACTTTAACAACCTTCATTTGAAGGTGATTTCTACATTCATTTAAAAAATAATTATATTTACAAAAAAAAAATATCTTATTCTACACTAGAAGTATAACTTAGTCAAAAGTTTTCTTTTCTTTTGCATTATACCTCCCACATGAACTTACTAATTTTCATTAAAAAGCAAAAATGGATATTTTGGAAAATGAAAATATTTGGTTTTCAAAATTTTGAGATGAGGATTGGTTATTCTTATCATTTTAATTCTTTGGACTGCTGTTCTCATCTTGAGTGTCATTTTCACATTTTGGTCGATACAACTTCTGACCTTCTTCAGGTGTATCTTGTTAATTATAAATAATAGATAACGCAATGGTTAGAGTACAATTGTAAAAGTGATATTTTCTTGAAGATTGAACTTTCAATTCTTAGTGTGAGTGATCACCCCCCACCTCCAAAAAAAAGATACAATTGCAAATTACTTAGGACCTCTATTCAGTCACGGCTGATGGAACGAGAACATGCTACCCTCATGAAGTAAATAAAGGGTTCTGTTCAAAATGCCATCCGAATTCCCGAGGGCAACAAAAAAATTCATGAGTTTGGTAAGATACACCTGGAGAAGGTTGGAGGTTACATCAACCGAAATGTTGTGAAAATTACACTCATTATGAGAACTACAGTATTCCGATGAATCCAAATAAAACTATCAACTTACATTAATTAGATTTAATTTTTTACAGTTATTTAAACTGATTCCATTTTTTATCACAAAAGACATTTCTTTTCTTTAAATCAGACCATATTCTGTACTGATAAAAAGACAATAAGAAAAGACGCACATGTTTTTATCAATACGCCTCCTACAGACTTTATACATATTATTTTATCGGTCTTTTCAGACAGAGAAAAAGATGGAGGAAATGATTATTTCTATGAAATAGTTACACTATTTACTTGATAAACATAAATAACTGAATTACAAAGTTTTGTATATAAATTATATTTATATTTTAGTCATCTGTTCATTTTTCAGGTACCATCATACAAAGTGCATAAACCTTTTGCTCATAATTGCCTTGAAATAAATTTTTTTTAGTTGCAAAATAGCAAAGCTGACCAATGAGAAATTGCCTTACTTTTGCTCCGAACAAATCATCCTCTTCGTACTTGATGGCCGCTTGTAACTTTGTAATCTGTAAATCAAAAGAAACATTTGTACTGATAGGTATTAAATATAGGTTAAGCAATGATGAGCCTGGCCAGTACCAGATGGGTGACCATTTGGGAAGGCTAGGCAGCGTATGTACCACGCAGAGTCATAGAAATTTCCAAGTTGGTAGCTGGGGCGTGTTTAACTTACAGTAGGGAGATATACACCTGAATCAAGATGGAAAGCAACAGGAAACTACCATTCCTCCCGAGATTACCATGACTCTACAATTTGGAGAGCCGTGGTCGCTGACACTGTTCAAATAGCAGGGCTGCTGCATGGCTGCATGCATGCATTAGGTATTTTGGACATCTTTTATGTTTTCTCATCAATTTCATTTCAACATCCAATAAAAACAAATAAAATTAAAAAGAGTACATATACATATAAATATCTACACTTTCAAAGAATATATAAGAGAAATATGCAGATAAAATTTTCTTAAATAGTTCAGATAGAATCTAAAAATGCCCTTGTAAATTCATTGTTTTACAAATATTTTTGACTTCACCATGTTTGTTTACGCATGCAGTTTTTACTCTAACTAGATAATTTCTTCCAGAAAAATATGACTTCAGAAAAAAAAAAAAAATCAAATTGTGCAATAGATTTAGTTTTTAAAATCTTCCTTGTTAACAGATTTACAGTACCTGCCTGGTGTAGTATTCACCCTGTTTGGATGGGTTGAGCCAGTTTTCTCCCAAGAAGGACATTTTTAGGGAATATTAAATAAACAAGCAATCTCCAGTCACACGTATATTTCAATGAGGGGAGATAATTTTGATGATAATAGTAGAGACAGTCTTTTATAGCTTGTGTTCGCTATGGCATCTTGCAGGGCAGTGAAACATGAGCTCCAAATGCTCTTGATCTGCAACTGCAGAGTCATATATCTGAAAGTATTGCCAGGCTGCCTTTGTTTCCACTCAGAACTTTGATTGTCGACCAACATGTTTACACAACTATGAGGTCGAGAAGAGAGACAATCACTCATTTCATACTGACTAGATTCAACAAAAACTAATGTGTCAATGTGATTATGCTATACTAGTTTTATTGTGTGAAAAAAAATTTTTCACTTATATATAAAAGTCATTTTGTGTGTCTGTGTGAGTTTGTTTCTTATGCACTCCAAAAAAGATGGGCTGATATTTTTTTTTTTATTTCGTACAAATGCACTTTATGTGTCTGAGAGTGTTCTTAGATAGGCTTTGTATCGGAATGTGTGTGATAAGTATTGAAAATCAATAATTAAAAAGATCCGATTAAAGAATAAATGGTCTGATTTTGACCAGAGTTAACATCCTATACAGCCTAACATTACAAGTGCATTTGAGAAGTTTTATCATTACACAAGCAGAAGGGTCTGGTGTGTAAAATCAACAGTAGGTTGTTTTGATAAAACCGAAGCACATTCGAAATGAATGTTTCTGTTTAGAGCACATTGAACCATGATAATTGACTTTTGCATTTTAAACTTTAATTCAAGCCATTATATATAAAAAATAATTTTATAAAATCAACAATAGGTTCTCTACAGTACAATGCAGACTAGATCAACGCAGGGAGGCATGTGAAGCTTCCTTCCAGTGCACCATGGTAGGTCCCTGACTAGAGCAGGCAATCAGTGGATTTGATTGAAAAAGGGTCGATTTCAATGATTTCAATGAAAATAAAAGTATTGGAAGCATGAAGGGTTCATTGATCCTTATTCAATCCCGGGCAACATCAGATTTTCCTGCTAGTATAAAAATAAAAGTGTGTTGCATATTTAGAAATCTCATTATTTTGGAGGTTTTAATTAAATCAACCCAATCAAAAACGTAAATTTTATTAAATAGTTTTCAGCAGATAAACATGATACGTAATATTTTCTGACAATAGTTTTTGAATTCAATTACTTAGCATCCAATTTTTAGATTATGAGGGCTTTCCAAAGGTAATACCTCCGATTGTTTTTTTATTACGCCCAAATAGATCAGAGGGGATTGCAAATCATATTATTATGATGACTGAACTTATGCATTCAAAACCTGAAAATTTCATCTCTTTGTTGCAAATGCTGATGGTGTGCAACTCTAACAAAACAACTCCTATCAGAGATATACGTCAGAAGCACACTGAATCCTTACATGCAGAAAAAATTGAAATGGTTAACATTTATCGGCACCTGTTGAACGCTTACAAAGCAGATGCAGTTGATATCAGCACAGTTAGGAGATGGATTTGACGATTTCAGAGTGGTGACAGAGATATGAGTGACAAAGAACATTCTGGATTTTTGCGACCGAGACATTAAAAGAGGCTGGCAAAAGTGAATTGAGAATAGTGGTGACTACGTAGAAAGATAAAATCTGGAGAACGAAAGGTCGCTCATTTTTATGACATCACTCCCGTCTTCGTAGCTCTTCAACATTTTATTTCTCGAGTTAAAAAATAGGAGGCCTTACTTTTGGAATGACCCTTGTATAATAAACAAATTTTGAAAAGATCATTTTTTTCTAAAGTAATTTAATGATATGACAGGACAAAATTTTTATCGACCAAAATTGTTTCTTGGTTTTATTAGACACTTTTTATTCATACTATTTTTTTTTTTTTTTTCTTTTTTCTTTTGTTCACCCCCCCCCCCCAAACAAGGCACAATGCCACCAAGACATAAGGGCCTTCTATGAATTAGGGACCAGATTTATAGGGAGCACCCTAAGTTAGAAGTTGTGCAGCAAGATGGTTGTCCACATTACATTTAAGTTTCATGTTGATACAGCCATGGAAACAGAGAGCAGTGAGGGAACTACAATGGCTAACAATCTGAGTAAAAAAAGCTATTAGAGTAGAAATCCTTACAGCATCTAGGGACCGCTACAAAGAAGGGATAGGATTTAAGCTGATTGTCAGGTTGGTCAGTGTGTTTACACTGACAGGGGAACCAGAGCTGCAAGCTCATTGAAATACTTGTAAAACAAGCACAGAGATGCAACATTGTGGTGGTGATGAGACGGGGGCTTATACTTCATGTTCTCATTTCGTTCTCTTCCTCTCATCTGTCGACCCCGTCCCAAGTGGCAAACAAACAAAAGAATTACTTTGAACTCACTTTTTTTGAGACACACTTTTATTTTCTGTCTGTGCTTCCCATCATACATAACAAATTTTGACAGAGCTGTCACTGGCTAGTGGGGAACTCTCTGTCTTACTGTACTGCCCTGCTACTATCTCTGCGTGATTCACCAGTCCTGCTACTTCCTACTGCTCCTCTCTCTATTTCACTCTGTCTTACTGCTGTTTCACTGTCTACGCGACATCGCCACACATTATGGTACATGGAGTTTGGTGGATACTTTGAGACCTATTAGATTAAATTAGAGATTCTTTTTTTGGGACCCTGTCTAAGAGGAGGAGACCAGTTGTTGGTGTACCAGTCAAGATGTGACAACAATGGCTTTGTAGAAATAGAAGACACTGGTAGATGTGAAAAGTTTTCTAGCATGGTAGAGAGGCCATTTTTTTGCAGCAGGCTTGGCAATGTCTTTTATGTATTTGTTGTAATTAATGTTACCTGTGAAGGTTAGGTGAAGGAGTTTGAATGTTAGACTCTTAGGTAGAGTGTTATCAGCCATGAAAATCAGTGGTTAAAACGTTTGAAGGTATCAAGTGACTGTACAATTAATAACGAAGACACAAGCCAAAAAGGTAACAGCAATAGTGAAGAAGACTGATAGATAATGATGATCAGTTAAAGACAATGTGTATCATGTTTTATTTTTACAAAAAAAAATTTAAAAAAAGGGAAAATGTACAGCAATGGATATTAGGATCAGCTGGAACAAGAACAGGAATCTCATTGTGTTGGGAATCTTGCATTACTGCGGTAGGATGACGTGCTTTGGGTTAATCCAAGTGGTATAGACAATATCTAATATTGGAACTGGTAGCCAGATATCAGTGGGCACCGTAACAGGTAGTTGAATGTCGGTGGGCAGTGAAACAGGTACTTGGATGTCAGCGGGCACCGTAACAGCTAGTTGGACGCCAGTGGGGAGTGAAACAGGTAGTTGGACATTAGTGGGCACTTAAATGAGGAGCTGGACGTCGGTGGGCACTGAAACGGGTAGCTGAAGACAGGCAGTAGCAGAAAGTGAAATGAGTATTGCATTAAGGTAGTGTGTTGAAAGTTAGCTCTGAAAAGGGCTGCTTACATTGCACTTAGAGTTTGTGGTAGTTAGCCATGAAAAGAGCTGCTGCTGAGTCCTGTCAATTGTTGGGCTTAGATGACTAGACTGGAAGTGTCCAAGTTGCATTTTGGAAGGCTTCTTGCTTTCCAGCCAACTTTCTCTTTTTTGCTATAAAGGCACTTGTTTCAGGAAGAGCTGTTCATGTTACAATTGACTGGATTGATAAACAAATGAATAACTATAAATAATTTAATGCTGTATTACTTACAGTCAAAATTGTCTTCAGTGTTTATTAACTCTATTTTAATCTAGGTTTGAAATCATAGTTCTTTGTTGTTGTTTAGTTTGTGAAAAATTAAGTTTTTGTGATTATTTTGTAGTTTGAAAATGGTTATTATTTTTAGCACATGTGGTTGTGAAGTATTTCTAGGATTATCATGTTTCTGCCAATGGTGTATGCGGGATTTTTTTGATCCAATGTAAACAAAGAAGCAGCCACATGAGAGCATGACAAAGGTTCCTTATAATTGTTAAAGGAAAGGGGCTTTGTCTAAATAAGATTAAACATTAACATTCATTTATGTCCCCCTTTCAGAGTGGAGGTTATTTTCTAAGGATTCAATAATTACCTTGGATATGTGTGCATTTGTTTTACCCACATGTTGAGAATAGAGTGTGGTGTTATTGGCAAATATAACTATCTCTGACACGATTTCATTAATGAGGTCATTGTTTGTTGTTTTTTTTTTTTACAAAGGAATCACCACTTATCAAGGCCCAGAGGTCACTCGAGGATAAGGGCTAAAAGGTTTACAGTGGTCAAAAGGACAATAATATAGTAATCGTTAGAAGTGTAAATTTGATAAATTGGATTACTTAAGGGGAATGGTTCATCAAGAACTTGTTTACATTGGACTTGAAGGCAGCCATATTGTAGTCAGCTGGCAAGCAGGTAAACAGAGGAGAGTTCCATGGGTGTGCAGTTCTTAGAAAGAAGCTTTGTTCATGGAATCTACATTTAGGTCTAGGCACAGATAAAGAGTGGGGGAAATTATTGATAGTGTTTACAGCCAAGCGAGTGTTTCTCGTGAATGTTTGGTGAGGGGGGGGGACCATAGATTGGAGCTCAGACGAGCACTTGCCATGAAAATAAAGATAAAGCAGAGATAGGCTTGCAACGTCTATTTTGTGAGAAAGAGGTTGCAGGGAAAATCAAGCAATAAAGGTCCTTGAAGCACACTCATATTAACAGCATGTTGTTTGGATACACAACCATAAGTTCCAACTTGCAGCATTTTTTTTTTTTCTTTTTTGCTTAACAAATTTTTGCTTTCAGTTTCACTTCTGGATGATGGCACCGAGGTGCCATTTTTTAAAAAAAATTTACTTTTTGATTATTATTTTTTATTTAACCGTATTTTACGACCAGGCAATGCCGGATGATCTTGTGTAAAAGTTGGTCACATGTGAGTATGGATCTGACGTAAAATTTTAAAATGAACCTATTGATCAGGAACTGACTGGTTGAGAAATTAAATGAAAGCAGATTTTAGGTCTTGTTCAAAAAAGGTCAAGATCAATATGATACAAAACGAAACCGAGTGGAGTACAACAATTTAGAAGTTAGTTGAATTCTGATTTGTCAGCAAAAATGCACATAAAAATTTCCCTGAATATCAATATAAATGTACTTAGTTATAAAAAAAAAAAGAAGACTTTTGGATCAAAGCTTGCTTTTATAAAAACGAGTTTGTTTCATGATCCTGAGCTGATACAACACATCGAAGGAGGAAATAATTGAATGAACGGCTTACCTTGACTTGATAATCTGGGTTGTCGATCTGAGAGGTAACCTTCATCGCCTCTTGGTAGAGGCAGGTCTTGTACAAAGATTGGGCATAATAGAGCTTGTAATCATCCACCTCAGGATGAAGAAGACTCAGTTGTTCATAACAGTCAGCTGCTTCCACAAAATTCTGCAGGTGGAAATTGCAGTAACCAAGCAGGGAAAGAACAGCTCGAGACTGAAAACAAAATACATTTGATAAATTCAATTTTCATTTCACTTAATATATATATATAACTACTTCATTTACTCACATAAAATTAATATACGAAAGTATAATTTTATGCGTAAACTTTAAGTATTTACTTCAAAAGTGATCAATACGTAGGTAGAGCTAGTTAGTTAGTTATAAAATATATATGGCGATTAAGCTACACTGAATAAGCCTGAAGAATCCTAGAGTGGATGAAATGCGGAATATTCAGTGTAGCTTAATCGCCATATATATTTTATAACTAACTATATATATATATATATATATATATAAAGTTAAAAAGATGAAGGATAAAATTTACATAAAATTTTGAGGAGGATGTTGTAGTTTGCTTAAAACATTGTGTGTAGTGTTAAAATATTTTTTTTTGGAAGGCAAAAAAACAATGTAATTTTTTTTCCTCTGCCACTTGTACTCCTTTACAAGTATTTGAGAATATTGAAGAACATTTTTTTTTTTCAATAATTTTCTTTATTACCTATTGAGTGTACAGGCTGTTGTTAGCATGGAATCAGATTTTTCGAGATTAAAATCCCATCGTCAAGGTTGACGTTAGAAGAAGATCTCAAAAGACAGAACTTATTGAATCATCAGATGAATAAGAATGAAAACGAGAAAAAAAAGCAGGAAAAATCCTCCTTACAACAATGCAATAAGTGCACAGTTTGATGTCAGTGTGGGTTACAAGATGCAGATGGTTTGTGCAAAGTCTGTCCCAAGGGTACTCAGAGAAGATCAGAAAGAAAGGCATCATCATGACAGCAGGAAGATGGATCTACTTCTATGACCCAGAGACTAAGAGACAGAATTCCCAGTGGAAATATGCTAGCTCTCCCAGACCCAAGAAGACCAGACAGAGGAAATCCACCCAGAAACTTATAATGATTCCATTTTTTTGACAGCCCGGGCATAATCTACATGCACTGGGTTACCACTGGACAGACAATCAACAAGGAATATTCTGTTGAGGTTTTAAGAGAGTTCAAGAAGAGATTCCAATGGAAAAGGCCCGCACCCTTCAAATCTAGTCAGTGGCGTTTCCACCATGACAATGCACCAGTCCACAAGTCCATCCTTGTTATAAACTATTTGGCGAAGATGGGCATGAAGACAGCTCCTCACCCTCTCTATAGTCCAGACTTTGCGCCCTGTGACTCTTGGTTATTCTCTAAGCTCAAGTAAAAACCTTAAAAGTTGTTGTTATAAGACAATTGAGCAGATGAAAGAGGTTATGGTGACGAGGGTCAGTGACACGCTCACACAAGAGGACTTCCATAGCGCCTTCCAAATATGTTTGGAACGGTACAACAAGTGCATTGCAGCTGGAGGAGATTACTTCAAAGGGGACTAGATTTTCATTTGCGTACTATCAATAAAAGTGCCTATACAAAAAAAGCCTGGAAACTTATCTAAGGCACTTCATAATATACCGTAGAAAATTAAATTTAAAAAAAAAGTTATTAAAAATTACATTGTATGATGTTATTAACAGTTTATTACTAAAAATTCAAATCTCATATCTATAAACAATGCTTTCAAAACATGAACACTATTTCTGATGCAATTGGTGCAGCCATTTGGCGAAGACTTTCAGTCTGAATCTGTTTTTGCACAACACAGATTGAATACACACAAAAAAAAACAAAAAAAATGAGATGATTAAAAGAAAAAAAGGCATCACACTCTTTAAATCTTTTGGTGTTTATTTCTGAGGAAGACATATTTTCTTAAAAATTAGATTGGAAAAAAAAAAAAGAAAACAATTAAGAAAAATGCATTGTATGGCATTTGCCGATGATACAGCACTATGACAAATATGAGGGAAAAAAGATGTATACAAATCTAAAACAACAGGAGAATTCCTACAAAATAACCTTCAGACCGTAGTGGAATGCGACCATAAATCGATGATAACATTTAATGCTACTAAGACTAAGCTGCTCTCCTTTAACAATTACAACAAACCTTCTTAACCATCAATAGTTATGACTAGGGCTAAGACAACAGCATATTCTTTTCATTGCTTTGACTCTCTAGTGTGTATCTGTTGATATCTTATATGCTTTTATATAGAGTGATGTGGTTCTCGGTTGATTAACTGTGTCTAACTGTGTCAGATATATACTCGGGAGTCAAAACTATGAAAAGAATATGCTGTTGTCATAGCCCTAGTTATGACTAATAACACCCTACCTAAGAGTTCTTCCTTCAAGCTCCTTGGCTTAACATTCACAGACAATATGAACTGGAACAAATATATTGAGGACATTGTGCAGGTTGCTGCAAAAAATGTGGGCTTTCATCATCATGTTAGAAGATTACTCAAACCTGAGAGTATCCTGCACCTTTACAAAGCCACCATTTGCCTATGCATCGAGTATTTTTATCATATCTGGACTGGTGCATCTACTGCTAGTCTTTTCCTCTTGGATAAAGAAGAGTCTCCAATCTAATAGGTCCCGCACTGTCAAATTTCAACCCCTATCCCATCATCACATTGTTGCATCCCTGCTTGTTTTACAAGTATTTTAATGGCATATGCTCTGATGAACTCATTGTACTTGTGCCCCCTCGACGTACATATCCCCGACAAACCCGCTTAGCAACAAGATCACACCGCTTTATTGTAGAGGTTTTTAAATGCTGAAAAGCTGTTTTATAATAGTTTCTTCCCTTGCTCAGCTACTTTGAAATTTCCGTCCTGCTTCATGCTTCCCTGACTGTACTGACATGCAAAAGTTTAAATGTAATGTAAATCAACATCTTGATCATCTCCCCTAAACAAGGTGCTAAAAACTAACCCTTTATGTCCAAGTGGCGATATGCTTTGTTTGGCGTGAACGTGAGTCAAAAAAAAAACAGTTTATTATTTTTAAATAATCGAAATTTCTTATATATATAAAAAAAAAAGTTGAGACAGTTGATTAATATGCATCATTAGCAAAGTACATTTGTTTTGCCAGCTAATCACAGAAAGTATAAATTATCAGGCAAAATTTTCTTGTTCACAAATAATTTTCTGTATATGTTGTCTTATCATACCGACCTCCTGTTCATACTTTTAAGTGATCATGTTTTGTTTCACTCGTCTGTTGTTTCTATTTGTTGTTCCAGAAATTCTAAAGGTCCTTAATTCATTTTCCTTTTTGTGTAACCCAACCTCTGAAATAACCTGATCATTTCATAGGTAAACAGAATCTGGTTTATTCCATCGTGTCAAAAGGTTTAATTATTAACACAATTCTTTGAATAAGCGATTCTGAACAGGCAGCATTTACAAGATGAATAAACAGAAACTTTTACTTACCTTTGGATGTGTTTCACGTTGATGATTAAGCAGTCGTGCGGCATCGACATAACGCTGATCCCGGATCTTGAGGAAAAAAAATTGGAAACATAAGTAAGCATAAACCCAGAATTTTGTTTTAGTTTTATCAATACTAAATCAAATCTTTACTTTCATTTGTTTTTGGATGAAAGGTTGGTAAAGTTGCAGTATAGTTGAAAAATCGAAAAAAAAAATAATACAACAATAACTTTTACCATATGAATTAAAATTTAATTTTCCACCAACCTGTATAATTAATCATTTTGAAACTATTTTCAAATTTTTTTCATTCCAAAATTTGATTTTGTCCAAAGTTCATATTTTTGATACACAAAAAACAAAATGGCGGTTTGGGGGAATTCATTCCATAAAAAAAATATATTTACCCTACTTTTAGCCTAAAATTCAAGTGGCAAGCTGTCCTCTCCCTCGGTCAAAGTTAGTGGTATAGTAAGTCATTATTTTTTACTATTTTATTCTAAATTTCATTTTTTTGTTTTGTATTTTGATAAGTCAACATAATGATAATGATAATAAATTTAGAGATAATAAATCTCTGAATCAGTTTCTATACTTTAAAAGTATACAGGTTGGTAGAAAATTAAATTTTAATGCATTCGGTGAAAACTATCAGGTATATTTTTTTCTTTCTTAGGTGTTAACTATACCGCAACCAAAGTTTTATAAAACAAAGAAATTGATGAATTTTCAAGTCAATTTTACACAAACTTGTTTTTACATAGGCTCAAATATTTTGGTAATGATTCTCTATTTTGTTCATTGGGCAATGTGTTTTGATGAACTCATAGCACTTATGTTTCCTCGATGTACACACTCCCGACTAATCTGCAAAACAACAAAATTCCACCCCTTCATGTCAAGCATCTAGGGACTTCAACAACTGTTATTAAAGTCCCTAGATGCCTATAAGGCTTCTACTCTAATAGTTTCTTCCTTCAGACAGCTAGATTTTGGAATTTCTTGACTTAGATGTAATGCAAACAGACATCTGGCTGCTCAACTCTTCAAAGTCCCCTTTTAGACATAATCCCAAATAGTAGCTCCGTGTTCAGATGGCAATATGCTATATTTGGGGTTAAAAAAGAAACGTGTAATTAGCTCTGCCTGTCAGCTCCACAGTTTGAAATAGAATTTGATAAACATGCAGATTAAATAGACACAACTTGAGAGCGAATATCCTTAGAGATTATTCCCCCATCTTCCTCATCTTTTAAGTTGATATACTCCTCATTGCTAACACCCAAGCATTGCATTACCTGTTTCTGGCCCACCTGAATTTATCCTTCATAGCCTAACAACCTTAACACAATTTATCCTTCATAACCTAACAACCTTAACACAATTTATCCTTCATAACCTAACAACCTTAACACAATTTATCCTCCATAACCTAACAACCTTAACACAATTTATCCTTCATAACCTAACAACCTGAACACAAAGCTAACAATAGCAATGCGTCCTTCCCCTTTGTGTGATCGAGAAGAAAAAACTCTCAGGTGGCATTATTAACACACAACACTACCATTTATTCACAGATGGCAGGTGAGAAAAAAAAAATCCTTCATTAACCAATTTATTTTTATTGTTATTTATTTTTATTTTTGTTAAAGAATAATGAATCATAAGAAATATTTTCTTGAGTATCACAAACGGAATTGTTGTCCTTTAAAAAAAATATTTTTTTTAATTTCGTTTCTGACTCGTAGTGCAGCGGTTAGAGTACTTGGAAAAAAAGCAACTGTGAAAGTGATATTCTCCTGAAGGTTAAAGGGTCAATATAATTACAGATTACGTTCGACCGCTATCCAGTTATGGCTGATTGAACAAGAGCATGCTAACCTTGTGAAGTAAATACAGGGTTTCATTTAAAATTCCATCCAAATTCCTGAGTTTGACAGAAACATCTCCAAATTCAACAAGATTAACCTGAAGAAGGTCGGAGGTTACATTGACCGAAACGTTATGAAAATGATACTCGAGATGAGAACAGTAGTCCGACAAATCCAAATAACAGAAAGAAATTTTAATGACTTTTTAAAATTTTGCTTTAAATGTTCATTTATTAAACTCACATTTGCACATCTAATAGATTTAGGTGGACAAATTAGCTAATTTAAATTATCAGATGATGTACACAGGTGAAGATGAATTAGTCAACTCAACAAAAAAAAAAAAAATGATGCTGTGCCAGGTTAAAAGTAAAGATTAAGAAAAAGTATCCATCACAGGAATGAATTTTTTTCTATAGCCAAAGTTAGTTATTAAAGAAAATTATCAATAAGAATGGATGTATTTAAATATGAGTTTTTAAAAAATCATAACATAAAAGGGCTTTTACCTTTTAACAACCATCTTCGTTTTTTTTCTAGTGTTACCAGCAACAAATGAAAATCTTTACATTTTAAGAAACTGAGATTTGTTCCACACCAAAAGAGACTGTGCTATTAGTTATTTCTGTTAGTTTTTTTGTTTGTTTGTTCTAAGTTGCCTTTGTAATGGTTCGCGGGGTCACCAGTGTAATGGTAAGGGGAGTGAGAGTAATGCCTGGTAACAAGGAATGGCTGATCCTCATCAATGCTAGCATCATATCAGCGATGTGCACATGGATAAAAATCGCTCACACCTTACCAAAAACAAAAATAATAAAAGTTTCAAATTCTGCAAAATAGTTAAACAAACTTTAACATTTATAATAAAGTTTTCTTTAACAAGAAAGATAAATAACTTTTTGTTGTATTTTTATATGTGTGTGCCGTGTCAACACACGAGGGAAAGATTAAATCATTAAATGATTTAAGAGATGTTCATAGTTTTTGGAAACAGTTTCTGGGAAATAAATGTTAGGTTTCAGAACCAGGAATAGTTATGAGGACTTTTTATATATTTCTTAAATAGAGTCTGATCAGATTTGGGTAAAAGAACTGTACCAAAAAGAGGAAAAGAGAAAACATCCTCCGACTGAGACAATCATGTTTTCTTTAGAGAAAAATGTTTCATCCATACTCTATCAAAGGTATTAAAGTTTTATACCTTACTTTGTAGAATGTATAAAAGTGCACTTTGAAGATAAATAAATTTCAAATTGAATCTTGTACCTTTCACATTTTGTTTAACAATTTTCATTGCCTTGGATGAAATGCTTTTCTAACTTGTATATCTATTTATCTAATTATCTATGTATTTATCTATATATCTATTTATCTATCGATGTATCTGTTTATCAATGTATCTGTTTATCTAGCTATCTGGCAATATAAATATCTATCTATATAGTGATGAGTGGACAACAGAGATTTGAAGTCATGTTTTGACAGATTGTCAAACAGGTCAAACTGTGACCTGGTCAAGTTCGCATCGAAAAGTATCCAAACTGGTAATCGGATGTGACATGACGCATGTCACATGTTCCGATTTGCTCAAGCATCATTGAGTTGGATTTGAGATGTGAAGAGGAACAAACGGCTAATATAGGTCTCCCCATGAGGGGGAAGAAGTCTCAGAATGGAGACGTAGAAGAACCACCCTAAGCCAGAGATCATTGATCACTCGTCTTTCTGCTATGACAAATACCTGGGAGTGAATAAAATCTATAAGATAATATCATCTTGGGTCATGTTTTGAGTGTTCCTTCTAGATTCCAGCTCCCCCAAGGACGGTTAGCAAACCTCCCAGAAGAATCAATAGCAGAACAGGTATGTTGTTATGCATATGTTGTTACATGTTCTGACATGCATGCACCAAAACCACTAAAATAGACATCAAAGACCTAAGGACAACAGTCCATTACACAACAGACACAACGTATGATTCAAATATATACACAAGTATAGTTAATGTGATACAGTATGTATACGGTCGTATATAAACAACCCTCCCTCTATACAACATTACCTCACTGTGCCGAATTTTTCGTACTAAAAAGAAAAAAGATGAAGGGATTACTTTAAGTGAACAGGAACTACACTCTTTCTCAGTTTTAAAAAACACCTTAGCAAACACTACATTGTTATTTTTCCCAAGACATACGCACCATTTGCGTTATTCATAGATGCTTTCGATGTGGGCATCAGATGAGTCTTACAACAACTCGTATTTTCGGTAGGGAATTGCTTGCTGCTTATTCCGCGGTAAAAATTTCCAATTTATGTTGGAAGGCTCAACCGTCACTATTTTTACCGATCACAAACGACTATGACATGCTTTATCGGACTAAGTCCGGCAAACATTTGCTCATAGAAACTCATCACTTGGATTGCATTTGACAATTTACTTTGGACAATGAATATATCAAAGGCACTAAAACACGGCCGCTGATACACTATTGCATATGCATGTCAACGCCATTCAACCTGTTTATGATATGGATCTTCATCAGATCGATATGTTGCGAGTTTGTCTCTGATGTATCGTTATTTTCATGGAAAGTGTTCAACTGAGCTTCAATCTATGGTCCCCCCTCGCCAATTTTCACAAGAAACACTTGTCTAGCTGTACACACTATCAATAATTCCCCCCACTCTTTATCTGTACCTAAACCTAAACATAGATTCCATGAACAAAGCTTCTTTCTTAGAACTGCATGCCTGTGGAATTGTCTTCCATTTTCCTGCTTTCCAGCTGACTACAATATGGTTGTGTTCAAGTCTAACGTAAATAAGTTCTTGATGAGCCGTTCTATATAAGTTATCAAATTTACCAATTTTTCATTACTAATGATTAGTATATTGTCCAATGTCTACTGTACACTCATTAACCCTTATCCTTGAGTGGCCTCTTGGCCTTGATAAGTGATGATGCCTTTGTAAAAAAAAAAAGAAGATCATTAAGGATCAGGAGAACGACAAAGAATTAACTTACAACAATCTCCCAATTTCAACTTTCAACAAGTTTCCTTGCCTTCCTCAAACGATTTTATTTGGGGAGACACTTCGACTAGATACGAACATCCATACATACCTCTCCAACACAGACGAGCAGTTTTTTTCTAGGTTACACAATTTATCGCACACAGGCGTCCGAGCAACACAAAAATTGGTTACGTCACACTTCATATGGACCGCTATTAACAAGGATATACGCAACTGGTCATGGAGTTGTATCCCTTGCCAGAAATCCAAAGTCACTCAACATATTAAGAGGCCCCTAGTGAAGTTCCCTATTCCTGAGGCTTGTTTTAAACATGGTCACATCGACATAGTGGGTCCATTACCACCTCTGAAGAATTTTACATATCTGCTCACTTGTGTCAACAGATTTTCTAGATGGCCTGAAGCCTTACCCATCAGTGACATCTCTGCCGAGACAGTCATCAAAATTCACAATGGGTATGAAGATTTGGTGTGCCGTAAATTATTACCACTGACAGAGGTAAACAGTTCGATTCCTATCTTTTCGCTGACCTTTCACGTTTACTTGGATGCAAGCATATACAGGCCACGCCTTATCACCCGCCCTTGAACGGATTGGTCGAACGCTTCCATTGCCAACTGAAAACTTCTTTAAAAGCACATTCTAATCTTAATAATTGGATGGAATTTTGTCCTCTTGTACTTCTCGGTATTAGATCTACCATTAAAATGGACATTGGACTTACAGTTGCCAAGATCATGTATGGAATATCTCTGACCTTACCAGGACAAATGATTACCCTGATAGGGGTATCGGAATTTTTGACACCACTAACATGAAACTGTGAATAAAATATAAAAAACTCGTAATTTATCTTTTAAAAGTGGGTTGTTTATTTTCTTTATGGAATATACTTCCAAAATAAACTATTGAAGTTGTTTAAAAAATAATAGAAATATGTTTTATTTTTTAAAAAACAGTGTTTATAAAGTGCCGGCGCGCCTTCATGCAACCATTTTTTTTTTACGTAATGAAATCAACTGAATTTTATGAGTTAATTTTTTTTTCAATTTTTAAACTTTAAAAATCTATCCAAATTTTTCTATTGATTCAATTTATACGATATTTTCAGGGTCAATGTGAAATTTTATGCTCTTTCCAATAAACTGAATATAATATTTTAGACAAACGTTTTTTTTTAAATTCACCCCCCATTTTGAAATGTCTATTAAAATTTTAATAATTAATTTACATACCAAAGTTTTATATATCACAAATTGAAGATAAAAGATCAATAAATAATATATTGTAAATTAAAACAAACAAAAAAAGAAGTGTTTTTTGGAAATTTACATGTAAAGTCCAAAGTGTAAAACCTTTTTTTTAAAAAATCAGGTTGATTTTTTTTTTAATTGGAAGTCTATATTCTGCTTATATTGTCTAGTAAGTAATGGGCGCTGACGACAATTTTTTTCTATTTCATTCAATGTTTTCTTTTTTTTAGATATTTTTAAAAAAATTCACTCGATAAAGAAGAATGAAAATATAATAAATTAAAAATTTATGTATTTCTTTGAGAAAAGAAAAAAAAATTTCTCGGGTGTTTTTTTTTTTAAAGGCAAAAACTTATAATTAAAATTTTACTATTATTAAACTATGGGAACACATATTTTTCCAGGCACAAGGCTAGATGGCTAATGTGAACGTGTGGTTCTTACTGCCTTCTGTCCATCTGTAGTTCTAAACAAGGACAAACGGCTACTTCTGGTTTTCCAATAAATACGTAAAAATGCTTGCGTAATCGCGCTTTTTTCAAACAGTCGTTTAAAAAATTCTTTTATTTAAAAAATAAATGGAATTTAAAATATAAATATGGATAAATTCTGAACAATGAAGAATGGAACTAAATATTCAATAGTATTTTTTATAGGTAAGTGATTTTTTTCGACTTTATATCGATTTTTTATAACCGAAGTAAGTAAAATTTGGTTGATTTTCTTCAAATCTTTTTTAAAGAAAACAGATTAAAAAAAAAAAATCTTGCATAATTTGCTATTAAACCTGTTATTTTTTTAAAATTTGGTCTTTGCTCCTTTAATTGAAAAAAAAAATAGGGTTTGAATTAAGTAGTTATAAGCTTGTAACGATAGGAGGTTGAATTATTCAATTTTTTTTTCATGCATTCTTAAGATCGGTTTCTGACACTGCTATTGCACTGATCACCATAAACAGGCTGCAACGTTTGAGAACATTGTTATATAAGAATTTGCCACAAAAATCAAATTTATTCCAGTTTTTCTCTTGTCTTCACTATGACTGGATGTCAATGAAATTCTGACACTGGGAGGCGTTAAAATTCCCCGTCTTGAATTTGCGTGCCACTCACATGAACTTTTATTTTCATCGTGGAAAATTACCACATTGAATAAGAATTAATTCTTCTTTTAAACAATATTATTTCAAACTATTGTTTTCTTATGTAGTGAACACACACACACACGTATTTCATTTACATGATTTAATGAGTGTTTTTCTCTCAGAAAAGAATCACATTAATTTTAAGCCATGTGTGACACTGTTCATAGAAATCAGTAATTTAAAACTCCATGCTATTCTCACGAAATTCTCATTTAGCCAGTCCTGAATAATGAAAACTCATTACAAGAAAACACTTACGCTGGAACAATTTGAATTAATATTCCTAACACGTAAATAAATGTTGTTTATTTCATATTAACACAGTGATTTCGAATGCTTTGTCAGGTGTTGTTATTTTCCGGAGTTATTTCTATATTTTTATTTTATGTATGTGAGGATATGATCTGGTGACATCTTTCAATTAATCGGCGATCTCGTTAAATTTACCTTTAATGGTCCTGCAGATACCCTGCTACTTTTGACTTCAAGAGATTCCTGCACCTGCAATCTCGGTTCAAAAATTGATAGATCCCAATTACAAAGTTGTGAACACCGACTCACACCCTTACAAGTTAGGGACTCCTGGCTGGGACCACTATAAATGGTAACGCTCTCCGCTCCTATCGCGTGAGTTCTTACATGCCTAGCTGAATAGGTTTATGGTGTTTTTTACTTAATGTAAAATGTTTATTTGGCTCGAAAAACAACTAATGTCAACCCATACACGAGCACAAGTAAAAATGACCGTGTAACAAATATATTGCGGCCATTTTCCTTGTGCTCATATACGGGTTGACATTTAGTTGCTTTTCGAGCCAAATAAACATTTTACGTTAAGTAAAAATACAACAAACCTATCCAATTAGGTAGAAGAGTTACTTATTTTGCCTTTAGTAACATTTACTTGTTATATATTTGAGTTTTTTTTTTTACCACTTTTTCGAATCTCTGTGGGTTGTAAAATGAACCCCTTCATTTTACTAAAAACACAATTGCAGTTGTTCTACCCGATGAATTTTCGTAATTTTTGGATATATTACTATTTTCGATATAACAATTAAATAAGTAATATTGTTTTTGCTTAATACAACATATAAAAAATCGATTTGTCGACTCAATCTTAACAAGCACTCTAAACAAACAAACAAACAAATAAAATAATTAATTCGGTGCTAATGCAGAGAGTGATCCGCGCTATTTTTTAGTCGCATTTCCACGTTTAATTAAAGTTTTATATGTTTGTTTTTTTATTCAATTGTAAGGTTGAATTACAAAATAGGTACAAAACACCCTCCCCATGTTAAGAATGGCTTTTTAAGAAAACAATGTTATTATTTCAGCACGGATCACTCTGCATGAGTACCATTAATTCAACTTTTAACGAGAAACAAGAAACTTTTGACAAAAAAAAGGAAAAAAACTTACAAGTCCATAGACAGTGGAAGTGTATTTGCCCTCATCGCATTTAATTTGTTGCGCTAGAGTCATTCTTTCAATAATAAATTTGCTATAAAAAAGAAAAATGAGGTGATAATTATTTATTGTTTTTACATATTTGTTTCGAAAAGGATATCAGTGTTGCTATGAATAGAGCGCGTCGTCCTGACAACATGAAAACACAGAAGAGCGGCCTTAGCAAAGGGAGATAATCAGAATACTCTTCAATTCTTTCTTTTTCTTTTTTTTTTTTTTTTTTTAAGGGTATTTAATCGAGGCCTTAGCCTCGCCTTTACTATCGGTAGCCTCAATTTAATTCACTCTGAAGGTGTCAGATTGGCCTTTTAAAGGCCAAATTTCGCGAAGTTGGCCTTTTTTGAAACACTTAGGCTTTCAAAAATCGTATCTGGCCTTTTTAAGAATTTGGCTTCAAATTTGGCTTTTTTACTGATTATTTTATGAAAATATTTATTTTATAATAATTATTAAAGAAAATGTTATAATTAATTTTTCAAGCAGTTTGGTCTTCAAATATTGTGTAAACTTTTGTTTTGTATTTTGGCCTTTTCTTTACTATTTTACAAATATTTGAAAGCAATTATTTGTGGAAACTTTACAAATAAATATTCTTGAATTAACGTCAGCATTTCACGTTTTAACTTTTTTCAATGGTTTCACATGAAATTTTGTTTGGTGGTAACTTTTGAAGAAAACTAATAATTATTAATTAATAAATAAGTATTTTTAAATTGTCGAGAGAAACAACACAGTAAATGTGATACTCGCATCACAACTCTTCATTGAACAAAATCGCCATTTATTAGTTTTTTTTTCCCCGTTAATCAGAGAAAACCAGTGTGTAGTATAAAAAGCTGAACACAACACCTTTCTGCATCTTTCCTAGAGAATACATGTTTGCTTTACAATTCAGCTCGAAAGGCTCTCAGGAATATTCAAATAATCTAATATATAAACGGCTATATGTCTGTCAGTCTGTCTGTCTATCTCTATATTTTAAAAATCTATATATAAAGAACCTATATTTTCAAACTAATAAAATATGCCCAATATATCCTGGTCCGCAACAAGTATAAAAAGCTGAACACAACACCTTTCTGCATCTTTCCTAGAGAATACATGTTTGCATTACAATCCAGCTCGAAAAGCTCTCAGGAATATTCAAATAATCTAATGTATAAACGGCTATATGTCTGTCAGTCTGTCTGTCTATCTCTATATTTTCAAAATCTATTTCCTCTGAAACTAAAAGTCGCAGAACGGCGCGAGGAGCCTCAAATGATTGGATTTTTTTACAGGCCGTGCTTTTATGAGTCTTTAGCCGGTTAAAAATGTTTTTAAGGGGTCAAAAAGCGGGTCAAAATTGAAAAAAAATCATTAAACATTTTGTACATGCATCTTAGTTTATTTTTAATTTTTAATCAGTTTATGTGCGTGTCACGTTGATACAATGGTAACGTCACCAGCTTTGAATGCTCCAGTTTTAGTTTCAATTCTAGTTGATGGCACCTAAATACTTTTTTTTTTACGTTTGAAATCACAACTCTATAATAATATCTACGAAATAATAATATATACGAAATCAGTACGAAATATAATTAAGAGTATTTTATGCACGGACAAAGCTGCCCGTCCCCTCCGATAGTCTAATCAAACTCTCTTTTGTTTCATTAATTTTCATCCTTTGCATGCGAGTATGTCCTTAAAAACTAATTCTGGTCCCTAGTAAAAAAGGCCTCGACAGATAAAAAAGACTTTTATGGAGTTCAAGATACAGTGTTCAACGAAGCATATACATGTCGTTCAACAAGCCTTTTTCACAAGTGCTAGCGGCAGATCAGCGAATACTTGGTGGATGATGGAGATCAGGCTGGCTTTGGTGTTGTGGGAGGTCATGTTGGTGATGTTCTTGGCATATGATCAAACGAAGTAGTCCAGCAGGTTCATGTCGGGGAAGGAGGGGAGGCCAGTGAGAGAAGGGTACAAAGTCGTAGCACTCCTTTTGTAGCCAAGCCTGGGTCTCTTTGGACTTGTGGGCTGGTGCAGAGTCCTACTGCCACACCCAGGGTCTGCCAGTGGCCACCTGATTGCACCAGGGTATCGCCACACTCTTCAGCACATCCAGGTACACTTTGGTGTTGACTTTTAAGCCAACTTTGAAGATGTGAGGTGGCATGATGTGGTCCTCACCTTAAACCACACTAAAGACCATAATCGTGGCCGGAAACTTTATTGAGTTGTACCCTCAAGCATTGAACCATCTAGATTTGCATTTTAAAGGTGCTGGCAATGGTCCTGTTGTCATAACTTGAATCGGTAGACAGTATACGTTGTACAGCGGCACGTCTCCAATCCTGCTTGTTGAACAGTATGTCAATTTCACACATGATAGAAGGTTCCTATCGCTTTTGGGATTTGTACACAACTGGCCAACTAGTAGATGGTGTGCAACAACAACAAAAAAAAAATGGTATTCATTAAATGGAAATGGAATCATGTCGTTTTTTCTAGGGCGACAATTTTATCGTTCCACCCTGTATCTTTAAGTGAAGACAGCCTTAAGCAGCTGTCCAGAGTCAAGAGAGAAGATGTCTTTCTTTGTAGGTGCCTAGAAGCTCTCTGTGATTGCTGTTCAACTCATAAAGTGTCTGGATGTAGTCCTTTAAAGGTTCGACCAAAATTAATGCCCTGGAGTCTAATTATTCATCATATAATCAAACCACTGCTACCCACAAGAGGTAAGAAATATTAATGTTTATGACGTGTTATTTATTATCTACAAATTTAGCTTCTGTCTGTATCATTCTTTCTTTGCTATTGCTGTATTTGTTTTGTGTCTCTAACAAATTGTATGACTAATCATTATTGTCAATCCTGCAACAAACTTAAAATATGAAAAAAAAGTGTAAAAATAGAAGAGATAGGAAAATGATTTTGAAAGGAAATATATCCTAGGGGGAAAAAGAGAAAAACTATATGCAGAATGAATAAAGAAAAAACAAGTGAAGCATGCATGGTCTACCGTGAGTGCACAGTGAACGAGGCATAAAAAAAATGACTAAGTTCAGCATTTGCCTCCCTCCCCCATTTAGCCCCAAAAGTCCCCAGGGACGTCAAATCCTGGTAAAAATGAACAAATGGTGCAGTTTTAGGTTTTAATATATGTAAATTTGAGTTCTGCACCATGCAAAAAAAAAAAGGAATGACTAAGTCCCCAAGGCAGACATAGAAAATTTTGGACGAATATGGTAAAATAGTCCCAAAAATGGAGTGGTTTTTACTAGCCCTAAAAGAGCCCCTGGGGCACACCCAAGAGTTATGACGAAGTATAGACAAACAAAATTATATAGAAGTCACTTAATTACAACTTTTCAGAAAGTTTTATAAAAATCCAATGCATTAATTTTTTTAATAAGCACAAAAGTGTCAGTTTTAGTCATTTTAACCAGAAAGGCACTCCTATGGGGACAACCGGAGTTTTCTTGGAAAATCCGGTCTGTTACTTTTTACTCATATCATGTTTAATGTTTGTGCAAAATTTCAAGGCGTAGTTATTGAGAAAAGTGCGGACAGACGAACGGACAAGGGTGAATTTACAGGTCCACCCTACTTTTGTCAGGGAATCAATAAAGAATTTTGGTTCTGATATAGTATTGGGTACTATATCAGCACCCCCCCAAAAATATATATATATATATTGGTGTGAAAATCATAATTCCTAATAAATTAAAAGGAAAACACTTTGATTTATTTACGTATCAGGCAAAATAAGTATCTACAGAAAAAAATTATGAAAAATTATTGAGTAAAATTTCAGGCGCATTAATGTTATTTTGGACAATTTTTATTTTTATTTTTTTTTTTGAGTACTCGTTTGAGAATATGGGGACACAATTCAAGAAAACCCTATCAAAAAATGTCAACATTTTCGCGTAATTATCATTATTAGTCATTGTTGAAATGCGTGTGCTTTTAGAAAACGAATTTTTTTTTTTTTACAAAATTAAGTTTTTTGTAAGAAATAAATTATCATTAAAATATATAGTTTGAACAGTCAAATTTCTAAAATGGATGATAGTTGTATGACTTTTAAAATTCATAAATAGTTTAGAATAGTCATTATTGAAATACATGGGACTTTTTTTTTTTGAGAAAACGAATTTTCCTTTCATTATTTTTTGTAAAATATCAATATTTTATATTTTTTCTGGCCCACAGTTAACAGGGAAACCCGACGTTACCCGGTATTGAATGATAATCAACGAATGTTTCACAATCCTATATTTTCAGTGTCATTGAAATCGGTGAAATCACCCATTTTCCAATTAAATCAATCGATTGTCTGCTCTAGTTGGGGACCCATTGCGGTGCACCATGAGGAAGCTTTGCATGCCTCTGTGCAGTGACTTAGTCCACAATACATTGTATTCAATGTAGAGAACCTACTGTTGATTTTATAAAATTATTTTTTATATCTAATGGCTTGAATTTAAGTTTAAAATGAAAAAGTCGAGTATCATGGTTCAGTTGTGCTTTGAACTGAAACATTCATTTTAAACGCGCCCCTCTCATATCAAAGAACCGACTATTGATTCTATATACCGAACCTTTCTGCTTGTGTGTAATAAAACCTCTCAAATGCTGATGTTAGGCTGTATAAAGGTGTTAATTATGACTTTGAATATGTTTGTTTTATAACATCATTGCTGATTGGTTGTCGCACTCAACTTCCTTTCTGGCTTGTCCAATCAAAGACCATCACTCAGGCGAGTTGACCATGTGATTGAGTTTATAATAGGTTAAACCCCCATGCAATTCCCTCTCTTTCTTCCTGGTTCTCACTAACAACACACTCCTCTGTTGGGGTGCAACTTCACTTAGGTTTTTGGCCCTGGGTCGATGAGAAGACAAAGAAACCAACATGGCTTCCACCACTGACTTCAATGTCGTACACATGTAAACTGTCCTTTTTTGCACAGGATCCTCTAATCTTTTGTCCTTGTCCATATATGGACGTACGTATCTACTACATATCTAGAAACTCTCTTTCTTTCAACAGGTCTGATGCTTTTTATTTATTTGCTTCCCCACTGAGCAAATTAGGCAGAAGGCCGTTTTTTAATGTGGGGGAGGAAAAACCAGCTCCCCCAAGGGGGCACTCTGGCAGGGTCCAAAATTAGCAATTGTCTGATATGAAGGGTTTCCCCCACATTGACCAGAACTGATTACTTCCTTTTCCGCTCCTGGCCTGAAGGCCAAGAACAGCCTCTGCGCCTCTTCTGATGCTTACAGAGAGAACTTGAATGCCGACTAGACACTATCCTCGAGTGTCTAAGGTCTCTCTGTACAAGGATTTGCCAGAACAATCTGGCATGAGGATACTTTTCCCTAGAAGTAAACCCTGACTAAATATGCAAAATCACATAGTATTTGCTGCCCAAATAAGATCTTCTTTCTATGGCTAACCCACATTAGCTTTTACGAGGAATGGTGCACCTTCTCAAAGTGATGTTGCAGAAAGTAAGCTGAATACTCCACCAGACTAGATAAATTCTTGTCCTGGAATCTAGTAAGACCAAGAGACCAAAACGAAATATACTCTACAACTTATGAAAATTATTAATTGAAGAGTGGAAAATTATGTTCTCAATTTCTTTATTAACTCAGTGTTTGAGAGATAAAGAACTTTAATGGTACATTCGAACATCTATGTATCTAATATGGAGTTCAAGTGCTAGCCCCAAGTTGTGGGCCCCTGGATTTCTGAGAACTTCGACTGAAGTAAAATAAAACAAAAACGAGACCTCTTCCCAATACTAAGTCTTTTCATACAAGTCAGTTCAAGAAAGATAACCAATAAAGTTGTTATTAAATGTTAGCATGAGACTCTTGTCTTTCTATTCTACAGTCTTGTCTTAGAAAGAATGTGGCTGTAAGCTCATTTTCTCTATTACTTTTATGGAACATATGATTCCATTTCCTCTAATGATTGGTGAAATAATTGGATAGACTAGACCTCCAAGCCTTGGCATTAAAATCTATTTATATAAAAGGTAACTGTATCTGTGTCTATATCTGGCTAAAAGAAAAATAAAACAAAACAAAAAACAAAAACAAAACAAAAACAAAAACAAAAACAAAACAGAAAAACAGTCACTCAAAAGTTGGTATATGCTTAAGCGGCATTGCCCTCGATAAATAATATCTAAAATAAAAAAAATATATATATAAATATATTCATTCTTTGGAGGTCAAGTGGGGCAGGCTTCGTCAGGTAGAGAGATAGATCAGTCAATTCCGATGGTATCTATCATATAAAGGAAATGATTCACATCTTTATTATTTTCAATAGAGAGGAATGGGCTGGGCAGAAGTGAAAGAGGAGAGAGGTGGACGGTAAAACAGTGAAGGAGGGAAAAGGTGTAGATAAGTTTCAATATAAACCTCTTCGATTTTGATTTTATGACCCGGACAAGCCGGGTAGCCCTACTAGTAAGAATATAAAGTAATGAAAGAAGAAATAGAATTCTGAACTCAGTCACTCAGATTGTAGAATGAGAGGCATGATAAAAAAAGAATAACAATATCATTCCATGCAAAATAATTAGTTTTTATTGACAACTCAAGACAACGAAATATAAAGAGTTTATAGAAAACGAAAATCTAGAGAGTTCCAAGAATGTTCTGGTGAAAAAGGAGTCGTTTGTTTGTAAGGAAAAATTGAGTATACGTGTTTATTTCGGTTGACGCCTCGTGCGTGTATGTCTGCGTAGGCATGAAAATATGTATGTGTGTCTAGGAGTCTGCCTCTGTTTTGTTGCCGAGAGAATGTATATATCTGTAAACGTGTGTAGGGGGATACATGCATGCTTCCCTTAATCTCAGAAGTTCGTGAATATCTCTCGTTATGTGTGTGCCACTTGTCGAGGGGTCTTCCGCAGATCAAAGTATTGTGATGTATACACACAAGCAGGAAACGAAGGAAAGAGAGATATAGCCGCGTGATTGGGTTTCTCTGCAACTGCCGATTGGATATTTTGTCCAATCGAGAGTCGATAACAATAACAAGATTTCCCTTCCAGGATCGATTTTCACATAAAAATTGAAAAGAGTTTGTAACTTCTCTTCTAGAATGATTTGTCAACGTCGTTTAACAGATTTTTCTTTTTTAAAATTCACATTCGTGCTTTTTATTTGTTGATGAAATGTTATTTTTTGTGAGGTCTGATTGACCGAATAATTTTTTTTTTTTTTTTGTATCTTGCCGAGTAGGCGATATTTTAATTCTTTTCTTTGTCGAATGACGGGGGTTTGCAATTACTATTACGAAAATTTTTTTTTTTTTAATTTACCTGATGTACTCGTTCCGCTGTGGATTTGCTGTCGAATCAACGAGTTTTATATTGTGTTACTGACACTATGTTGGTTTCTCGAACCGATTTAATTAACTGATATTGTATTGTTGACAGTATATTAAATATTCGTATTGTTTTGAGAATTATTGTTTTGTTTTTTTTCTCAGATGTTTGTTTTTTTTCTCAGATGTTTGTTTTGCTAGACCAGATATGAGTCCAGATTTGCACTTTGTATTCATGCACCAAGTAATTCGGTTGTTAAAATATTGTCTGGATGCGTGAATGGTTGCGCTTTGTTGAAGGCGTTCGTAGCGTTTATTTCAATTTCATTATTGTGTTGATTTATATTGCTTTATTTGTTCTATCCAACTTTTTTATAGCAACTGTGAGGGGATATTTTTTCACGTTTTCTGTCAAACTTGTTCTTTTCCAAAGGGTACAGATTATTTTATTTCTAAAATATGTGGATCTTCACGCTAATCTCGTTGTGTGTATGCGAGTCCAGTGAAATGTTTCATTACCAGTCTTATAATTGTTCCGCTGTGGATTCGTTAGCTTTTGCTGTAGAGAGTCCGTATCTTCTGGCATTAGTGTTAGATTGCCTACATACGGAAACATGAGCTTTTAACGCATGGCCTTTAATGTAAGTCACTGTATAACATTTTTATTTATTTAATGTCGGATTTAGTCAGGCCCAAGGGGAATAATTCGGTTCTCCTAATTAGTGAATGCAATATAATCGCGAAATAAACGAATAAAAAGAGGATTTTCTGACAAAGCAATTGATATAGCAAAGGAAACCCCCATTTGCGTTGCCACAACGGGGCCACGATGTGGGAAGTATACTCGTTTTTGGGAAGGGGTCTTCAAATTCTCCCACTCCATGTTTCCACTATCCAAGTATATAATACTGTTTGGGGTTATATCTTCCGAATTGATTGTCCCTAAGTAAACAGCTGCCATCATGTATCTGAATGGGTGTTTGTAGTATTAATGATGGACTAAGGGAAGCGTAAGTTGTTAGTAGATCGCAATCTAACTGAGACACTTTGAAGGACGCACATTCGGCAAAGGGCACACTCTACAAAGGGTACACTGGGCAAGGAGCTCAAACGAGAAACATTGTGTTATGCGAAAGCGTCGAAATCATCTGAAATAACCTTTTAACAACGATTCCAATCGATATCATCGAAAGACTGAATTTGTAAAGTGGGTTATATATAAGAGAGGTTGGCATGATCAAATGATTGGTTTGATATGACCTCTCCGATCAGCTGTCTAATCTAAATAGTAACTGAAGTAGAAAGATTTAGCTTTTGGTTTCATAATCACTAGTCTAGTAGCCACCAGGCCCGTGAATTCATGCATTACAGGTCGATATGCACAGGTGACCTCAATTGGAGGGGGTGTCTTACCGCTCTGCAGAGGTGCAATGGGCATATTCTACAACCACAACCAACAGTATGTGTGCAGGTGTGTTTTTCGAGAGATTATGGTATCAAGAACCTCATTATGATTATACTGCTTATCATGTATTCACAAAAGAAAAAAATTGCTTTGAGAAAGTTTTGTTTAATTTGATAAACTGGATATGCGCATGCTTTCTTTAAAAACAAATAAAAAGCCAATATCAATTTCTAGCCTGACTGACAGCATTATTTGTTTCCTGTTGTGTTTTATTTATTTATTTATTGTGCCGTATAAGAATATAGCAATTTAATAAATAATATAATAATTAGTACAAACATAATCCCATATTGCGGTTTAAAATCAAAGGTCACGCCACTTCTCGTGGGTGAACGTTTCATATCTCTTCTGCCGTAACGGACAGTGTTGACAGGAGTGCCGGTATGAATTTTTGTTTGCCCTTTGGATGAATTGGATGGCGATGTCAAAGGACTCACATTATCAGAAATATCACTCTCAACACGATTCCAGCTCGTAACATCGTTCGGCACATTTTTATCTGCGAATCTCATTTTCAGCTCCTGCATAACACAGTCATAAGAAACTCTAGAAGGCTGATTTTGTGGTTTATAGTCTACGATCACACTGGGTTTCGAGATTGACCGTGACATATTTCCTATGACATGAGAGCCAATGTTAGTTGGGGTAGTGCTGGTTTCAAATTTTGATTGTTCTCCCGATGAATTGGGTCGTGACAGCAAAGGGTGGACAGTACCCGAAATGTTACTTTCAATACTATCCCAGTTCGTATCATCATAGGAAATATCTTTGCGCTTGAATCTCTTTTTGAGATCCTGTATAACACAATCATAGGATAACCTAGGAGGTACAGTTTGGGGATTAGATACAACAGTCAGGATAGGTTTCGACAGTGACTGTGGCACATCTCTTCCAGCGTGACGGTCAATGTTAGTAGTAGAAGTGTCGGCTTGAACTTTTAATGGTTCTTCGGATGAATCGTTTGGTGATAGCAAAGGCCGGACATCGTCTGAAATATAACTTTCAACACGATTCCTACCCGCATCAATGTTGAGAAGATTTTGATCTTTGAATCTTTCTTTCAGCTCGTGTATAACACAGTTATAAGCAAATCTAGGAGTCACATTTTGGGCATGAGCGTTAACAATCACCACAGGTTTCGAAGGTGGACATGGTATATCACTTCCGATGTGGGGATCTATTTTGGTAGCAGTGCTGATTTGAAATTGCTTTTGCCTTTCGGATGAATGAGGTCGTGATGTCAACAAGCGGTTGGCATCATCTGAAATGTCACTTCGAACACTATTCCAGTTTGTATTATCGTGAGGTAGATTTTTGCCTTTGAACCTCTCTTGCAGCTCCTGCACAACACAGTCACAGGCAAACTTAGAAGGTGCATTTTGGGCATTAGATTCAATGATCACAACATGCTCCGAGAATGACCGTCGCATCTCTTTTCTAGCGTCAGCGCTAATATTGATAGAAGTATCAATTTGAAGTTTTGGTGGTCCTTCAGATGAATCTGACCGGAAATAATCTGAAATATCACTTTTAACATTTTTGCAGTTCGTAGCATTGTGCGATAGATTCTTGCGTTTGAATATTTCTTTCAGCTCCCGTATAACACAATCATAAGCCAATCTAGCAGACAAATTTTGGGGTTTAGAGTCAACGATCTCGATGGATTTTGAAGGTGACAACGAGAAATCACTTCTGACGTGATGGGTAATTTTGGTAGAAGTATTGAATTGAAGTTTTGTTTGTCCCTCGGATAAATTAGGTGATGCCAAAGAATCGCTATAATCTGACGTCACAGTTTCAGCACAATTCCCGTCCATATCATCAAGACACTGATTTTGTATTTTTGTATCAATAGCAATGATGGATTTCGGGGATGGCGGTGGGATATCTCTGTAAACCTGAGTGCCAACATAAACAGAAGAACCTATGAGTTCCTTGATTTTTTCCACACTCGGCGTTCGTTCTTTGCGTCCTTCTTCATGCTGTTTGTGTACTTTGTTCAAATCGAGAGAAGAATTTGTCAACGTCTTCTCTTCTTGGGATTGTGTAGATGTGTGGGTAGATTGTACTTTCCCCCCGTCTTTTGCCCGACTACAACGGCATATCTGAAGAAACGTATTCCCCATATTTGTATTATGAATGCAGTTGCAGTTATTTTAATTTTTTTTCTGCTTTTTTCGTTGAGTGTTTCTGAAATTTAAAGAAAAATATTACATTATATTTTTCGATGCTTAGAATTTATAAAAGAAACCGTTTAAATTGTTACATGGACGTTTGTTTCTTGTTTTTATATGTTCACAGGAGTTACGTTAATGCAAACAAATTCGTAACAATGGGGATGCATGCTTGCTTAAATTGTAGGAAAATAGCTGTACAAAAGTTAGAATAACATCTATGTATATCCAATATATAAAGTGTTCTCACGATCAATAGTGTAAGTAGTTTCGCGGGCATTAACCACGTTTTTGGCAGTTCGGAAATTCGTCAATTAAAATTGAGCCATGTGGCGGCCAATGTTTTGGTTGCAACTTGACGTCGTCACTAGCAATGATTGATTATGTCACAATGAAATAAATAATAAATCGTGACGTAATTTAGACAACAAAAAAGAAAGCTACATTTTGTCATTAAAGAATCGAAATTTACTTGCTAGGGATGAGGCGAGGGGAGGAGAAGGGAAAGGTATTCAGTTCTCGCACACTGCCAGTACCGTGACACCAGGGCCGGAAAATGTGGATTGAGAAGTTAGCACCCCCGAGGAGGGACGCTTTGACCTGAAAAAAAAAAAAAAAAGCGCCTCGACAGCCCCGTCAGGCAATTAGCAATAAACTAACCCGTTTCTCAAAGCGAGAAGGCAAATCCTGGGAGGGTGGACCTCATAGAACGAGCATTACATCGCAGCCGAAAGAGATGTAACGAATCATGATACGTCATCAATTTGTGAGTGAATTACAACAATTGCCCGAATTATTGGCGTTTTGTTTGATATACTTGAATTTCGACATGTGTAGGAGTCAGAAAAAAGGAGACGGTTAATGTGTACATTGAAACCGGATATGTTCATACATTTAGCTGGCGTTAGCCTATCGCGTCCTTTGTTTAAGGGAAGGGAAAGCGAGGAGAAACAATGTGTGTGGAGAGAGAAAGAAAAATGGAGGCGGTGGTTTTAAACCGCGACACATTCAGATGCATTTTTTCCGAATTCATAAAAGGCAATAAAAAGCCAAAAGTTTCCTCAGTAAATAGTTGAGCTGAAACCCACGACAAATCTGAAGACCTGCATCGCCTCGGCGCCCTTACACCTCTTTGATACTGTATGTTAATTCACGCATACAGCCATAAGCAT
Organism: Euprymna scolopes; assembly: GCF_053919585.1. Classification (NCBI taxonomy): domain Eukaryota; kingdom Metazoa; phylum Mollusca; class Cephalopoda; order Sepiida; family Sepiolidae; genus Euprymna; species Euprymna scolopes. The sequence goes on along the minus strand of NC_136482.1, from coordinate 147,737,081 downwards.
ACACATGCAAACATTAACGCACAACTCTTTCATTATCGTCTGTTCATCTAAGACAAATTTGTACGAACTTATTGATTGAAAAATTCTTAACCTTTCTCATTGAACTTACTTTCTAATATGAAAACAAATGAACATTGACTCTTATAAATAACTTTTAATGGAATATAATTTGTATGACTAAAGAATCCATCTTGTTTTGTAAAGACTCTAAAAATATTAATAAGCATTCTATGTTTTTCTTATCAACTTCTATTTTCAACATATATAAAATATCTCTTTTGTGAATTAATTCGCCTGAATTAATTATTTTGCATGTGTTTATCATCGTCTCTGACTCTTTCACATTTAATTATAAACAAACAAACAACAATTAATTGAAACACAAAAAATTTTCACTGAAAATGACCTCTTAAAATCAACCCATCTCAAAATACCTCGACCCAAATAAAACAGAGTGCGGATGCGCATATGCAAATGCATGCGAAGTGACGATACCAGTAGGAAAAAAGAAATACTATAAAAAGGACAATCACCTTAGAGAAGTGAATGATGTTCGAGAGCACGTTCGGAATCACAATTTATTTGGGAAAGTATCAGGAATAGATGTCGTTGTTACAAAAGAAAAGGAGTTAAGTTATTACTTGTCTTCTTTTCCTTGCGATGTACTCTCCTACAACATGTTGGATTGACGTGTGTAAACGTGTGTAACCTTTGTAACACATGCGATAAAAGGTAGACTTTTGGGTGACGTTAAAATAGTACTTGTTGTCCTTAATTTAACTGGGTTAGCATAAATTAGTTGGGGTGGGGAGTTTGTAGAGCTATTTGCAAGCATGGCTATTGCACCTATATGTTCGTCTATCAACGCCTTCACTTCTTCCGTACTCGTCGCTTGACTGATTTTTATATTAGTTTTCTCTGTCTTTACGCGAATCTTCTCTTCAGCTGTCGGTACTAATTTTAACATGGTTTTATCGAATACTTTATTTTCCATTAGGTATATTGTCACTATTCGTTCCAACTGCGTCTTCCGCATACTGGGTGCGACAGCTAGGTTATAACGTTTTCCTATGACTACAATATCGTCCTTTTTCAAGCTACGTAGTCCTTCGAATGTGGGAGATTCTACGAAGCTATCTACTCCTATCATAATGTTTTTATTTTGTCTATTCAGATACTTCTCTACTATAGGAATTAATTCTGCTCTACGATGAGCGGGTCTAACACTTAGTCCATAATGTCTTCCTATTATCACGATATCATCCTTGGGTAATTTTTGAAGGCATTCGCACGAAGGCGACTTTAAAAATATTTCTACACTAGTCATTTTTTTATCCCCTTAATTCTACAAACTTCGTTACCTCTCGCTTGTGTTTGTCTATCCCGCGTGTTTCACCCACAAACAGATTATATGGCTCGTAGCCCCCAGTGATTTAACTCACAACTAGATTCAAATATCCCGGACGAGTGCCCCATTTGTAACACATGCGATAAAAGGTGGGGATTTTAACAACAACCAAACATAGGGGTATGATAGAATTTTCTGGAAAGCAAGATCCCAGTATTTTATCGCACATGTGACATAGACAAAAATAAAGGCATGAGACACGGGAACCGAACACGACAACACGTGAGAAGGAATGAAGCAAAAACACCAGTGGTCATATTTTCGAATTTAAATTTTATTATACAACAATGAACTAACTATGGTCGGGGAGGAATAAGTGAAAATAAAACAAAAACAAATTATAAAGACGGGGAGGGGTATTTTGTCTATTATTCGAAAATGCTAACGAGAAATATATCAAAACAAAAAGTGTATCCTTAGTGCAAGCAAATGATGGCAAAATTAATTCAATGTCTTAATATACGAGAGAGGGAAATATTCACGGAGATGACTTACTGAGTTTATTCACCTTTTTTTTTTTTTTAATCTTTTCTTTCTTTTTGTTCCAAGCCGTTGGTCAAATGTCTTTAGTATCCGTCCCTCCGGGTTAAAACGCACTTGTGTAAAGTTCGCCATTTATCGCATCCTCTCGCCGCTGGTATGGAGTTTCTCCCAGGCGTTATCTCCTTTTGCTGTTGGTATGGAATTTCTCCCATGCATTACCTCATTTTTTCCGCTGTTGGTGGAGTTTCTCCCAGGCGCTACCTCCTTTCGCTGTTGACGGGGGGGGGGGATCGATACTTCTTATCTCGACCGCATCGCCGCCATTGTCGCTGAGGTGGGATTTCGCACATCCGTCTGGCAATACGGCAAGCGGAAAACTGTTTCTCTTCTTTTTTTCTTTTTTTCTCTCTCTCTCTTCCTCTTCTCAGTATCTTTCTCACCCCCTTTCTTTCCTTTATTCTTCGTTGCCTAGCAACCCGCACGGGTCGATGGGTTTCTGGTCAAATGACCCGGTCATCTCATTAGCTTGCGTGTCGAAAGGCTTTTCTCACCTCTCTCTCCTATACTCACTCACTCTCTCTCTCTCTCTCTCTCTCTCTCTCTCTCTCTCTCTCTCTCTTTAGGTTTGGCCTCTCTCTTCTTTTTCCTATACTCTCTTTTTCTCTCTCTTTTATTTGCCTCGGTGATAAGATAAAATAAAATAATAAAAACGATACATTTCTCGTTGGCCCGAAATTAAATATTTCGATTTTTAATTAATTACGTAATCCAAGTTATGGATTACGTCACACCTTACACAAATTGGAACTTCTAAAAGGGACCCTCCAAATATATTCTTTAAAATTTTGTGCTATGGTATGATGGTGATCTCTATTTTGTCACTATCTAGACATTATGTATAGAGGAGCTTACAGAATTTCCAAGCAGTTTCCAAGCAGTCTTTCTGCAACAAATTATTCTCTACTTCTGTAAATATACAACCGTATATTAATTTGGAAATGCAGACCACCTACTAGTATCAGTTGACATCACACTTAAATCCCAACGCCAGGGTGAGGAGACATTGCTCAAAACAACAAGGTACTACAAAAGGGTTGACTGGGAAGCCATAAAAAAAACGCATCAGAAATGTCCAGTGGACCAATATCTTCTCTCTTGCATGTTGAACAGTGTGCCAATGAGACAGCTGAATGGTGCAAAGCACATGTTCCTACACAGAAGTATTATAGCAAGTCGCACTCACTCCCACGGTTCACTACAGATTGTGCATCTGCCATTGCACAAAGTCAGCATGCATTCCACCAGTTCGTACATCATAAGTCAAATACAAATAGGCAAAAAATTCATAGATTTTAGAAATCATTGTAAAATAGAAATAGCGAAAGCCAAAAGAAAGCATGCTAAAATAATAAGGGAACGCATAGAATCACAAAAGATAAGAACACGTGATTTCTGGAAAATTTATAATAGTGTAGTAAATAAAAGGCAATTAATAATTCCTTCACTATCCAACAACCAGAAGGTCGCATGCATGATAACCAAGAAAACAGAATTGCTGGCCTGGTGATTCGCCTCCAACACCTTGGAACCAACAAACAACCCCCTTTCAAATTTCCCTATGTGAATTAAAGCCATACTAGATGATGTAAAAACCACCCATTCTCATGTCCGCGATATCATAAAAAAGTTAAATACCTCCAAGGCGTATGGGCGTTATCTCATTCCTCCTATACTAATTGAGAAATGCTCAGCTGAGTTAGCCCCTTTACTTTCCAAGCTCTATAATAAATAGCTTGCTAAATCTTGCTGCCCTAATAGATGGTCTCTGTTGTACCAGTGTGCAAGAACTTTTGTGAAAGGACTGACCCTTTTAATTATCACCCGCCTTATCAACCCCGCCTCTTCGCTAAAATCTTTGAGACCTTAATTAGCACTAGTCACTGCCTCACAAAAGCAAATCTTCTCTCTGACAAACAGTATGTATTTAGGCAATGTGGTTCTATATTTTAACAGTCATCTCTGAACGCTATACCATGTATATAAGGCGGGCAAGGCATATACCATGTATGATAAGGCAGGCAAAGCAGGGCTGAAGCCTTGATATATCCAAGACCTTTGACAAAGTCTGGCACGAAGAGCTGCTAAATGAAAATTAAATCGTATAGTATAACTATATGTATACTAAATATAATTAGATCCTTCTTAGACAATAAGACCATCCAGGTTGTCATTGATGGGCGTACATCCAAGCAGCATGACATTAATGCGGGAGTGCCTCAGAGGCCGATCCGTAGACCATTATTATTCCTGATATTCATAAACGACCTCCCTGATAATAATGTATCCGATATGTGTATATTTGCTGATGATACAACGCTCTGTAACATGCATGAGGGAAGAACGAATGTACATAAATCTAAGACAATGGCAGAATCGTTAGAAAATGATCTCCAAACCATAGTGGAATGGGGCCGCAAATGGATGGTAGCATTTAATGCTAGTAAAACTAAGCTGCTCTCCTTTAATAATTACAAGACGTCTCTCGAACCACTGATATCCATTACAAATAACACCCTACTTGAGAATTTTTCCTTCAACATTCACCGGCAATATGAACTGGAACAAATATGTTGAGGACATTACGAAGGCTGCTGCAAAGAAGGTGGGTTCCATCTATCGAGCTAGAAGACTGCTCAAACCTAAGAGCATTCTGTGCCTCTACATGGCCACCATCCGCCCATGCATGGAGTATTGTTGCCACATCTGGGCCGATGCCTCTACCACTAGTCTCCCCCTCTTGGATAGGGCCCAAAAAAGGGTCTCCAATCTAATAGCTCCCACTTTGTCAACTAGGCTCCAATCTCTGTCCCATCGCCTCAATGTTGTATCCGTGTGCCTGTTTTACAAATATTTTAATGAAATGTGCTCAGATGAACTCGTTGCACTTGTGCCCCCCTCGACGTACATAACCTCGACAAACCCGCTAAGCAACAAACTCTCCCCCTTCACTGTTGAGGTCTCTAAATGTCAGAAAGCTTTCTATTCTAATAGTTTCTTCCCTCGAACAGCTAGACTTTGGAATTCCCTTCCTGCTCATTGCTTCTCTGGTTGTACTGATATCCAGAAGTTTAAATGTAGCTTAAACCAACATCTTGTTAATCTTTCCTAGGTATGGTCCCAAATTGTAGCCCTTTACGTCCAATACGGTGATATGCATTATTAGGGGTGAACGTAAGTAAAAAGAAAAAAAGTAATTAAAAATGAAAAAATATGGCTCTTCTACAGAATTGGGACAAGATTTCCAGAAATCGTAAAACTGAATTTCGCATGAAAACATTTCCTTGTATTTTTAAGAAGATTATATAAAAAAATTACGAAAATTGATAAGCTAGAAAAGTTTTTATTAAAGAAAACAAACAAAAAAATAGAATTTGATGAAAACGATCGTAAAACACAGGAGAGTTCAACAGGAAGGTAATTTTCCGTTCGAATTAAACAAAGATGTCGGCAAATTTTCACCTGCTAACACAATTAAATTTGTTTTTTTTTTTAATTTAATAATTCAGTAATATTCATGTAATTTCGACTGCATGATTTGGAAGTTAACATTGTAATTTATTCGAATTAACAAAACAATCAGTTGAAATCATTTTTTTTTATCTGAAAACTCCATTTATTGACTACAAAATCTCGTCCCAATAATGTAGAAGCACCAAAGATATTTACAGTTTCTTTCTTCATTTTCAGTTGTTTTAAAAGTTCTTTTTATTGATAATTTTTGTGTATTTTGTAGCAACATAGAGTGTCGCTTTTTTTAAGAGAAATGGATTGTTTAATAGATAATCATCCCTTTGTTATTGTTACATTTTGTCGAGGAAATCTTTTAGAATTACATCTTTAACACTAAGGGTAGCAAGCTTTGACACTCTTTTACATTATATACTCCCTCTTATGTCAAAGGCACTCCCATGCTTTTAAATAGGCGATATACTACTCAGGTAGCGTTATTTCTCAACTTTCTTTCGTTCGTAATTGCTTACAGATTACAATACAAGATTCGGACAGATTTTATTAATAGAATGTGTGAATAAAGGAGAGCATATCGAATACGTAGATGATCGCTACGGCCGAATATAAAGTTAGCACTTATTTTTAATTTAGTAATCCTTAGTAATGGAAATTTGGTATAATTTGATTATTGAAGGATATAACTGTTGCGGACCAGGATATAAATACCCTAGCTCGCTACAAGAAAAAATAATGAAACGAATTGAATGAAGGAAACAAAGAACTCAAATGCTGGAATAAAATAAACATGTCGTTTATTTTTTGTTGAGAAATGATAGTCTTGGGTGTACACCTGTTCATTCAGCCGTTGACGCCTACGCGCGTGGAAGGAAAGGGGAATGCAATAGAGAAACGCGAAGTGGCAAGCCGGCCTGTAGAAAGAGAGGGTTAAGCTCAGTTGAGAGTCGCGCACATGTCTGTTTTGATGGACCAAAGCCGAAGGGGAGATAGAGTGAGAAAGTCAATCCAGTTCTTGGAGAGGGAAAGCATACGTACATAACTCAGCAAGAACCTGTTTACGTTGGACTTGTGAGGTGACCGGCTGAAAAAAAAAGACAACGAAACAGAGTCCACAGACAGGTAGTCCTAGGAAAGAAGCTTTGTTCATGAAATCCACGTTTAGGTTTAGTCACAGATTGTGTATTAGAGACCATGCCTACAAGGACACTCTAAGTAGGAAGTTGAGCAGTAAGATGTTTATTCATATTACATTTAAATTTCTGTATGTGTGTAAGTGTTTGCTTGCTTTTTTTCATCTAGAAAATTCTTCTTGTAAAACAGGTTGAATATTTTAAAAGTTAGTCGTATATATTAATCACAGGATTATTATATTGTATATCTTCTCGTAGAATCTACGGTTATTTCACACTAATAGAGGTAATCTTGCGCCATACAGTAGAAATCCCTTGATATAAGAAAGTTTTCTACTTTAATAGTTTCTTCCTTAGGACTACTAGACTTTGGAATTAGATTCCACTGAAACATGTATGCAAATATATAACCAATAATGTTTGTATGATAAAGATGCTATATATACGTATATCGTCGTTTAATTAGTTTTGTATGAGTCTATTGTCAACGACGATGTGAGTTACATGTATTGAAATGTAAATATTTATTGCTAAAATTGCGCACTATAATGACGTTCGTTTTAGAAAAAAAACAAAAACAAAAAAAAAACTGCAAGAACCGGCTATTCGACGACTGTGTTGAAATCCGAACAAAGGAATGTAACACTAAGAAACACAAAGTGTGATGACACTATCATGCAAATAACGCCTATGTTGTTCGTGTCGTTGCTGTCGGCGCATGATCGTTAGTATGAAAGTTTGTGGGCGAATCGTTCAGCGATTAGAAAAAAATGTGTGCAACAATTTTCGGTTAGCGGGATGCCATTTTTAAAATTCAGTTAATATGCTATCTAACCGTTTGGAAATAGTGGAAATAGTAAAATGAAGAGAATAATGGATTAACGAAATGGAAGAAAACAACTAATGAAATCGCTGGAAAAAGTCAGGTGACGGTCAAAAAGAGGTCGATTATTATTTTCGTCGAAAATGAGACGTGGTGATATAGGAAAACAGTAACGAATAAATTGAATTATATAAAGAGATATACTATTTTATGTGTCGATTTTCAGTATTTATTTGAACAGTGCTCAATACGTGATTAAAGCTAAGTAGTAAATCATGAAAGCATAATAATTGAATTATAGACGAGTAAAAATATGAATAAATTTTTAATTCTTATCATTATCGAAGTATTTTATTTTTTAATCTTCCTCTCGATTATCATTTTTACGTTCCAAGGGAGATAACTTTATATGGCAATTTTTATCAGTATATCAATTTATCAAAATTCCATACAATCATATTCTAATATTTTGACTTTAGTATAAATTAGTCCACTTTTTTTTTAATTTTAAACTTATAGTTCTTACATTATTTTATTTATCTCAGTTCAATTTTCTCACTTAGTTTTCTTCAAATTTATATTTTGATTAAATTTATTTTAATTAATCCTAATCTGTTCGTCTCCATATCTTGTAGTTACATAATGCCATATTTTTTCATTCTTGTGTTATTGAAATTACTAGGGTGTTATTTTATTACTCACTAGCGGGGGGTACCCGGTGTTGCCCGGGTGTTTAGAGGTGTGTGTGTGCTCGGGCGGGGTGATAATCAAAACATAAGAATAAGCGAAGTAAATATTTTCAAACTTTAAAAAATCGAAGGTTGGAATTTAAAATGATACCGATCTCGTGAAAATCCGTGACCCGTGTCGAAAGTTTTTGCGAGACATACAAACACACATACATACATACATACATACATACATACATACACACATTTTCGCTTATATATATAGATAACAATTATTAAAATTAAAATCACTTCTATTACTCTTATTTAGGTTATAATTATTTTAGTAACTTGGTGATCTAATTGTTTATTTATTGCACCATTTTAAGATCTTAGTATTAAATTTACTATTCTCTTTACACACTTATAAGTCAAATGTAATTTTTTTCTCTTTTTAAATTTATTTTAATCGTGATTTAGGCGTGATAACAGGAATTTATTTATATGAAGACACCTTTGTATAACATCTAACTTTTTGTTTAACATTTCCTCTTTAAAATTCACTATAGGGTATGCCTCAAGTAAACATAGATTACTTTTTTTTATTTACCCAATTCATACTTTCTAGCTTTACTTATTATTGACCGTTTTAGTTTAAATTCTTTTTTACTCTTACGTAGTTCCCAAACACAATCACTTAATGCAGTTGTATTCCTCTTCTGAATTTTAATTATTATTTTTGTTCTATCCTTACTTCTATCATTATCCTCATCTCGATTTGGTTCATTTTCTGGTACAATTTAAAATGGTTTCGGTATCTGTCCTTAAAAATAAACATTCGCTTCCCCCCTAGATATATTGTTGCGAGTTTCATTTCAGTGAAAAGAGAAAAGGAACTGGAACAAATATTTGAAGGAGGACACGAACATGCGTGTGACGGGTAAAAAGAGAAGTATACTTTATTTAGGGACATGAAGAGGAAGCCGGGAGTAAAAAGGGATTATGGGATTGCAACGTAAAAGGGGGTAATCATAAAAGGGTCTATGATAAGAGTTATCGTACTTACTTTCAACATATATCTTATTACTATTGTCCACATTAACTTCACATTTGTATACAATTTCAAAATGTAAGCAGTTGTCCTCCAATAGACATTCGTTAGGTATTCTACAGTTACATTTTCTCCCCAAATTTTGTTCACCTGATTTAATACTATTATTATTCACTATTTTGTTCATTTTCCCATAATTAGAACCTATTATAGTATTACTTGGATTGGCAGCGGTTGAGAATGAAAGTTTAACTGTGTTCTTATTAATTATATATATATATATATATATAATATATTATATATAAATCATATACATAATATATATATATTATATATATTATACATATTATATATCATATATATATATTATATATATATATTATGTATATATTATATATATATATATGAAAGATAACATGCTGTTTTTCTGTTCTTTTTATTTTTCGATCCCATTTGACTGGAAATCAACTTCTCTTTGGGCTGATAAAAACGATTTCCATTATTTTAGCTGCTTTGAAAACTTTTCAACAAGACTATATGCATCAACACACTGGATTTAATTTTGGACTCCATTCACTCTAAAGAACTATTTTCACCTTTCGGATTACCTTGAGAGAATTTTCATGCAAGCTGAAATATT